>NC_086153.1:160454363-160785613 GCF_035149785.1 Candoia aspera
CCCGCCGAAGCGGTACCTATTGATCTACTCACATTTGCATGTTTTCGAACTGCTAGGTGAGCAGGAGCTGGGACTAGCAACGGGAGCTCACCCCGCCGCGCGGTTTCGAACCGCCGACCTTCCGATCAGCAGCTCAGCGGTTTAACCCGCAGCGCCACCGCGTCCCTGCTCAGACTAGGGATAGACAACCTGAAATTGGGACTAAATAAGTATGCTGGGCTACAATTGCTAAAATCCTTTGCCATTAGTCATGCTGACTGGGACAGATGGGAGCTGAAATCTGGTCGATCTGGAGGGCAACAGATTGCCTGTCCTTGATATTCACATCAAATTCTGTATCACTGCTGTAAATTTTATTCAAACACATTAAAAATTAAGTAAGTAGCTTGAAGAAGAAATTTCACCATGCCAAAGGTACAGAATCAGTCTGAGACTGAAGGATACCCAAGGATGAGAAAACAAAATGTATGTATTTAGAAGACATGTTAGGAACATGGCAAGAATGACAGCTGTATTTAGAGTATATGTTATGCACCTTTGATAATAGTTTATTTAAATAAATGCAAAAGATATATAATTCTTCCTAGATTAAAAAAGGAATCTGGAGCTGGGGCCCAACAAGCTACTTTACACATAATTAGGTGGCTAGTGCTATCCTTTTTCCTTTGTTTTTGTTTTTACGTAAAACATATAGCATGTGGACTTTTGTTCTAGAAAGACAGGACCCAAGTTCTCTTGGGCAGGGAGAATTATTGGCATGAATACACTGCCTCTGCCATCTCAGAGATTTTTAAATTCATTTTAAATAGTTATATTTAATCTAATCTAATTTAAATATATAGTTATAATCTACAGTATATGGATTTAGAAATTCCATCATATATCTACAGAATTTGCTTTAGTAATTATTAGAAATTATACTTGGATTATATATTTCTGAAAGATGTTCAATACTATTTTTATATAGCATGACCTCTTCAATTCCACTACTTTCCTGTTAATAATAGAAACACGTGGACCTTTTCACAGCCACTACCTAAACACTTAAGACCACAAACCTGAATGTATTCATCTGGAAAAAAAAAAAAAAAACCAGCATATGTACTGGCTCTAAGTATTTTAGATGTATCTGTTCATTCAATTTATATAAACAGGTAAAATTATTTCACATAGACAACACTTTTTAGTTTAAACCTAATTACAACGGCCTCGATTTGCTAAGTGATAATGTGATTTGCTGGCTTTTAGCTTAGCAAAGGGATGGAAAGCTGTAGTCTGCTAAACCCTTTTTCACGACCCCAATGTATCCAAAACTTCTATGCCAAAATTTGGTGGCAAAAGAGAAGCACCATTTCATTGCGCAGTAACAAAATTAAAAAAGCATGTAAGACATTGCATAAATTTAAATGCTTTAAAAAGAAAACAAAAATCTACCCACCCCACACTAAAATTGCTAGATAGTACAGGAAAGTGCGTTACATTCTGGCCACTAAAGTTTAAATTTATATTAGGAATTACTAATACTTAACCTCTATTACAGCAACATAATCTATGAATGCAGGAGAAATATAAAAAATACATTTCCCAAGGCAACTCTTGTTTCACAGAGCAATCTTACACTAGAGTTAATTGACACGATTTGGCATTTAGCAAAGACAAATATTTTCCAATTCAAAGTTTTCCATAAAATTAGTAATATTGACTAGAGTACATTATATTACAGTTTATCTGAATCAATATAACAAGTTGAAAGTGTAATATGGTATATATACACATGGTGTAACCCTGAGACAAGCTTGTTCAAACCCATGGTTGGTTATATATTCTACTAAGTGGCTATGGAGCTGCTTATCAATAACTCAAGTTTGATATCTTTAAAGAGAAAAAAAAATGATGGTATCTCCATAGGATTGTAACACTAAACCAGTTCAACCAGTTTTAATAGTAATACCTATTAAATTGTTATGTACATTCAGCCATTTATTTTTCTGTTTCATTCATACACACAACAGAAACTGAGCCTCCATGTCATTTCCTTATATACAAAGAGAGAACCTTGCTCTGCTTTGCTGAATTCCCCATAGCACCAGTTAGCTTTATGAATGAAGAAGGCACCTGGAGTTATATTACTGAAACATTGGGTGGGCAATAGGTTCCCCAATCCTACTAAACACTTGACCCATGAGTAAGCACTGAAAGGCTAGACAGGGAAAAGTTACTAAAATATTTTTAAAACTCTTATATTAAGAAAACAATCCATACTGAACAGGTGTCTCTTTAAAAACACTGAGAAGGAATGACACCAACTAAGAACAGTTGTTTGCCCCAGCTAAAACAGAAATGCAACTCTAAAGATGACTTGCCACCGTAAAGCAAAACCACACGAGAGGACAGTTGCTGACTGTCAATAAAACTGATATGAATGTGATCCATTGTGCATGGCCATTTAAACATGACAGGCAAGAAAGGAAAGATAGCATTTCCTTCCCTTCTGGTAACATACTTATTAATAAATATTAGTAATAAGAGTCCACTGGAGTTTGGCAGCCAATACATTTAAATAAATAAAGAAGTGAAAATAAATGAAATACTCTAAATTTATCACCTCATTTTATAGGATTTTGGAAAAGCTTGAAATCGTACTGGTGTGAACTAAGCCTTATCTGTTTAAGGGAGTAATATACATACACAATCAGTTAATATAATTTAGCAGTGAAAATTGAAAACAGTTGGGCACAATCTATCCAAACTGAAGCATTTTTATTCCTACTTATTTCAGTGGATGAATTAAACATATTATATTTGGAAGGGCCTGTTTCTTAATAAGTTTGCATGGCGTGTCAATTTTTTAAGTCCCTAGCTGTACCTATTGCTTTTTGCAAACTGATCTTAAATCGATCAGGTATGCACACTGATCAGTGTAACTGATGAGTTATGCAAACTGATCTATCAGTGTTTTAAATATTTTAGCACAGGTTCCATCTCCAAACAGATATTTCAAATCTTATCATTAATGCTGATTATGTGGTTTATTACAGGAGACAATTTTTTTTTTAACCTCAACACTAATTCTCTGCCTGAGTGAATATTAAAGTAGCTCCCCTACACACAGCGGAGTTTACCATTCAATAACTTGGTGGAAACTCCTGAAGTAATTTGTATATATAGTAACTGAAATAAAAATTACAGTCTTAGGGCAAGATAGGAAACAATATGCAAAATATAGAACCATGAATAGAAGGGCAAAAATATATTTCAGCAGAAATACTGTATGAGCCTGATTTCAATGGGAATAGGACATGCAGAGATGTATGACTCTCACAATACAGTTACCGTGGATATTATTGTATAAACATGTAACTATGCATCTTATTATAAGTGATATCTGTGTCTAGGAACAAGTTTTAGCATGCTTAATCAGCTCAACAATTATAGTAAAAGGCACATATATAATAGTCAAAGCTTCAGTTTTACTCCACCTCCATTTATTCAGAATTAAGTTATTTTGAGTTTATTCCCAGGTAAGTGGAAACACCATTTCAAGCAACCTAGCTACATATATACTCTATATAGTATAACACTGGGTATTTTTCAAAAGCTTCACATTTTAAGGGAAGATAACATATATTGCTCCTTAAAAATCATGTTTGTTTCGCTCATTCTACAATGTTAAGTACAGCATTAGCATACTCTACTACATTTCAGCTTTTTTAAAGCAATCACATCACATTCTGTGTATTCTACAAGATCTACTTTTAAGAAAAAGTATTTTGAAAAATAAAATTTGCCATGCCCTAAGGTCATCTGAAACAATCAGATTTAAATTAAGAGCATGAAACAACTTCATTCCATGGCAAAAAGCAAAACTGTATACATACCACTTTCTATGCCTAGTGCTAGACATTATTAATCAGCTAGAAACTATTATAAAAGGCTGCTGTCATAAAAAGGTATTTGCAAATATGCAAGTATATAATTCTAATATTTTAAAGTCCAAGACTATCTTCTAAGTAAGGCATGTGGTATTATAGAATAGACACTTTCAGAAAACATAATGAAATCCATTTTTATACAAAATGGCCTCTTCCAGTATTGGGCTTAAAAAGTAGCAACACCAGACACTAAAATAACATTCATTGGTTTTGGGGAGTTTGTTTTTGTTTTGTTTAAGGGTCAATAATTTCTGTGCTTAGCTTTTTGCTCAGTCGTTACAAGGATTATTCTCTATCTATAACCCATCACGTATGTTCACACTCTACTGGGATAGATAGTACTCTGAATTAAATTACCTAGCTTTTCCATGTATTATCTATTTGAAATATTCTACACACTTTCCTTTCTAGTACTGAAGGCTTCATACATTTGGTTTGAGGCATCATACAGGAAACAAGATTTCAGTGAAATAGTAAGAATGCTATTAAATCATTCCCTTGTCACAGCATTGCATCAGTCATCAAGCTAACATGTTTGCTTATGGACAATTTCACAATACAGGATTTTCAAACCACATATACAGACATGCACAGCCATAAAACACCCAGGAGAAATGGGGCTTTAATAACCATGTATGTCGTGATATGTTAATGGAGAGGCCAGCTGATAAGCAACTCAGTACAGACTGTTCTTTAATTTACCAGACTCAGAGCCAGCAGCTCCAACCGCCTCAGTCTAGTTTTCGTCTTTTTTTTAACATTTGGAGAAAGAAAAGGAATCCTACTCACACGCTTCCCCCCCACGTACACACACATGGGATTTCTCTCTCTCACACACACACACACAACACACAAAGATCGTAGACACCAGCAGTGCTTTGCTATCACCTAAGCAACACTCAAAACAAGAAGGGAATTGTTGGCTTAATCCAACTGATACCCCTTTGAAACAGCCTCCCACCACTGCCACCGAACCTCTACAGCTGCCTGCGCGGCATAGCACAGCTCTATTTAGGAAAACACATAGCAACGAACATCATGTAGCTTCTGGCACTTCAGCTTACACTTACCTTTTGCAAATGATGACATTTTGGATCTTTATGAAAATACTCTTCTTGTATAAATATAGAAAAATTAAGACACCACCTCCTTCAGAATATACCAGAAAAGCTCAGAAAAATAAGAGCCTTTTTTCTTTTAACTGACTTCTCTCCTGAAGTAACAGATACATAAATGTTGAATAACTGTGGGGGAAGTATCAACAGAATACTCTTTCCGAAAAAATAAAGAGCCCTAATCATAAACGTCCTAGCCACCCACCCCTACAAAAAGGCCATCAAATGACTTTCATCAGGATTTTTTCCCTGATTGTCCCCTGCTCTCTTCCTAGCTCTGTCCTCCGGAATAAATGACTCAGAGAAACTGTCTTCAAGGTAAAAACCATAAGCATTTACGTTTCATCAATGAAAGAGGAGGGCCAAAAACTGTGCCTCACCACCGCCCTTTTCTCCTCCCCTTCCTCCACCACTGAACCGCCTGGCTGCAGCGGAGATGAGAGCGGATCCCACCATTCCCCCCACCCCCGACTCCTCCTTTCCTGGGGATTCACTAGTGGGTCTCCTTTAAAAGGCAAGACTCCTTAGGAGCACCTAAACGCTACTCCTGCTCTCTCTCCTTCTCCAAGAGCTGCCGGCTGGTTTTCCCAAGCCACCTCTTCCGGCATGAGAAAAGGATCTCTTTTGATTTCCCAGCCTCGGTTCTCATCCCCAGCTGGGGGAGGGAGGGTCAGACTTAGACCCCTATTCCTTCACTTCAGAGAAATCTTGCAACAAGAAACCGGCTCATTTTTGCGTGTTGTTCTTCTCTTTTCTGCCACACAACAGCTGCTTTTGCATGTTAGGGCTGCAGTGCTATTCCTCATCATCGCTCCCTTGGGTTCGATGGGTGCAACTTCTGAATAGACCTGCTTTGTAAGAATGTGCTGTGCAAAACCCAGGTCATCTGACTTTGTAAAAAACAGTTTGCTGCAGTCCTTATTTAAGGGTATCTTTCAAAGTTTTCAAAGAGATGGTCACTGCGGCAGAGGCAGATCTGGGGCACCCTTCAGAATATCCAGTTTTATTATAAGCTTTTACAGCTCAAATGCATTTTCATTTGATTGATCCACAAAAATGCGTGATATTGTACTTTAGTCTAAAAGTGTCCCAAATCCTTAATTTTATTTCAAGATTATACATCAGAAGACTCAAATATTTTCAGTCTGATGGCCACTAACTGGAACAGTGAGAACATGTTATGGATGATCTTGCAAAAATGACAAAATATTACAAAATAGCTGCCATAGGGAACATAAGCATTTACTCGATGGTTCTCTTCTATCCCCATTCAGCTGTTTTTCTTTTGGGCAGGTAAAATACTTATAAACAAAACACTGGACTGCAGCCACCAGTCAAATTAATGGGGGTTTAGAAACTACTTTGGACTAAAGGTTAGTGCTTTGCAGCATACCAGCTTCCTGGTTTTTGTTTTTGGTCTTATTTTAAATTAAAAGTACTCTGGAAAAAGAGGTAAAAAGTAGAGGGGCAGGAGAAAACATGCATTCTAAAAGACAAACCTACAGGAATGGAACAAGAGCAAAATATAAGGGACCACCTGGGAAAATTTGTGGAGTTGCATATTTATTTTCCCCATGGCCTATGGTTCCTGTGGGATCTATAAAACAGACTTATAAAATCAACACACAAGTGGGTTACTATGATAAAGGAAATGTATTAGTTTCCACAACATAAAAGTATTGTTTTATTTATTCAATGTAGGCACCGCCAGACTCTAGACTGACCATGGATGGCTCACAATACAAGACAGAAGTATCAGTCAAACGATTTTCCCATTATTATTCCTTCTCCACAATTTCTATGAACACATAATAAACACTTTCACTTTCTCTGTGATAACAGAGACACCCACATTAGGCTGTGTTTGCAGGATCTGCATACCCGGCAAACTCAATTAACCCTCTTAGGGTTTGCAAGATTCCCGGAACTAACTACCTTGACTCCATTTACACACCATGCTTGGCTAAAATGCAGTTGACTACTTTTCAGATCAATCTATCCTGCAAGCACAGCCTTATGCATTCTTCAGTGCTCAGAACAAAGGGGGAGCATACCCGTCCTTCTTTCACCTGTATCAACTATTCTGCCTAAAGCAATGACAGTGAGCAGAAAGTGAAATTCCACCCCCAGTGACTTCAAAATCAGCAGTTTTCCAACTGCATCTTCTAGGACGGTGTTTGTCAACCTTGGCAACTTTGTGTGACTGGCTGGGGAATTCTGGGAGTTGAAGTCCACACATCTTAAGGTTGCCAAGGTTGAGAGACACTGCTCTAGAATGTTCCCTCAATTCCTCAGTCTAGTCTAAGCCTCAGGATTCCCCAGAGGTCTCCCTCAAGTACCAGCCAGACCTGAGCCTGCTTATTTACCTGGCTCACAGTCACTTTGGAGATGCAATGCTTCCAAATTCAGAGAAACACTGTAAAGGCATTGGTAGGTGGGGCTTCAGCTATCCCCTCCAAGAGCTGGAAGGAATGGGGGGTTGATGCTTAGTCTGCATAGTCTATGCGTCCATCACCACTGTTTCCGATTTTGGGTTTACCTCCCTCAGGAAGCTACTAGCCAGGACGGGATGGGGAAGGAAACAGATGGTGGTTGGGTGAAGCGCGAAGTCAACCGGGGAAAGTTGAAAAACCAACCAGGAGCCGGGGCCTAAAACCAACCTCTATTAAAGCAACAAATGAAAAAGACGAGGTTAGGGGAAAGCAGAACAGCAGCACTCTGACGAGAAGGACGTGACTATCAGCAGGTCACCGCAGCGTATTTTCCCCTCGGGCTGCTTTGCGCTTTCATCACCACCCCGCACCAGCTGCTTCCAAAGCACAGGCGCGCGCGCCACCTCGCGCGGACCATTCCCCGCCCCAGGCAAACAACAAAGGCCTCCTCGAGGCAATCCCTATTTTAGGAGACGAAGCCAGGGAAGAGGGCGGCGGTAGCAGCAGCTACTCTCCCACCCCCTCCTTTACAAAGCCATCAGGTATTACCCACCTATTTCCTCGGGCGGTGGGGTTGGGCCGGGGAGTGGGAAGGGTTTGGGAGCTCAATTCTGGCAGCAGTGGTGGGATTTTTTTTTAAATAGTGTATTTCACAAAAGCCCCGGTCTGGTCTCTCCTCCCACTCACGTCAGGGCTCCAGCAGTGGGCCTCGAGGAGGAGGAGGAGGAAGAGGATCGGCGGCGGCGGCGGCAGCAAGTTAAACGACTCCGTTAAGCTGCCAGCTTCAAGGCGGAGGGAACTAAAACGGAAGTGCTGCATTAAACGTAGACGTCGTTGTTCGCTCTTAAAAGCGCAGCCGCCAATCACGGTGAAGAAGGTGTAGAATTTGGTAGAGGTGGGCCGTCCAGTAATTGCTTGCTTTTGTCCGAGGCCTTTGGTTACCAAAACCGGCGATCTTTTCATTGCAGCAGTTTCACTCCGCGCGCTCGCAAAGTAATGGAGGCTCGGTTGTGTTCCACGGTACGAAGTCCGCACAGGGCGTTCGTTTCCGGGAGCAGCGGCAACCTACCATTCAAGTGATTAAACGACGAGGATCTGTGGGAAATACCCGAAGAGTCAGACTAACTCCCTACGAATGAGGTCTCCTCGTTGTTTTTGACTACTTTGGACTTGTCTCTGACCGGAAGCATTGATATGTGCACAATGGATGCAATAACAATTCACATGTCCCCTTATGAACATCGGGTTTTATTTTTCATTCAGTTACATTGGCTGTGTTCACCCAGCAGTAAGTTAATTATGGATTAGTACTAAGGCCTGTGTTAAACTATGGTTTCCTAACCACACTGGTTGAGTCCAGCCCATATTGAATTAGAATGTGATTTGGCTGGCTTTGATTTAGTTAAAAGTTCATTATGGTTGTAAAATAATAAAATAAGCAAAATATAAAATAATAAGACAGTGATTATGATTTAATATGTGATTGATTTACATCCCCACCTCTTGTTCAGGAATTCATGGCACTGCCTCCTCCCATTTTTTCCTCACAACAACCACCCTGTGAAGCAATAAGGTAAGCTGAGAGAGTGGCTGGCCCAAACTCACCCCCTGAACTTCCATGGCTGAAGGTAGACTAGATCTGAGTCTCCCTGAGGCCTGTTCAACATTTTAACCACTATACCGCAGTAGTGTGAACACAGCCATGAGATCAATTTACAATAAAGTATTGAAAATTATAAAATAAGCTAAGAGTAACAGCAGTAAGAAAGCAATATCTACTTAAAGTAAGAAAAGCTAAAACAGTTTGGTCCCTTTCAGATGTGAGCTAAATCATCCTCTGCAGATCTGGTTGAGGACAATGGATGTCACCTGCCCCAGGTAGGGGAAGGCTGAGTTAAAACATTCAAAAGTTTGGGAAGCTTTTAACAAAAACCCTTTACGCATACATGAAAAGCATCAGAGTGAATACAGCAAAGAACATGTCAGACTCAGAGTTCCTTACTTTAAAAAACCCTTCCCTGATTACTACCCATCATATCTTTTAAAAAATCCTTTCCCTGGTAACTAGCTGCTATATCTCAGGTGCCAAGAGAGGTATGAAAGACCCCTGCTGAGGATCTAAAAAGTCATTCAGGCACATTGGCAGGAACTGATAAAGGGCTTTAGAAGTCAAGAGCAGCTACAGATCATGACTGGTTTTAAAAGTCAAGTTTTTGAACAGGATCCAAGAGTTAGTGCAACTGATAAAGTTCATGCAAACATATATATATAGAGACAGAAATCTAACTCAACTGTTGTCCACGGTTCATAATCCAAATCAGCAAAGCAACCTGTTCTGATGCAGGAAGCCGAACTTCTGTTTTAAAGGTCAATAAGCATTTTTCCCCAGCAGTACTTTGAGAATGTAATCACCTAATAGTTCGTCCACACCATCAAAGAAACTAGGCACTGATTTTTTAAATGCAGTAATACCCAAAACAATGCACAGCACCTAGCAATAATTTTATATTTATATTTATTTATTGCATTTTATATTTGTAATGTGTTTGATTTTTATCAGATTTTAATGTTTATTGTTGTAGCTTGATTTTACTGTAAGCCGCCCAGAGTCCCTCTTTTGGGGGAGATGGACGGTAATAAAATTTGAATAATAAATAATTTTGTGTGTGTGTCTTACAGAATCAATAGAAGTTTGAAATGTCTATACATCAAATTTTCAATGCATACAAGAAATGTCTAAGGCATCAAACTACTTGAAACATGTTAGATCTGAATCTAAGAAGGAAATAGTTAATAAGTAAAAACAGCTTTTTCAGAATGACTAATTAAACAAATATGAAAGTTTAAAAGCAAAATATTTTGGCTTCTGCCTTCCTTCGTTGATCCAATGTGAATAAAAAAGAAGTTGGAGTTAGTGTGGGAATTACTGAACAGCGTAGATGGAATATTCCCAGAGAGAGATTTATTGGTAGAGGAAGGATGTCAGATACAGGATCCAGGATGAGGCCAGTTGAAGAAGATGGAAACCAAAATGTTTTGCTTTTCAATTTTTATGCTTCCATTTGTTATTCCCTGTAAATAAACACATTCAGAAACACATACACACATATATGGATGGATACAGGAAAACAAAGACTAAAAAGAAGGATGTATTCTTAAAACCAAACTATTATTTTATGTATTAGATTATTAAAGACTAGAAAATCTGGAGGAAAGATTCAGAAGTTCAGATTCCAAAACTTCTTTTGATTAGACATAGTTTTTCTGCATAATACTTGCAGATTCATAGACTTTGACTGGCCTTATAAGACAACCAAATTACGCTATCAGACTGGTTCTGATAACATTCTGTATTTGTCAGAAGCCCACAGCAGCTATGATAAGCAAATCCCAATTCTCTCCAGGGGATTGAGATACAAAAACAAAAAAGGTTATAATATTTCTTCAGCAGGTAAGGCACCTGGGTTTTGTACACCTATTCCATGACTTATTTGATAAAAGTGGCCATCCAGCTAAAAGATGAAGAGGGAAGGGAGAGTTTACAGTCTAGAGTCTGCTTAATAAACATTTCCCTGCACTTTCTCTTTGGCAGTATATCCTACATTGTTCTCTACAATATTTTTATTTATTTATTTAGTGGAATTACAGATAATGAGGTCTAAAAGCCATTAATACTCTCAAATAGCATTTCTATAATTGCAGTAGTATTTTTATGGAACAGCAACAGCCACTTTTATTGCAGACAGTAAGAAACAATATTTTGCGGTTGGCAATGGCAATATTGAGACTCTGAACCTTTATCACTTCTTGATGATGCCCCTTTGAAGAGATATTTATTTCTGCCATTTTTTTCACTCATATAACTGAGGACAATGTTCAGTTTTAACAAATCTCATTCCTGTTTTTACACTTAGTCATATATATTGGTGTGTGACTATGGTTGGAGTCACATATCACACTAAGCCATAATGTAGTTGGTTTAGCTTTGTGCAACAGGTGAATCAGAAATTGTGGTTTATCAATTCTGGTTTACATATCATAGTTTATGGTTTGATGCTGTTTGAACCTAGCTAGATGTGGCTTATTCAAAAAGCCATAGGTGAACATCACGAACTCCCTCATAGTTAGACTCACAGTTCAAAAACATATGCATAACACGTTAAGCATAGTTTAATTATAGCTAAGGAATGCTCCGGACAACCCAGTCAGCCATGCTTCGTTTATCCACCTCCATTTTGGGAGGTATCTCAACAGGCTTTGCATTCTTTAGCAATACCATGTTTGTGGGGAGGAGGGAAAGCCAATTCCTTGTTTTCAGAACAAAGCTTCCCTACTCTTGGGCTTGGAAAAAGAAAATCCAATAGCCAAATCATCACACAGGGATGGTCCTGCTTTACCTCCATGCTTGTACCACTCCTTGTTTTTCTAAACAGCCCCAAGACGTTAATCTGGATCTGGATAAAACAACGTGCCAGGCTGTAGTTAAAGTAACCTAACACCAAAAAAGCCATGGAAACCAATTGCCATTAGGGTACACTTAGCAGCTCTCACAAATCTCCCAGGAATGCCCCGTTTTCCAAAAGTATGGTAATCTCAACATCCAGCTACGTAATATTGCTGGAGCACTAAGCAGCTAAAATCAATAATCAATTACTAAAACCAAAAATAAATTACCAGGGACACACTTGTTTTGTTTTCTTTTTCCCTTACTCAGCCCTAGAGTGACCATTAAGCAAAATGAGCATGGGTTTAGAGCACCAAGGGAAGGGGGCACCACAGAGTTTTTTCCCCAGCTATCCTGCCCTGAACTCTCACTGCCACCCTTGACTTTAGTTTTCAGCACCTATTAAGTCTTAGTGTCTTGTCAGTTAAGCAACGGAAGGGCCAAGGGACATCATTGTTGGGCTGCGCTTAGGGCATCAGTTGCCTTAATCTGGCCCAGCCCCCACTCTTCAGGGCTTCTTCTGAGTATGCTTACTTGTGCCTTTTTTCTGTGAAGTCCTTCTCCTGTTATTGAAAACATTATTTTCAGCAAACTTATTTGTGTTATTTGTGTGCCACCCATTTTACCAGACACTGGGCTCACAACAATAGCATCAATAAAATTACCTAAGAAAAAATAGGCATAAACTATAGGGCTGCATGGTCACCTGATAACTAAAAACATAAAATTAAAACCTCCAGGGGCAATAGCAGCCAACATTCCTTCAACCTCTCCTGCAAAGACTCAGGAAAAAAATAACCAATAATGGTAATTTAGCAACTAGGCAACCTTCACTTTGGGGCTTAGCAATTCCTTGGCTGTTCCTCATGAAATTCATTATTCATTTCAGCAAAACAGATGTATCAATGACTGTTTCTATCTTTGATAAAGGTAATTTTCCAGATCATACTTTATAAATTAGAGATCAATATAAGAAGGGGCAGAGGGAGGCAGAAGAGAATGATTGGATGCTTAATCCTAAAGTTTCCCTTACGCTTAATTCTGCTATTCCTACCTTTGCACTATTTTAAAAGTTGTAGTGTTCATTTCACTTATTGTACCCCTATTATTATTAGTCCATTTCTTTAGGCTGTGCTGTGTCTGCAAACCCATATTGTCCACATAGGCATGTGGATCAGCACCAACACTACGTGCATGTAGTACTGATACTCTGAATTAGAACTGTGAGAATAGGTTATATTCTCTCTGAAAAAACATTGCAGCTGCTCAGAGGATAGATGGATGAGAAATAATTTATGTCTGTTCTTTTGTCCACTTGATTGAGCAACAAAAAATGGGAGTTCTGGCTCGATAAGAGAGGGAGTTCCACTCAGAGGGGAGTGGAATATTATAGTGTTTACTTAACAGTTCTATGTGCACATAATGTCTTCCAAAGAGCTGGCCCTCTGTGTATACACTGGTTTTGTATTCCTGCTATAATCTCAAATGCTTTATGGTATTTTTATTACTGAAGAGAATTAAATTACGTTTATGTCAAATGTCTGTTAAAATGTAGGCAAGAGTACTTGTTACTGGGAAAAGTAAGTCAGACTTGAGAGCCAGTTTGGTCTAGTGGTTAAGGCAATGGGCTAGAAACCAGAAGGCTGCCTTAGGCGCAAAGCCAGCTGGGTGACTTTGGGCCAGTCCCTCTCCCTCAGCCCTAGGAAGCAGGCAATGGCAAACCACTTCTGAAATCTTGCCAAGAAAACTGCAGGGCCTAGTCCAGGCAGTTGCCAAGGATCGGACACAATGAATGGCCAAAAATAAAAAAGTCAGATGTAGTTTTTATTGCTTTCTACATTGTTCAGATCAAAGAGCAAAATAAAATAATATTTTTATTAATAGCCGTCAGTGAAAATAAAAAAAAAATAGAACTTGTGACTGATACATATTACTTCTATTCTACTCTGCCTTATAATTAGACTGAGAAAGCATATGGGTAGGATTTCTCTGCCTTCACTAGCACAGGTAGTTCTTCCATGACCAACCTGTTATATATGATTACTTATGGATTTCTACACGTGAAAAGAAAATAGAGGAACTCTGTAGTATACCAGTCTAAAACCTGCCTTCATCCTTAACTCAGCCTTTACGATCTAGAGTACCCTTCCAATGGCCCTGCTAACTGGGAGGTCTAAGAACTGGAAAATCCCTGGTTGGGGAAGGCTAACTTCAGTGAGTTCTGTAATTCAGTATATTGTAGAGGAATCCTTGGAAGGATATGTTTCAGAGCTGGTAGTGTAGGTACAGTAGCTGTTTCTGATTATGAGTACTGTCACATCCTTTCTAATTCAGGCAAATTGGTTGGAAAAAAGTGGGGGGAAAGAAAAAATGACTGATTTTAGAGCTGTGTCTGTACCATTAAATTGCTTGGTAGAGAGCGAAAAAGCCTTCAGACATGCACACTGGCCTTTAACAAATACAAAATAGTGTTAGTTACAGTAATCTGTGTCCTAAAACTTGCTGGGAAGAAGAAAGGCTCTCTTTTTTGAAATATAATTTCCACCTGTCCCATAGATTAAGTTGCCATGGCTGGTGAAAAACAGAAGAGAAATCAGCTAGACAGTCATATTAAAAATAACAACAACAACAGTCTGGCTCTTCTTTCCAGCCCAGTGAATACTGCATGGGACTGCAGTAACGCATACAAAGCTACAGAAGAACCTGATATCTATTTATATGTTAAAATGTATGTGAATCAGTTTTTAAAAACAAACACATTGGGTGCATTATTATTCTACCACAGTCATATTAGGTTCTGACATACTTCAAGAGCCCCAAAGAAATAATGCCAGGAATATAATGAATTCCAAAAGAAGTGAAACATCCCAGACATCATTTATCAACAAGAGCTACATTATTTAGGCCAAATTGCATGGCACCCCTGCTAATTAAGTAAATACACAGAGGAAGACTGGGTTAACATACCACACTAAGACATGTTTTGCTTAATAGTTTATTGAATAAATCTCAGCTGACTAGGTTTGCACAACACACTAAACTAAAGCTATCAAACCATATTATGACTCAGTGTAATATGAATGTAGTCTTACATTTAAGTGGAAATCTCAACAAGGAAGAAAGAAATTTGAGAATTGCCATCCTTAATCTAATGTACTGAAGTTGCCAGGGACATGGTGCTACTTGCATTAAGAAGAAATTGTTTTAATGCTATGACATTTAACATCCTTGATCCCAGCTCAGTATGTGAACTATATTTTATATTCCTGATATTACTTAAGACATTTCTGAGATGTTCTTCTTGGAAACTAAAAATAGCAGGATCTTTCAGGAGCAAAGAGGCATACACTTATATCGAGATTATCTGAGTGATTCAGGATCTATTACCATTAATATAAGGTATGGTAATGTATAATTGAATATTGTACATTACCATACTTTATATTAATGCTAAGGGATATTCAGGGTTCCATATTTAAATATGTAAGATGGAAAAGATATAGCTTTTTTAAAAAAAGTATTCCAATGTTCTCTGCATGGAATATGATCCAGCTTCTTTGAAGTAAGTTTAATTAAATAGGAACAGTTTTTATTTTTAGATATAAAAGGTGTAACCTGGAAGATGATAGAGCATCAGCAAAACCATTTTTTATGTTTGCATTTCCAGGTAAAAATTGTACTAGCTTTTATTTATATGCTGGGTTCATGCATTATACTAAATCACAATGTGATTTGGTTAGATTGGATTGGATTAGCAAATCAAGCTAATGTTGTGAATGTCACGTACCTTAATCTCAGCAACATGGCAGGGTCTATTTTGTGAGCAAGATGGACAATAGTGAGCTAGGTGGTATGGAAATCCAGTGGATTTGCAACAGTTTGAATAACTACAACCAATGCTCATAACTAGTTCTGTATTACTCTGGAGTAAAGTATTAAGTGGAATTCTCCGGGGCTCCATCCCTGGCTAGTACTATGCAACATCTTTCTAAATGACACATATGTTGGAATGGAAAGGATACTTATAAAATTTGCAAACATCAAGGTTGGAGGATTAGCTAATGCCTTGGGGAACAAAATCACAATTCAAAGTAACCTCATCATGTTTTAATGCTGAGCCAAGTCCAACAAGATGATGTCTGAGTGTGAGAAATATAAGTTCCTGCATCCATATAGGAAAAATAATATGCAGTAATACCCATTATTCCTGGCTTGGCAGCAGTGCATGTAAAAAGAATTTAGGAATACTAATTGACCGTCAGTAGTATTTGAGCAAGCAGCATGAAGCAGCAGTTTAAAAAGCCAAGTCAATCTTCTTGTGCATTAATAAAAGCACTGAGTTCAGATCACAGGAGATAATAATGTAATTGTACTTTGTGCTGGTTGGAGTACTGCGTTCAGTTCTGATCATCAGACTTTAAAACAGATGTGGAGAAGTTGGAGCGGGTGAGCTGGAGAGCTACCAGAATGACAGACGGCCTGGGAAACCAAGCCCTTGGAGAAATGGTTTGCAAGTCCTCCCCCAAGGTTATTTCTTCAATAAAGAATATTTTAGATTCATGAATTTTGCATAGTATTTTCTTTTTGAAATATTACATACTGTTTTCTGAGCAGAAATTACCAGTCCAAAGAACTTGGGTGCAGTTTTCAGTTGATGCCAAATTGCATGGGAAGTATTTGGAGTACAGAAGAAAAACTGCATTCACACAAAATATTAAGCTGTTGTTTGGTGAACCATGGTTAACTGTATAAACTAGCACTGGCCAAATTTATGCCACATGCTAGGTAATAAGTATGGTTTACAAATCATACTGGTTGGGTTCATACAACCAGCTAAATCACACACAAGCAGCCCCTTTTTGGTTTGGTGCAATATGTTAACCTCATCCTAGGCTCTTGTGCACACTCACGTTGGATAATAAGTCATATACTTTTCTATTCAAAAATAAGAATTTTAGGGGACTTATTTCCATATAAATGTGCATAGTTCTGAAGTCTTGACCTCAAAGCCATTAGAGAAGTTTCTGATGAGATGAGACCAGGATCCTCTTTTCTATGACAGTGAATGGCTTTTTGTGCAACCAAAGCACAGGCTCCGAACATAAAATAAACTTCTTAATTGCATATGTTCCTGGTTAATATTACTCCTCATTTAGAAAGCACATTGCCCCATTCTTAAATGACAAGAGAGCAAGTAACCTTTGTCTTGAGCTTGTCAAGCTTTGCCTTCGTTATAGAAGATTCATTATATTTAATTAGAGCTCGCAATCAAATCAAATTTATTTATTTATTTCTCACATTTCTTCACTGCCCATCTCGCCAAGCGACTCTGTGCCGTTTACAATTCAGTTAAAATAACAAGAGATTAAAATCATAAAAGCAAGTGCAAATTAAATAACAGAAGTAACTCGTCAAGTGCAGGACCATTACTAAATCTTCTGCATTAATGAATCTAAAATACCCAGCAACTGCAGGTATAGGCCTGGAAAAGATTTCTGCCCTTTGCCAAGTTTTCTTGTAAGATGCTCTATTATTTCATTGATAGACAACTCAGTTCCTGGTTTTAGCAAGCATTCAGAAATTATAACCCAGGATCTACCACCTTTAGTGCCTATTTGTTTTACTACGGCTTTCATGACTGAGCATTATAAGGTAACTGCATAACATTTCAATATAGTTACTAGCTTTGTATCTTCTTAGCTGCTCATTTAATTATCAGGTTGCTGGAAAGTGTGCAGAGACTTGAGAGAATTCGAGTACTAATACATATGCTTCTAAATGAATAATATGTATAGAATTTATCAATGAAGCAGCAGTTTTACTGAAGTACATTCAGCTGGTGTTTTTGTTTTGCTTTTATTCACAGTTCCAAAAATACTACAATGGTCACAAGTCCTATCAATCTCTGGTTGTTTGGGGTGAGGATACTATTACAGTGACCTTTGGATATAACTTCATAAACCATGATGTGAAGGGCATTAAATTTCACAGTGAATTTTAACAGTCATTATGTGGATCTCAATTCACCAGTGTTATTCTTCAGAGAACCATGTCGCCTTAGGAGAGGTCAGTTCATGAAAGTTTGGGGTGGGGAGAGAGAATCTGGAGAAAAACAACAGATGCAACAGTTGGTTATTGTCAGGTAAACATTTTTGTAGCCTGAATCTTGAACTAGGTTTCTTCAGCAAAAATTTTACATAAATATAGGGATCACGGTTTTAATAATCAAGTTTGGACCTTATGATCAGGAAAGTATTTTTGAAAAATAGTAATAAGTTCTGACTTGGCTGGCAAGTATTTTTTGTGCCATGTACACAGGAGGAATCACTACCCTTTGCTTGTTTGCATTGTAACATAGCAAATATTCCATGAACAGCCCTCTGCAAGTGTGGTCAATGTTTCATTTGCAGAATTATTTATATGTTTGCAATTTTTGAGAAAAGTCAATATGAGCAAAAATGGGAATAGAAACTTCAGTGATGCTTAATGTTTGCCTCCAGACTGAGGTGAATATTACAACTCAAAATTTTCCTCGCAGCTGAAATCTCTCAAGATCCCTAAATTTCACTAGATTTCAGCAATCCCGTGCCCAAATCTCTTAATTACTCATATGAGACAGCCAAAATCTAATGTGAGATTTTAGTTTTCTTCTGAGATCTGGCCATTTGTTGTTGTTAAACTTCGGTGGATTGTAGGCACCCATTTTTGGGTACTAAATGCTCTGACACCCCCAAATGATCTCTGTTCTAGAGTGCCAAAATTCAGTTTCGGGTCTCCTTCACCAAAAGTATATATCCTGGCTGGGCAATTTGGGGAACTCCAGTCTTAACTCTTCTAGAGTAACCAGACTAAGGAAAGTTGTTCTGCAAGTATTTTTCTGCTTGGGTATGCACAGAATGATAACAACCTGTCTCTAATATCAGTCAGTTAAACAGCAATCATATAGTGATAGTCGTACATTGACTGTGTCCAGGCGAAAGCTGTTTTTCTCCAAACTTTCTGCTTTCCCATTTTCCCTTTACTTTTGGAATTGCAACATTATCGTTCATAAATCTCATGCTGTTCCATATTTTATTGTTGAGAACCATGCCGCAATCGTATCATATTATTGGGTGGCTCATGAAAGAATGTCTGGCCTGCCTTTTGTCCCTTCCCTTGTATGCCTCTATGGTGAGGTGATGGAGTGCAGTGTGGGAGGGGTAGATACAAGCCACCTGGCTGCTGATTTCCAGCAGCATCAGACCATGGTGAGGCAACTGTATGTACACATTGTCAGGGCCAGCCTCGCTTCGCAATAAGCACAGACTCACTTAATGGGTATTAAGGATTTCTGGTTTATTGGAATGATGGCTGACAGAACGAAAAACGGGAACGGGGTAGGTGGTGTGGGGGTGCCCCTTTTATACCCTCCTGTATTGCCCCGGGCTTCCCCACCCCTCAATGCCCCGATCCCTCTTGATGGGACCCTTGATGGCTGCTTGGGCGTTTTCCCCGGTGTCTTCTTTGTCTCCCTGCGACGGTTGTGTCCTCCGGGGCACCATGTGCGTCTTATCTTCATTCCTCTGACGTCTCTCCTTTCAGTTGTTTATGGGTCCATGGGTGTGGGTGCCTTTGGGTGCTTGTGTTAATCCCTGTTTGATTATCTTCTTCCCCTTTTCCTTAATGATCATGATCCACGTTGTGAGGCTCTTTGTGCCTTGCAACGAGGTCATGACACACATGCTTTGCTTTGCTGATCCATGGTTTATTAAATAAGCCACAGTGGCTTAGGCTCGCCCATTGCACTAGGTCATAAATGTTTATAAATAAATAATCCATGATTTACAAACCTCAATAGGTTGGGGTCACAATTTGCAAAGCAGAAAAAAAACTGCCTCATACTTTATGGCCTAGCATAGTGGATGAACCCAGCAACTACAGATATATTTAAAATTCCATCTAAATAAAATGGTTGCAAGCATATCAAAAGCCAATCTGAAAGGATCCTGTTCATCAGCCTTCCGCAACTTGATATTTTCCAGGTGTGTCATGATAGGATTTCTCAGAAAGCCCTGCCAATGACGCCCACAATGGAATGCTTACTACCAAAGCAATAATCACTGCCCCCTGTATAAATGCAGGAGAGGAAATAAACCTGATGTCAAGGCTACCTGTCTGGTAAGTGCTTTTTTTTTCCTTTTTGTAATGCAGACAAAATGATGTAGAAACTTCACCACAAAGGATTATTTTTCAATGGAAGCCAACATTGCAGAGATGACAGGAGGAAGTTCTCTTAACAAGACCACAGTATGTGTGAAATGTAATACGCATTTTATGGGAAAGTTTTGTAGTTGCTTGTAATTTCTGCGTGCACTTAGTCTATATTAAATAGCTATTCAGTAGCTCATGAATCTGAAAAACCTTTCTTGACTGCATAAATTACAGTCAAGAGCAGAAAAATGGGAATATAATATGTAGAAATACCATTCCTTTATTGTTGGATATAAGCCAAGAAGGAAAAACAGATATGGGAAAGGTTAATGCATAACATGGTCTCCTAATCAGATTTAAGAATATATGCCTCTTTCTACTAAAATATAAACATTGCTAATGTAAATTGCTCAAATTTAATAAAATTCATATTAGATCCTAGGGACATATAATGTAAAAGGAGGCTCTTCTGCCACCATTGTGCGATGCTTAGCCTATTTTGTGCATTATTAATTATTTGGGGCATCATTGGCACATCGTATGTTAATTAGTAACTAGTGGTGAAGTTTTCCTAGATATCACATAATGTCTTTTTGTATTTTTATACTGTCTTAATTCTACCAGTACTTTTTTTTTCTGTTGTGATAGTTTTCAGAGTGTATAAAAACTCTATTGGAGTTGGGTAGCTATAATAAATTTAAATAAATAAAAATTAATATTGCTCCTTGTCACTGCTTCACATACCTACTGAAATCCCATTGTGTGTGTTATGAATCACAATAGTACATGGAAACATAATATTTATTAATACATGGAAATAATTAAGGAATATGAGACACTTTTTGACCTCTTGTAGCAGAAATACCTTTCGGAGCATGTCATAAAGTTGTTTCTTTTTTATGTCTGCCTATCAAGTTTGTAAAATACAAAAGAGTTAAATATGATTTTCAGACTAGTCATTAATAAATACAAATCTTTGCTATTACTCATCTTTCATTGATCAACTGGCTTTCGTTTTTTAAGCCTGGCATCTTACTCTCTCTCTTTAGTCTTGCTAATGACTCACATATCCTTTGAATGGTTTCTTTAAAGTGCAAAAAATCAAATATTTGGTCATGAATTTTTCTTCTCTGTAATGTTTAAAGTCTTAGGAAACAAGATGAAGTCTTTAAGAAACAAAAGAAATTAGAAGAAGTCGGGCAAAATTCAGAATCACTAAAGTTTCAATCTTATTCCAATCAGTAATAATTTCACTACTGAGTAATTTCAGTACTTCAGATCAATGTACCCAATCTAGCAAAAGCCACGAGTCCATGGAATCAGAATTGACTCCCATGTTTATGCAGAATAAAGAAGCATAGCACACAGGTAGTTCTCACTTAACAACCATTCGTTTAGTGACTGTTCAGACTGATGGTGCTGAAAATACCAACTTACAACCAGTACTCACATTTATGACTGTCACAGCATCCCTGCAGTCATGTGATCAAGATTTGGGTGCTTGGCAACTGGTCCACATTTATGACCGTTGCAGTGTCCTATGGTCACATGATCGCCATTTTCAACCTGCCTGGCCAGCTTCTGGCAAGCAAAATCAATGGGGAACCATGTGATTTGCTTAACAACCACATGATTCACTTAATGACCACCACAAAAAGTTTATAAAATTGGGTCAGATTCGCCTAATGACCACTTCGCTTAGCAGCCAAAATTCTGGTCCCAGTTGTGCTTGTTAAGTGAGAACTACCTGAACTGGCATGGTTTGCTGGTGGATGGCAGCATCTGTCACTTTTTCTAAGACAAGCATCTAAATGTAGACGAGATGGAAGTAGCATCACCCAACAACAGGCACCCATGAACTTAGAATTACTAGATTTTATGAAAATCATCCCATTTTTTTTTAAAGATCTGGTTTCTCAAAGGTATTAGTAAATTCATCAGGGATTGTTTTTCAGGGTTCCTATTCAATTGCAGACTTCTAATTCATTCAGTGACATGTGCATTTACAAGTCAATGAATTATCATTTATGCTCCTTCACTATTGTTGTTGTAAATTACTTTGTTCTGTCTGCAGCTGAAGAAGTGAATTTTTTCATGTTGATATTTAACTGCAAACAACTTTAGCCCAGCAATTTAATGGATGCTGTTGAAAAGTCAGCTCTGTATAGGAAAGGACTAAGAGACTTTTTCAGGAAATAAGAGAAACCTGGTACAATACCTGCTTTGATAAAACACAAAGTACACGAAGTGCACGAAGAACTTCTCTGAAGTTCCTCTGGAAAAGCTAAACAGTCTTATTGACTCCATTCTTTTATGCCTAAACTTGAACTTATGTGTACGATAGCATTTGCATTTCAAGAGAGAAGAAACTTGAGTAAATTTTGAACAAAGACAAATAAATTTCCAGCATGTTATATCATGTAGTTAGTATTATAAAGAGTTTCTCCACTTTTACATACAATAGAAAAACCATTTCAAATTTTACATTTCCATATTAATATTGCTTATAAAGAGATTCTGTAAAGTCCTTGTGCAGTTTTAATTTTTATATCATAAGTCTTTTGTAACTTTCCACAGATTCTTTAATTTATAAACCAAAAGTCATTCTCTTGGGAATCTTAGTGTGGTTATGTCTTTTTCAACAGAAGCTTTCTGTTAGTGTTGTTCTCTAGTTTTCCAATTGACTCAATTTCTCTACTGTTATTTCTTCGCAGTTTTTGACCTCTTACTTCTGTCTGTTTTTCTGCCTCTTCTAATTTTTCCATTTATCTGTTTATACTTTAGAATCCTTATCTTGCTTTTATGTTGTGCTAGAAATTATTATTGCCTATTTACTCAATTAATTCTAATGTTAGGGTAACCACGCTCCATGAATATTTGTGATTTCAGGAATTAAAATAAACCACTTATAGGTACCTTATGTTTGACTTGCAACATTTTAGCCTCCTGACCTGTTTCCTAGGGGCATCTGATTGGCAATTGAGGAATTATATACTAGGCTAGAGAGCTGTTTTTGGATCCAACAGGGACCTTCTGTATGAAAGAAACCCAAGCGTAATCTTAAGAGCATAAAACCACAGCGATGTAATTATTTACACCATTGAAGGATATGGTTCCCATACTCCAGCCACTATGGGAGTTTTGTATTTAAATGCTATCCAAGCTATTGCATCAATTTCTAATGATAAGTGTTTTACCTTATGCCTTCCACTAATCAACTGTGAAGATTTTTGTATTAAAGTTATTATTTCAAGCCATGTAAGATGAGGGAACATCAACTAGCAGCTACATCCAGTGTCTGTTTCTCTGATTAAAACTCCATTTCTTTATTTGTAAAAATATTTATCGTTAAGATTATCCCAAAGTGCTTTAGATTTTAGATGGAATAGAAGTTCAAAATAAATAATACAGACATATTTACATACAAATACACAAAAATGTACTTCAGAAAGTATTATTAATTTCACTCATATAAGCTAAACTATAGGAAGGGACATGGTGGCGCTGCGGGTTAAACCGCTGAGCTGCTGAGCTTCCCGATCGGAAGGTCAGCGGTTCGAATCCGCGTGACGGGGTGAGCTCCCATTGCTAGTCCCAGCTCCTGCCAACCTAGCAGTTCGAAAACATGCAAATGTGAGTAGATTAATAGGTACTGCTTCGGCGGGCAGGTAACGGCGTTCCGTGTAGTCATGCTGGCCACATGACCATGGAAGTGTCTACGGACAAACGCCGGCTCTTCGGCTTTGAAACGGAGATGAGCACCGCCCCCTAGAGTCGGACACGACTGGACTTAATGTCAAGGGAAACCTTTACCTTTACCTAAGCTAAACCATAGTTTCCTTTGGTGTGTTTTATTGAATAAACACCAGTTAGTTGGGTTTTCACTAAACCAAACCCAAAGTAATTATGACTATGTGGGCTTCTAAAAGTGAGAGCTTCAATCCAGCAACTGGTGTTTTATACAGCTCTTCAGGTGGAGCAAGGTATATTATGCTCCCAAAATTGCAGTATATAATAGGAGACTTTTCACACCAGCACATTGTTTACCCAAAATCACTTGCCCATTGCAAGTAAAGCTTCTTTAGCCCACTTTAATGCCTTGTCCTCTGCAATATTGGAGGGAAGATATAATAATATCCTTTTTGCAGAATAAATTTGTCCCTTTGCTCTGGAGGAACCTGAGAACCTACTCAGTGTTCCTTTGATGCCTTTTTACAATAACTTCCATCTATCAATAGAAGTCCCTTCTGTCCTGAGGACAATCTTCTTTGTTCCTTACTGTCAGACCAGAACCCGACTCCTGGAGAGCTACAAAATTTCTTTCAGTTATCATTGTCCTATGCAGGAAACTATTTTTTTAAATTATTGTATAATTTCATTTTGTTCTTCTTTGTCTCTTTTATTGAATCTAAGTTTTATTTCTGCTGTTTATTTGTCACTAAACAATATACAATTTTATTTATATACAGTTACATTCACAGAAACTCATGTAAATATAATAGCTCAATAGCTCAATATTTCATAATATTTCAATATTTATTTTACTAATTAATTTGTCACTTTGTTTCTATTATCTAGACTGTATTCCTGTACTCAATGTGTTGTAATAACTTGCTATAAGCACTTTTATTGATGTTTTAGAAGCTTTCTAGATTTTAGACATTGAACTGTTTTTCCAGGTAATGTTTGTTTTCTCTTCCAATGCCTTGGTTTATTGTGTTCTGTTCTTTTATTCTTTTAAGAAGATGACTGTGTAATTTGCTGGTCAGTGACCATAATAAAATTCATCTTAATGACTATGTACATAGTATGACCCCACAGTCTGCTTATTATTTTGGGGATGCTGTACCAAAATTAAAAACCTGAAATGGTTTCCTGAAAGATTTTGAAGAATAAAGCTCCAACATTGTAGGAAGAAAGTCATTTAGATTTCTATGACATGCTGTAAATATTTTGCCCTACGTTTAATGTGTAAAGGCAAAACAATGCAAGAATCATTGTAAATCCAGGGATTTTCTCTTCAGATTATAACCTGATCTGTACATCCTTTGTTTGTCTGTTTATCTGAAGCTTTTATAAGGCCACCCGGCTGAAACAATGGCCCTGGGTGGCATACAACAATAATAAACATTAACAAAAAAGTAATAATACATTGTTAAAAGTAGACTAATATATGAAATGGTGAACCGAACAGGACAATTAAAACAACCAAAAGGGGACGCCAGTCAAATGGACCCAAATGCCTAGGGATCATTATTTCTATTAGTAGAGTGTTTTCACACTCACTTTTCTCTTTTTTACACTTCATTCATACTGCAAAGTTCAATATGACTTGCTTTGTTTTGACAATTTTCATCCATTATTTAAGTTTCCTTTCTAACAGTGGATTGCCCCTATCTCTCAATTAACTCACAAAATTGCAGACTAAGCATCTGTAACTTTTGTGCTCTGTTTAATAAGATGTTTATCTCACTGTGCATTTGTCTTTGAAGCGGAAAGCTGAGGAACTTGGGTCAGCTCCAGTTCAAAGTTGGAGTCAAGCTCCTAAACTTAGTTTTGGAATCTTAAAACTCTCAACTTCATAACGTGATCTTAGGTCACCTTCATCCCCTCAGATAGCCTCTGAAGAACATGTCCGCCAATCATCTGATATTATTTTGGATTTAAAGAAGCATTAATCTGATGCATAAAAATCATAAAACTTTCCCAAAGGATAGAAGTGGGAATTTTAGCATAGAGATGCACTGTTTTCATTAGTTGAGATTGAGTCCCGTGATTTACAGATCTGAGAGGAAAAGTGTTTAAAGGCATGTGTGGAAAAAAAATTGCAATATGAAACTCGCAGCCAGAGAATTAAAGAAAGATTCTTTAGTTAACCTGATAGCTGGATATGTGTGTGCTTCCTCCAACACTGGTTTCTGAGAGTCACTGGCAGCTGAGTCTACAAAAACCAGAATATGTCCTCAAGGATTTATTAGAGATAAAAAAAATAGCATCTGAGTGATCTTAAAAAGAGCACTCATGACTGAATAATGTTTGGCTTTATATTTGACACTTTCCCTTTATGGCTAGGCATTTTACATGCACTTTAATTTTAAGATAGCTGAAATCAACGACATTTTCCCAGATGCAAAGGGTTGTGGGGAGCCTATCCTATTATTGTAAACAAGCCAGTAATCTTATTGAGCTGCAATGTATTGATTAGTAAAACCTGTTCAACCACTATATTCTATTAACATTCAGGACAATGAAGCCTGAAATATGTACTAGCTACATATTGAGATAGGTGTCACAGTTCTGTAACTCTCTTGAAAATATAGAAATCTAACAAATAATATGATATGCTGTGTTGTAGCAGGAAAAAGAAGTTACTCTAAATAGATTTCTATCTATACCTGAATCAATTTCATGCAAATATTAGGAAAGACATAATAGGAGACCTTCATTCCAGTTCTAAATTTTAAGTTGAAGCCCTTTCCTCATTCGCAGTTTACAGCCATACCAGAAAGTCCTTCATGCTCCAGTGTTCTACATTGACCTCACTGGCAGCATCTTGTTCCCAAGCCCTTGAATTCTAGAAAATAACCTGCTTTTCCTACTTAACCCATCACAAAGCCAATGTGTGTAAACTTTAATTCCCTTTCTCCTCCCTTTACTTTGGGGAGATGTGTCTTGATCAGCAATGGTAGATGCCCACATGGGTGTCCACTGGGCAGGCAAAGGGGGCAAGCAACTTCATGTGTGTTGTAATGCCATTGTGCAAATGATGCTAATTATGTACTTTGTAAAATTACACATTTTGTATTTGATTTGCATGATGATGTCATGACATCATCGTAGGTTGTACCAGACGCCTATATTCCTGGGGAAGGGGCTTGTATCTTAGAATGGAGGCAGAAAATATATGTTGTTGAATCTTCATTGGAAAATTGGTATCTTCAAAAATTCTCTCCTATCACCATTTTTTATAAAAGATTTTATTAAATTTCAGAAAAGGACAAAAGATACAGAAAAACAAAAAACTACAAAAAAACCTTTAAAAGTGTGAAAACGCAAGAGAAACTTTTAAAAATAGATTACAAAAAGAAGTGACTTCTGTCATGATCACTGTTGCGATGCTTGTGACATCGCAACGGCTCGCATGACAATGCAGGGAAATGGGTACCGGGTGGATTAAGGGAAAAGGCAACTAGCTAACAAAAGAGAGTAACAGGTGCTGGCAACAAAGTATCAACTCTAGCGGGAGGCACAGAAGAGAGAGATACAATGTTGCAAAGAAGGTAATTGACAAGACCAGACCACGAGGCGCGCCCGAGCTGTCAAAGAGATTACGAACCTGATCGCCCGGCAATGAACCATCACCGGCCAGGGAAGCAATCAAGGAAATGCCCGGAGCACAGGAGGGGCTCCACGACCCCTCACCTACCAGCAACGGAACCGACGGGGCTCGGGGCGCACCTGAAGTAAGAAGGGGTGGAGCGCTGACCGGTGCGGGCTATTTAAATCCCGTTCCGGTGCGCTCCACTCACTCTCAGCTTTTCTAAGGGCATGCATTCTATTCCCAAATAAAACCAGAACCTAAAGTCTACTCTAGCGTCTGTGTTTTTATTGGGTCTCAGGCAGAGCCTGACAACTTCTGACTTTAAACATCAAGGATATATAGCAATTTTCCATAATCAATCCCTTACTCTATTTTAAACCAAAATCACATTATTTCTATAAGTCAACTCCTTAGCACATTATAAAAATCACTAAATACCATCGCTCCCTCCCCTTATATTAAAAGAAAAGAAAAATTATAAATCACCCAATCAACCCCCCCCAAATAACAATTACTTAATTATTCCCTTCCTACTACTATTCTATACATTCCTATCTACTGTAATAAAGATTAAAAACAAAAAAACATGTAAATTGTCTACCATAATAGTTAATAATACAAGAAACATGAATTAATATTAATTTTTAAAAAAACTTAATAATCTTAATCCCAACCATTAACAATAAGTAAAAACATCCAAAGCCAAAAGACCATCCATCCAGACTGTCCATATTTTTAGCCCCTTAACCCACTTCAAATAGACCAAAATATTTGCATATCCCTATAATAAACACAGAGCTATTTTCTTAAAGAAATCAAACAGCCCAACTGCTCCTCTCACAACACAGACTTCACTTCAAAAAACCTCCCATACATAAATAACCCCTTCTTTTCCATGGTGTTCCATCAGAAAGTCAAATTCACTCATGTCTTACAACTCAATTTCTCCATTAAACTTCTTCAATTCAGCATTGTCAATTTCAGCCAACATTTCAACAGAAGCCCTGATCTTGCTCTTAGAAGAGACATTTCCATCGCTGTTAAATTCTTCAATTTTGTCCACAGTATCCTCAACCAGATGGCACATTTTAGACCAAATATTTTCCACAATGCTCTGAATGTCTTGCATAATAACTTGGCAGGAATCAGAAAAAAATCTGCTTAATATCTGCTTTAATATCACAATGGAAGTCAGAGAGAGCCTGGTTAAGATCATCCATGTCTCACGCAGTAAATTATGGCGCCCCCTGGATGCTTAACTGGCAGAAGTAAAAGGTAAGGGAAAATTTCCGAACCGAGTTAAGATAACAGTCAGTTCCCCAGAGAAAGTAGCGGCAGGAAAGTAAAAGTTCAAAACGGCAGATTCAATGTGTGGGAAAAATACAAAAATCTTCAAAATTAGCACAAAAATAATAACAGGGAGACAATAATATACTCTTAACCCTCCTTAGTATTGGCTGGAAAACAAAAAGCTTAAAAAGAACTTTTTCAAAAAAAATTAATCACAAAAACCATAAGCACCAAGAGAGATAGTTTCTCCTTAATGTAGAAAGCCTCTCTTAGGGTACAAATACTTAAAAAAAAAAATAAATTGGGTGCGTTAGAAATGGGGTGGCTGGACTTAATGTCCCTTTAAGGCTACAGTGCGGCTTGGAAATGGTGACGTCCCAGCCTCCTGGCAAAGTCTTACCCGTCGATCGTGAACGCTATTTACGATCTCCTGGCTGCAACTTGCCGTCTGGAAGACAAATGGGTCAATTCTGAGCAATTTCCTTGGTCTGGAAAAACACTCCTGGGCTTCAGGAGAAACCAGCCTGAACCCAGAAAAACTGCCACAATGCCAGTTCTGCCTGCGGAGCTCGCGGGCACAGCTGTTCAGTCTGCCATGTTTCCACCGGAAGTCTCTCCTATCACCATTAAGGACAATTATTTGCTACCCATTGTTGCAGCACCTGCCCTATGAAACACCCTGCCCTGAGAAATCCAGATGGCCCGGACCCTGTTGGCCTTCTGGAAGGCTGTAAAAACCTGGCTTTTTCCATAGGACTTAGGGATATGGAGAGAGGTGAATCTGTGAGATGCCTCAGTTTTGTATTTTGCACCTATTATATTTGTTTGTATTTGGATTTATGCTGTTTCTATCTTATTGCATTGTGTGCCACCAAGAGCCATTTGCTTAAGATAGGAGACCATATACATTTCATCAGTAATAAATAAACCAACCAAGATAGTATGTCAGGACAGCAGATCACTATTCTAGCAGATGTTGCATTTCTATAGAAAGGATGAATTGCCCTGAACATTCCTAGTGAAAAATATCATTTGCCTCAAGCATTTGCCTCTAAATCATTTACACCAAGCCAATCATTCAGATCTCCCTGATGAACTCGGAATAAATAACGATCTCTCTCACTGTTGGACGAGGACTGAGGAGACACAGGTCCAAACCTCTGACATGAATTTTCCTCCATGACTATCCAGTACAGAAAGATGGGGGCAGGAACTTCCTTTTCAAAAAGTATGGGAGGTGGTGTGGTTTCGTCCAGCCTGGACCTCATTGTGGTCCTTTGCAAATAGAAAGACTGTCCATTTGTGGAGAGAATCGAGGCCCAGCAGGTTTCTCTCCGACCAGAGGAAGGAGAGAGCACAGTACCTTTTGCCAATGCGTTCTCCCTTCTGCAAAGCCTCTGCTCTGCTGTGAGCAGGGGGGAGGCAAATCTCCTGGACCTTGTATGGTGTTTTTCAGGGAGAATGTGGGGTGAGGGGAGTGTGGGCACACACCTCTTGCCCACTTCATCTGCAGGAACAGAGCTCTGTTCAGCCCTGGGTTTAATCCTGTGTATTTTAGACATATTTCTGTCTTACCACAAATCCCTCCTAAAAGGTCTTCAAAGCTTCAGAATCAGCATAATGAACTTCTGAAAAGGAAGCAACAGACCCTGTTTATCTCAGCTTCCCCCACCCCCGCCCCAGTAGCTGGATTTATATATCACACAAAAATAGAAAATTGTTTGATTTTGACTTAGTTACCCAGCCAGTTGTAGGTTATTCAGTAAATTATGATTAGCAACCCATGGTTTAGCAGAATGTGGAAATTAGGCTACTGTCTCATACCTAGTACTGTGCTGACAAGCTAAAGGAAAACTAAATCATTTTGGCTTCCACTTGTGTTTCTACTAGTCCATTAAAGCAAGGAAGCTTTACTCCACCCTACTTGACTGCATCTCAACTGCTCTATTGATAGCCCTAAGTTTTGTTTCTCATCAAGCAACAATTGATGTTCAAGATTCATTTGTTTGTTTATTTCATTTATAGGCCACCCAATTCCCTCACAACTCTTGGCAGCATACAAAATGAGACAATTTAAAACAATATAATACAGAATAATACAAAAAGGTCTCGAAAAAATAATATAACCAATCATTATTATATTTTTATCCTGATTTTTTTATATATAACTCAAGGCAGCAAACATACCTAATACTCCTGCCTCCTATTTTCCCCATAAAAACAACCCTGTGAGGTGGGCTAGGCTGAGAGGGAGAGGGCCTGGCCCAAAGTCACCCAGCTGGCTCTCAGGCCTAAGGCGGGACTAGCAGTAGCTTCTGTTCCTAGGCCAGCACCTTAATCACTAGGCCAAACTGACTCTCTCTCATCTTATACCCTCTGGCACAAATTCAAATATGGTTAGGGTGGAGGCCATTCAGATGTTGTTCCAGAGGGCAGGCACTGAGACAGGGAGGACCCATTTCCTGGGTCTCATCAGGTAACCCTGTTTAATTGACAGAACCCAGAGCCACTGATTCTGCCTGATTTTGCAGAAACTACAGAAGACAGTCCCTCAGATGACAAGTCCTTCAGCCATGAAAGGCTTTATAGGTGATAATTAGTACCTTGAATTGTACCTGGAAAGCTCCCAACAACTAGTGCAGCTCACAAAGCAGCAATGCTATGTCAGCGTATCATGGCATGCCTATAGCTGCCAGCGCCACTGTGTTCTGGACCAGCCGCAGCCTCTGAGTGGTCTTCAAGGACAGCCTTGTGTGGAACACATTGCAGTAGCTCAGATATGAGGTGGCCAAAGCATGAGCGACTGTCCTAAGGGCCTCCCGGTCCAGGTGGGAGTGCAATTGGTACCAGATGAATTTGTCTGAAGCCATTCTGGCCACAGCTGCCACCTGCTTCTCAAGCAGGAGCTGTGAGTCCAAGGAGATCCCCAAATTGCACACCAGTCCTGAAGGGGGAAGTGCAACCTTGTTCAGGATTAAAGAGATAACATCTCCAGATTCAGGTAATGCAAATACCCAGAGCTCTTCATTTTGTCAGGGTTAAGCTTCAGCCTGCTGATCCAGGCCTACAGCCTTCAGACACTGAGACAAGACCTTGACAGCATTACCTGGTCAGCTCAGGGTCAAGATATACCGCAACAAGATGTTCTGATGATACCTGACCCCAGACAGATAGAGTACCTCATCCAGCAGCCTCATGTGGATGATGAGGGGCAAGAATATTGAACCCTAAGGCACCCCACATGTCAGGGGTCTCTGCGTCAATTTCTTCTTCCCTGCTTAACCAACTGGACCTGACCAGAGAGGATGGAAGACAATGTCTGCAACACCATGCCTCTAAGCTTAACAAATGTGTGCACTATTCTAATTCTACCCATACCTACCATTCTTAATTCTAGAGTTAAGGACAGGCTTATAGGTATTAGTGGTAAGATTTCCTCTTTGTGAGTCCAAGACCTGAGCAACCCTTAGGTAAAATGTTCTAGTTGACTTCTACAATGTCTTTCTCTCAGAGGGATGGGAAGATCACTTCATCTTGAGGAGTGTGATTCTGCAAACATAGACGGTTGGATCAGGTTGATGAAGCTGCCCTAATATATATGAATAAATCGTACATAGAGAATTTACCTTCCCTGTACAAAAGAACTTTGATTCCCTCAGTCAGAAGTCTGGCCCACCTATCAGCAGGACAGAATGGGGTAATGCAATATTTGCTTAACTTAGTCAAAGCACCAGAGCCTTCTTATGCAAGAAGGAATTAATCATCTAAGGATAAAAGAGGAATATTGCAAGAAGTTATTCGTTGCCAAAGTAAATTCCATGTTATTTCTAGGACTGGCAAAATTTAATTCAAAAGTAATTGGTGTAAAGGATCAGCCTAGATGAGAAGGAAGAACAATCTCCAGCACCATTTGTGTGTGTGTGTGGGGGGGGGGGGGACTGCTGAACAGCGTGGCTGCTTTGACTGAGTTGATAGGTGCTGTTAGATCATCTGATCAATGTACTCCTATAGTTCTGTTAAACAATGTCCAGAGAATTCTCCCTAACCTTCATACCATGTACTCTGTACAATATAGCAATGGAGAAAGTAGCGCAGTGTAGCTTTATTTACTTTTTTATATATTTAATCCATTTACAAATCACTATGGTACGGTATATGATTAACCTATATAATATGTTGGCATCATAAATAAAAAATAAACATAGAAGTAAAATCTCTTAGTATAATGAAATCAGAGAATGTCACTAAAAAGTGGTATCTAACATTAAACATCATTTAAATCCTGTTAGAGGAAAACCATAATAGAGCAGTAGTTCTACTAACCTATCTAGGGCCCTCATGAAGACAATAGATTACTGTCAGATTTATACAAGAAGGTCCACACAGCAGATGGCAGCACCTTGGGGACCTTGGATGATCTTGAAAAAAGCTAAGCAAGATTGGCCTAGTAAGAAGTTGATAGGGGAACTATCTATAAAGTTCAGGCCTGTAAGCTAGGGCTACCAGATCTCAGATGCAAAAATCCAGGTAACTATTAATAATCAACTAGATTTTTGCAAACCCAGATTTTGTAGTCCAAGTGGATTAGACTGGGAAAGTAAAAAGAAAAAAAAAATCCCAGAAGAAGACAATGGCAAATCACTTTAATATTTTGCTAAGAAAATTACATGGATATGCCCATGAAGTTATCGGAAGCTGAGCTCAGGTCAAGGAAGCCTTTACTTTTTTCCTTACATAAAAGGAAGTGTTTCTTAGATAATTTAAGAATTAGATCAAAGCCAGTCTTATAGATTGTGCTTCAGAACTAACCAAGCTACTTCAGTTGCCCTAAATTGATGGCAATACAGCCTATACAGTGCTTTTTTCAATTTTTTTCTGAACCCAATGAGATACACAACTAAATTAAATGTATTTAGTATTGGGCTACTAAGAAGTGAAATGAATTGCAGATGAGAGTTGACCTGGAACAAAAACTAAACTGGTAAATGTTTCTCCCACCAGCTCTTTCGTTAGCCTTCCTGAATCAGGTGCCCTCCAGATACAATCAATAATAGTCCATTAATTTGCAGCCAGCATTGTCTAGTTATATGGGCTGGAAATTATAGGAATTGTAGTCTAACACATCTGGAGAACATTAGAGAGACAAAGACTGCCCTACTTATTGAGCAGAGAGAAATACAAAGGACTTTGTTGATTGGGGCAATACATTGTTTCTTTCCATCCCTTCTTGCTGTGCTTTTAGGCTGTCCTTGTTCTTCAGATTTAATTTGGAACTTCACTTATTTACTTTGTATATGACCAAATTAAACTATTTACTTACCGTTAATGTTTGAGCCATGGTTGCTTACCTTCACATTTTGATCCCCAGGTTGCCCCTTTGGCTGTTTTGTTCACCTTCTTGTTTGCCATCTGAGGCCTGTATTTGCTATTCATTCTAACATTTTAGATGGTTTTATCTTGTATCTGTTGAATTCTGCTGTCTTGCCTAAAGGTTTCCTTCCTTTCTACGTTCAGTCCCTGAACTTATGTTCGGATTTAAAAGGAAATGAGCAGTCCAAGAAGTTTAGCATTCTCTGACAAAGATAATTTCTTCAACTTCCCAAGGAAAATGAAACAATTCCCATTAGTCTGATTTGTTTCCAGTTTCCTTTTTCTCTCAAGAATACAGTATCCACAACCAGCACATCTACGTGGATGCACAGGCTATATTGTTTCAATGTATCATTCTTAAGCTGCTTATGTCTTCTCCATCCATGATACTTTTACACTGATTTAAATTACCAGCTCAACATTGCTGACGTTCATAATTTCTGCAAACAATATTAAACATATAGAATTGTGTTTTGTAACATACCCCTATATATATATATATGGCACTGTCATTAAAGAACTGTTTTACACAATACAAAAAAACCCAGTTATTAATTAAGATGGGCTGTATATTCAGCCTCTCTGAATCAATATCTAGTTCACAGGTGAAATTCACAGCAATTGATGCATTCATGAAACAAACATATACATGGCATTTTAGGAATGCACAGCATCAAGTAAAGTAAAATGGAGGACAGGGTGACGGGGTAAATTACTTAGTATACTGAAGCCCTTTGTAACTTGTGTAGGGATAAAATGCAGTGAGTATCTCTGAACGAGAATGGGCGGTAAATAATACAGTAATTTGCTTATCAGTCAATGGCGTGCTTGACCAGCTGAACCAATAACCAATCCACTGCCTGCTTTGGGTTCAACATATGAAATAGGAAATCATATTTCTGATTATATGTCTTGCTTATATTAATTTCTGCTTAGCAGTGTTGTTAGGAGGCATTCAACCAGTCCCTTAATTAATCTGGTTCATAGTACAAATGAAAGCCCAGATATCTTGGAAACTTGTGCAGGGATGTTCACTCACATCATGTTATAGAGTATAAGACATTTGGCAGAAGAGTCATTATTTCATGCCAGTTTTGAATATTTGTTTTAAAACTAATGGGATTTATCTTGCATAAGAATGGAAAAGATATATTTTACACTGTATGCCAAGGAATAAAGGGATTATTATTTGAAATGACAAACTAATTAATTGTAAAAATCACTAAAATCCAAATGCAGACCAGAAGGCCTAACAAACATCTCTGAACTGTAAATGGTTCTATTGTGCTTTTCACAATGATATTGGTATTCAGTAGAGCCACCTCTTGATAACTTGACTATTATTTATATATTCAGTTTATTCTTTTGTTCAAAAAGAACATTATTTCCAATTTTGCAACTGGAAATAACATTCACAATTTTTCAAGCAAGAGCTATTTTGGGGAAGGAAGGCAGGCAGGCAGGCAGTTCAACTTGAAAACAAATTATATCTTAAGAAATATAAGGAAGACTCATTCCATTATAGAGTTTTCTGGAATACAGAATGAAGATTTATCAAAGCTGTTATCTTCTATTGTAAGCCTTTGTATTTTGTTTTCTTCCTGTTAGCAATTTGTTTAACTTATTTATAATCTGATTATTCTTCTCTCATACAGAGAGACAGAGATCTTCAGAAATCTCCCATAGTTCCTGATAGTCATTCTAGTCATTCATTCAAAGAGACACTTGTATCGTTTTACAACTCAAGATAGAACCTTCTATTAAGAACATAAGTAGAGCCCTGCTGGACCACTTCAAAGGCCTCTCCAGTACAGCATTCTGTTTCCAGAGCAGCCTATCAGATGCTTAATATTCCTACTTCCATACACTCTAGAAAGCTTTTAATAAAGCACGAAAATGAACTATATTTTTTTAAAAAATCAGTGAGATGATAACTTCTCCAAAGACTGCGCTCAGTCAACCCTTGTGAACTGTAAAAAAATGTTGGAAATATTACAGGTTTTCAAGGCTTTGACTTTGCTTGTGGGAAGCCAGCAGGGAAAGTCACAAATGGCAATCAAGTGACCACTGGACAGTGCAACTGTCGTAAGTGCAAACTGGTTGCCAAACGCTCAGATCGCGATCACGTGAGTGTGGGGTTGCTGGGACAGCCAGAACTTCAAGGACCGGTCTTAAGTGCCACTTGTTCAGCACTGTTGCAACTTTGAATGGTCGCTGAATGAGTGGTTGTTAAATGAGGACTAGATTGATTCCAAGGCACAGCAAAATGTTCCCCTCCATCCAGGTTCTCATGCCATTCCAACTTTCATTTTTTTTCTCTTGATATCCTGTTCTCCAGAAAGATTCCTCCGTCCCCATTCTTCACTTTTATCCCAACACAGAGGTATTCAGCTGTTTCTCCCAACAGCAAGACTTCTGATCTCTAACCTAGTTAAACTGGTTTGCTGGACAGACACAATATTTTTCTCTCCTCTTCAGGAGAATTAAAAGAGGAGAGTGAATGACCAGTTCACTGGGTAGACTCAAGCCACCCTCTTGAATCCCATCTTTTCCTTCAGTGCAAGAGGAAAGCAATGGGACTCTGCCCTAATATATTCCATGACTCTACTGTCTTTCCACTCCAATTCCCACATTCCTATGCATTCAGTGTGCATGCAACAGAGCCAGAATTGACAAGGCAACAGCAATTGCATCCAACCAAAGCGCATGCCGCATGCCTACAGTATGTGATGAACAACCATTAGAGCAAGCAAGAAAAAGGAGACAATAGAAGAAGGGGAAAAGGGAGCAGAAGAAAAAAGATAATGATAACTGATGAGGCACATTTGTGGCATTTGACAGTGGTAGTTGGTTCACTTTGTCTAGCACAGTAGCTTTCATTTTTTGGTATCTGAAGTCCTAGTCAGTATGTCAAAGGTCCCGCCATGATGGAAACAAAGAGCCCCCTTTTTCCAAGAAGGGTGTTTGTATGTTTACAAATATTTTGTTATGTGTATCATTTAAATAATAACAATTTCTTTAATTACACTTAATTAAAGTTTCAGTGGCATACTCAGTGTCTCACCAAGACTATTTTAGAATCCCATCTGTAGTCAGCACTCCACAGTTGAGAACCCCTGCTCTAGTATACAGTATGTTTTCAAGATGGAGCTGAGAAATAAGGAACAAGGTTTCTATTGTCTTCTAAAATGTATTTCTAAAAAACAAACATCAGATTCTGAGCTTTTAATTGGTGATGTATTTTTAAATGACTTAAAACATGAATTCAGCATCCAAAGGATAATCAAAGGGAAAAAAAATAAAGAGGCAAGGGAGGCAAACGCTGAAAAGACATCTCATTTCAAAGTTGATGGGACTGGGTTTTAATGCAAGGTAAGCATTTCACACATTTGGGAGTTGTAATATCTCTTCTAGAGCTACCAAAACTGGGGTGCAGGATTCCAGATGATAGCAAACAGATACAGGACACTCTATCTCTTGCTAGTGGTCATTTGGATTTTTGCAAAGTAGATCTGATAGCCAGAAGTTTTACATTCTTAAAAAAAAAATCACAGAGCTTGCTGGAAGCAAAAGGGTTTTTTGTCTGTTTTTGCTTTGCTTTGCTTCTGTTTTTATGAAGAAAGGGAAGGGCTGTTTGCTGATTCATGGAGCTTAGGGAGTTCTAGGAGGGGAGAAATGAACTTAGCATCTGGCAACCTCGATTGGCTAGTGGTTTGAGCATTGGATGGTGGGGACAAGTGGGAAAATGCACGCTAGATTTAATGTCCCTTTGGAATGACTTACAAATGGAACAGATGGTGGTGTGATTGAGCACAATAATACAAATATGTCACAAATCCTTCAGCTCTTATTTAACTTGGCAACATGCCTCTGACTTCTGACAACTGGTTCCCTGAGTCTCATTTTTTAAAATTCAGTGTCTAGTCTTTTCTAAATTAGTTACAGTAATAAACTGGTAATAATATTTCATATATCAGTTGATTATGTCAAGAAGACATGGCTTTAAAGCAAAAAGTTAGCTGTAATTCCAAACTATTTGCAAGAGATTTGCTGTGAAAATCCCTCCACTTCTGAGTGGGTGTTTTGAGTTATGTGTTTGTCTGCACCACCCTAATACAGCTGGCTTTTAGTCATCATGGAAAAATTATGGATTAGCTTACTAAAAATGAAATGATTGTCATGATTTTACATGCTCATGTACATGGAGGCAATCTTAATACAGAAACAACCACTTGTGGGATCCAGTGAATTGGTTGGGCCAGGGATTCTCAGAGTCATAAGCAAATTTGAGGCGTGGCGTGTCACACTGTAGCTTTGCCTGGATCAGGGTGGCCTTCTCTGAACTGTTGATGTTGGTCAAGACTGTGTCCGAGATCCAGGTGCCAAGCTTTCCTGAAGTAGCCTTTGCGCTTGCAGCAATGGCTCCAATGCCAACCCAAATTCTGGGTGCTGCCCAAGGTGACCTAGCCAGAATTGAGGCTGTCTTGTCTAGTCTTACCATCTTCTAGGGTGGCTCTTCCTGGGCTGCTTCACCCTTGGTCCTGGAGCTGAGCCTGTGTACCTGCTTCAGGCATCCTGAGCATCCTGGCCTCTCTCTGCAAGGTGTATTCCTCCCACAAGATGTGGACAAGGTGCAATTGGGACTACTCTAGGGTCTCTTGAGTCTGACTGAATCCTAGCTGACCCCTACATCAGGCTTGGGAAGAGACCCTACCTAGAAACTTAGAGGATGACCAAACCTGTTCTCTCGAGGGCAGCTTTCAAGCTCTGTGGCAGGGAACTAAGGAGAAAGTGGCTATCAGGGGAACTGCAGTCTTTGGAGTGAGATGCTCATTTTCTCTTGTGAGTCCCAGCCCACTGACACATGGACCATGCTGCTCATGCTGCAGATGATTATAGCAAACCACCTGGGAACTGCTTTTCCAAAGAAAGACAAGCTGGGAGAGGTAAAGACCAGACTGGGACTGGCAACTTTGCCTCTTGCCTACCTAGAGTATGCTGGGCAAAGCTGCTGCCCATGTGTGACCTCTCCCCTGGCAGCCAGGTTTCCTGGAATGGGCTCCCTGGAATGGGCCACTCTTGCCCACCAGCTGCCATTTTTGTAAAACACCTGTTCATGATAAAGCTGCTCTGATGGGAATTGGGGGAGAGAAAGAGGCTGAAGCTGCTAAGAAGCTGCCAATTCAATCTCTGTTGTGCTAATTAAACCCACCTACTTTGCTTTCCTCTCACCCCTACCATTCCAAGCAGGTGGAAGCTCCTCCAGACTGCAGTAGGATTGGGACTTAAGGTGGGATCTGCATTGTGCACCTCCCCCATTGTTTTGTGCAACACTTGGCTAGGGGGACAGTACCAAGCAGAGAAAATTGCAAAGCAGTAGAAGAGACAGAGCGCTTGGGCTATCTGGATAGCACTTGGGCTATCACAGGTGCACAGGCTCAGGGCAGGATGCCCCCTGGGATGAAGCCCAGGAAGAGCTACACTTGAAAAAGAGAGAAGGTAACATTAGGCAGTAGCACCTCAGTCCAGGATGGGGCACCTTGGGAAGTATTTGGGAGTGGGGTTCCCAGAGGAGCCATTGCTGCAAGCAAGTTTTGACAGTGATGCAGCTTTGGGTATGTAAACCTGGCTTGTATGCACATGGTTGGATCACTGCCAGACCATCCTTTCACTCTGCCTGTAGAAGTTGTTAAGAGCAGGACCTCTGTCAGGATGCGGGGTCAACAGTTTTATTTGGGAGGAGAGGAAACACACTAAGTAAGTTCTTGTTTTAGGGACGCTGGGCACCCCAAAGTTTGAGAAGCCTTGCCTTAGGCCAATAAACAATAGTTAAAGCTAGACAGTTGGTAAGGAAATATCAGAGGAGATCTATCAAGCTGGCTAACTCACCTTCATGATAGCTTCTGCCAGGATCAGACTTCATCCCACATCCAACTTTTAATCATGTGACTTCTTTCCTCCTTAGGTCCTTCTTTTGGAAATCAGGCATAAAGCCACAATAGCATATGATAGCACAGTTCATTATATGTTAAGTCTACCATATTTCGACTGAATCGAATTATCCATTCAGTCGTATCCGACCCTTGGCAATTCCATAAGCCAGCTCTCTCCATGATTTCCGATCTTGTACAGCTTCTTTCAGTTGCTTTATATTTTGGCCTGTGTCTGCTTTGATTACATCCGACCAGTGAGTTCTATGACGTCCTCATCATCTTTTGCCACTGACCGTTCCAAGCATAACGTCTTTCTCCAATGATGTTGATCTCATGACATGACCGAAGTAACTAAGTCTAAGTTTTGTTATTTTTCCTTCTTCTACCATATTTAGGCTGCATTAATCCAGACAAACCCTAGATGACAACAAAGAGATATAGTAAACTAAGTCTCTGTGATCATCCAGAGCTTTTCAGCCCAAATCAGAAAACAAATAGAGCCCTGTGCTTGACATGGAAAAGATGTGTGCTTATAATATACATGTGCTTAGTTATAAGAATAGAGGCAGAATTATCACATCAATCCAACACGGAAAGTTCTTATCAGGTTATATCACCTCTCTTGTTCCCCATTTTGGCTCTTTACTTTGGTAAATATAAGTCCAGAGATGGGAAACAACTGACCTTCAGGGGAAAAAAGAATCTGAGGTCAAGCCCAGATAATAAAATGCCTGATGAAAGAATGTCAACAACTGAAGCTTTTTTTATTATTGTTTTTCCATGGAAAAGGCTTACCACAGAATTTATCCCTGCCCCACAACTGTTACAATACCAGAGCCCAGCCTACTCTAAACTGCGCAGCAAACACAAGTGTTTACACTATAAGCCATTGAGTTTGCTCTCCCTTTCATCTATTTAGCCAAGCATTCCAGGAGGGATATTCCAGATGGAAGGGAAAGGGGATTGGGATTCAAAAGAGATTTAAGATTTACAGGAATCCATTCCTTGAAAGCTTATATTTGGGGAAAATAAATATTACATATTTTAAAAGCAGTGTGGGCTAAACACATTTATAGTAGTAATGAGAATAGCAATGTTCATCAGCAAAGGTCAACCATCCCTCCCTTCCTTCCTTTAAAAAAGGGAGATTTTTGACCTCAAACTCACAAGATTTCACCTATTTTTCCTTGTTCCTACTACAATTAACATTAATATTCTCCCCCACCCACTGCTTTTCTCTCACAAAACACTGCACACATGCTAATAATGACGGAGAGCTTGCTGCAGGGTTATTTTCTCTCAACCCTCCTTCTCAGCAGCATGGATATGACATAGCTATGCCCTCCTATAATATAGATATATTCGTTAATAATTTTATTTGCATTTGCATGATCAATTTTTGGTTAAAGTTTACAACTTGAGTGAAAAATATTATTTTTATTAATTTAACCCTTCTAGTTATGTTTTGTTTTGAGATGGAAACAATACTACCTATTCTTTTAATATCTTGGATTTTAAAATAACATCTCCAGTAAGAAAATTTTTAAAAACTTAAAAATGCAGGAAGTCACATCTCTAGACAATTAAGAGGTATGTGCACTATCCATTCAACCAACCATTTATCCACCCACCTAGTAGCTTGCTTTAATTTAAATGAATGTTACTATCATCATCAATGATAATAATAATAATGCAATAAAAAGAGGAGGCTGTAGTAAAGCTGGAGAAATGAGTGAAGCTGGTGGCTTTGCCATGGGAAGCAAGGAAATCATTTGGGTACTAGGAATCTGGGTGCCAAGGCCTTGAAATTAACAGGACGTAGGAAACAGGTCTTGGATGAAAGAGATAACAGGGAGAAATAATGTAAGATAATGAGAGCATGGGGTGGTCTTAGTGAAGTGGAACTTACAAGGAAATCACAGAATTAGGGACCTTCTGAAAGGAGGGGGAATGTCTCCCAAGGATTTGGGAGGAAGAAACAAAACTTACTGAAACAAGGAATAAAAGGTGCGGAGTTGTGGGTGCAAAAACAGACCTAGGCAAAAGGAACACAGATCTGGGGCAAACACAGACCTAGGTTTTGGGTTCTGTGTTTGGTTGTTTTCCTGCAAATGTTTCATTACCAGGCTAGGTAACATCACCAGTGTGAGGGAGAGTGGGGTTTGCTGGCTGTTTATATATAGTAGCTTTCCCTGTCTGTCTGGGGGGCAGGGTGGGATTGTTCCTTGGTAGTTCCTTGGATAGGATATTATTTCTTTCTTGATTGTTTATCTGGTGCTGTTTCCTGCTTATCTGGAGGTTGGTTCCTAGGAAGTATGTGCTTTGAGCTGTTTGTTTCCTTCCTTGACTTTAGGCTGTATCTTTTAAATGTCATGTAGACAGTGGAAGGATTACAGAAATGCTACTTTATTGATGAATATGAACCTTGAAAGCCTACCAGAGTTTCCTTCTGTCCCCTCTTATACCAAACAGAGTCAAGGTAAGGTTACATTTTCACACCTTCTCCATTCCCAGGACTGAATGGTCTTTTATTTTCCCTTAGTTGCTCCTTCATACCTTCTTCAAGGTTATCTCCACATTCTTTTACAATAAGAAATTCATACTATTCAGTTGAAATCCATCCGGACTGGGGCCTTTCCCAATTTTGATAAATTTAATAGTCTCCAATGTCTCTTGTAATTTCAAATGCACTTCCAAGATATCTGCACAGTCCTGCAGTAATGGTTGAATGTCTCCTTAAAAAGCTATTCTTTTGAAGTTCATCAACCATGTCATCAAGCATATATAAATGCTTTTTGTTGTTCATTCGTTCAGTCGCTTCCAACTCTTCGTGACTTCATGGACCAGTCCACGCCAGAGCTTCCAGAAATAATTGTAAATTAATGGGATTAGTATCTGTGAATCATAATCCTTCATTTAAAAATACTTCAGAAATTGTATTTTGTTGTTTCACTTATTTGAAATGATGTGCTCATAATTTACCTGCGAATTGGTTGAAACCTACACAAGGCCTATTATTCCCCAAAGAATAAGTAAAAGAAAAAGCTTTACACTCTCACTGGCATGGCAGCTAAAATGTCTGTCACCCCAATTGAAAGGAGATTGGCATCCCAACCACAGACCTTTAGTATTAAAACTGTTCTAATGACAAAAGTCTTAGATACAATACATAACACCCCTTTCAATTTAATATGTAAAGATTTCATCCAGTTTGCTGAAAATTTGGAATTAAGACATATCTGGGTTCTAATCCTTTGGGTGAAGATGAATGAAAATTTCAAAGGGGAGGATTTTATATGAGAGTCTTTTTGGTACATTAAATACAGTACATTGTCTACAAAATTACTCATATTACTCTCATTCTCTTCATTTTTTGAGTTAATCACTTGAACTTTATTATTAACTGAACTATTCTAGCATTGAGTGATTTTGTAGCTCAATAACTTAGCATTTCATATTTTACCCTGATTTATTTTAATGTGTACAATCTACTTAGAATTTTCTATTTTTTAGTCTCTTATATATTCAGCAGATTTGCAATAAAGTACCCTACATTTCTAATAGTTTGGATCTTCTGGAGTATCTTAAATTTATATTTATGTTTGGTCTCAGCTAGACTTACCTTAATATACATATCTGTTTAGAATTCAGTATTTTGTATTTCAGTATTTTACATAACAGATCAGCAATTAATTAATTTAGCTTTTTAGTATTTTAGGTTACCTTCGGTATTTTAGCATCTATATTTATATCCTGTCCCAGCTAGTTCTGCATTAATTTGTGCAAACTGTTTAGAAAGTTTCTTGTTATTGTATGAACTTTTTGACTGTCCTAAAGAAGTAACACTGTAAAGGCTTTAAAAACCAGCTCCTGACAGAGAGCACAGACTGCTGTGTCCAAAAGGAAAAATGAAAAGATATGAGAAAATAATTGGCCCTCAACTTCTAAAAGCTTATAGTATTGTGAAAAGGGACACAGTAACTCAGCTGGAGCTTGAATAGGAACAGTCCTATTATGGTTGACAATACATTGGTAAAAATATTGTGATGCTTGCCACTTGTACTAATTGCTAAGAGATGTATTTCCAAAAAGTGTGGACCAAAATCACAATTTTGATGTTATAAGCAAGCAGTATGGTAATGACAGTAGGTAAAGGCAAAAGCCAATCTGGCGGAAACCTGAGCGGAAGTCACTGTCATGTCAGTCTGAAGAAGCATAACATTGAGAAGAACCAAGTTTATTGCAACGACAGGGACAAGGTGCTATTCCTGTGACTGTATTCTTCTGAACTGAACATATGTTCACATGCAAACATTTAAATGGCTGGAAGAAAGGTAGTCTGAAAACTCTTTCCTTTGCAACTACTTTTAAGATTATTATTGTTAGGCTGATGTTGAATTATAAGCTTATCTGCTATTCATGAAAACTATTTTTTGCTGAATGTATTAACGTATGTTTTAGAGCATGCAGCGAAATCCAGTTTGGTGAAGGCCTATTTCATTTTTTCAGAGAAGAGGTTTTCCAAGTATATTTTAGGGGACTCTGGAATTATTATAGGAAAAACACCTTGCCCTATTTTCCAAATGTGGCAATGGAGGAATGCTAGAAGTATTTCAATTTCTTTTTAAGTCCTTTTTATTGGAAACTTTTCATCTAATCACTTTCCAGAAGTGTGTTCAAAAAGTTAGTTCCAAGACAAGAATCTGAGAGAGGGAGAGCATTAATAGAAAGGGACATGTCCTTCAGATGTTGCTCCAAACTCAAATCAGCATGGTCATCCGTGAAGGGTGTTGGGAGTTGTATTTCATTAACATTTGAAGGGTCATAGGTTCATCACCCTGGTGTAAGTTTGCATGCTTATATATTGGCTGTGTGCCCTTGAACATCCTAGCATGTCTCCTATAAAGTGAATCCATTTCTGAGGAATTGTAGAATATTCGAAAGGCCTCCTAAAAATATGTATTTTTTAAAAATCACTGCAATTGTGATAAATTTGCTTATCTTCTTTCTTCAAGACCTTGACCCTTAAAATTTAGAAAGATAATATAAAGAATTGTCTTATTTCCTTTAAAATTAAGTTGTTGTCTTCCACTTCTCAGTTACCGTTTTTTTTCCTTCCATTTAGCTCCATCTGCAGGTTCAGTTAAGAATTTTCTGTTTGAAACGTTAAGAGTTGCCATGATTAAGTAATCACAATGCTTACATTTCACTTAATCAAAAATTAAATGGTTTAATGAAACAAGCTGATCTTCCCTTCCAAAGAATTCTTTTCTTAAGTATTAAAAATTGAAGTTATAGTTATTTTAGAATTGCAAAGTTAATCCACTTAATGTCGTGGATGTAATGTCCACTTACTAAAGCTTCAGTTGATTAGTCAATTGGGATCCAGTGTTAACAGGAGCAAGTTAGCGGAGCTACATTTTAAAGATACCAGAAGAGAATGTTTTTCCTTCAAACAATGACCAGCAACAGTTTTGTTTACTTTGAGGGATGGCAAGAAACACCCCATGAAAATTTTAAGCTGGTCAGATAAAAATATCTGAGAATAGGATGGGAGATGGAATGAATAGGATGTAGAAGACTACATTGAAAACAATGTGATTGTCAGGTTGGTTCATTTTCTTCCCAATATTTAAAAGTCACACTAAAAGCCTTTAAATGTCCTGATGAACGAACAGGAACTATTCCTATATAAATCAAATGAAGGAATTAGATAACCATGCGCATACCTTATTGAAAAAGGCCCAACAGAAGAAAAAAAAACTGAGCTAAGCAAAAAGGAAAAAAAGAAAGCATACATAGAATTCTTACCAGCCATTGGACATATGAAGAAAAAAACCAAATGTGACTGGTATATTACGCTAAGCTAGGGTTTGCTAACCCATACTTTAATAAATTACAACTGGTTAGGTTCACAAACCATGCTAAGACATAAATCAACTTAGAAGCCACAAGTGCTGGGCTCCAGTATCAAACAAAGCCATAATATGGTTTGGTTTTGGCTTAGCATGATGTCTGAATTCAGCTTTTACATTCATTTTCTCTGTGTATGAGAGAAAAGGAGAAAAATAGTAATTGGAGTGGCTGGAATCCTGAACAAATGTCCATACTGCAAGAGACAGTATGTTGCAGCATGGTCCCTTTGTACCTCTAAATATGAGATGCCATATGGAAGATGGTAGATTGTGGATAGTTATGCCCATGTCTCTTCATTCTCTTTAGTCATTTCTCACCTTCTCTATCCAGTGGATGGAGAAGAAGGAACAAGCTGAATGGGGTAAGTGAACCATTCAGTTCATTGTCTGGAATGGTTCACCACCTGCTTCACTGAAGCTATTTTTAAATACAGTATATCCAAGGAGACCGCCCACAGAAATTAACGGTTAAACTAAAAGTTTACAGCAACAAATGAGACAAAGCAAGAGAGGGAGGAGAAGGGTGGATCAGGACTAAGAGGAAATCAGAACAAGTGAAAAGCCAGAAACTTGTCATGTCAATGAGGCACACTTCCCCATTCTTTGTGAACAAAGTCTCGATGTCACCTCTCCAAGGATAACCCATCACTTTGATCTTCAGCCCCAAACAACTTAATCATAGGCGTTGGGGTTACACTGCAAAATGTACCATTATTACCATTCATTATTCAGAATGATTGAACTTGCTTTCAGGCTTTTTCCTCAATGCACAGCTATGCCATTAAATCACTTCCAAATTCTACTTTATTTTAAAATATAATTATATTTTGATCACAGCAAACTAAACATGTACTGTCACAAGAAATCAGGAGTGCTTACTCAACATTTAATGTAATTCCAGTAAGAGCTGTGAGAGAGACTTGGTGATGATCAGTACATAGCACATTCATCATATTCAGCAAGTGTTTTCTATTTTGCTTTTTGGAGTAGAAATACACTTTCTTGTACCCTTTCATGAAGACCATTGGTGAGTACTTTATTAACCTAATGCTAAAATCCATATAATAAATGTCATCCTAGCATTGTACACGGCTTTACCATAATTGAAGGTGAAAGACTGCTGTTACAATAAACAAATTGCATTTGCCATCACAAATACAAAATATAGGCATACGCGTGATGCAACACAAGAAGCAAACAGTAATATATCAGGAGGGTTTGGTCAAGTCTGCAAACTATTTTTGAAACTATCTCTTTGCTAAAAGCACTCAGCAACAGGGACCAAGGAAACAGGTAATGAAGAAATTGCCACAAGGAAGAAAAGCTGATTCAGGAATAGCATTTGAAGTTGCATTTAGAGACGGCTTTTAGACTCCTCCGTGTTTAAGCCATCTCTTACATTCGGATGATCACTTAGTCATGCACTAGATAGAAACTCCACTGCAGTTTCCTTTTCCTCAGCTAACTCCTTAGCAGTCAAATCCATCTTCTCACGGGAGAAGTCGTTAATAGGAAGGCCTTCAACAAACTTCCATGCTTTACCCTGCAAAGACATTGGTGAGATTAAAACCTTTAACATTCTCTACCAAGGGCACTTGATTTGGGCTGCAAACTCTGCACCAATATATGGCAGCAAAGAGATAGTATTTTTGTATTACTTTGCTGGTTATCCAGATTTTTGCACCCAGATATGATATACGTAGCTATAGACATTGCATTACCATAGGCTTAATTTATTACACTAATCTGTGATTTTTGCTTAAGAAACTCTAGTCTTGGGAAGAAAGATTTCTAGGTTTCTACCTACACATTTTTACCCACTTCACCAAGTCAGAACTGAAAAGTTTTTTGGAGCAAATGCATGTGTTTATAAGACAAAGATGAATCTGGTACTTATCTGTAATTTAAAGTAAAGGTAAAGGTTTCCCTTGACATTAAGTCCAGTCGTGTCCGACTCTAGGAGGCGGTGCTCATCTCCGTTTCAAAGCCAAAGAGCCGGCGTCTGTCCGTAGACACTTCCGTGGTCATGTGGCCGGCATGACTAAGCAGAACACTGTTACCTGCCCGCCGAAGCGGTACCTATTAATCTACTCACATTGGCATGTTTTCGAACTGCTAGGTTGGCAGGAGCTGGGACTAGCAACGGGAGCTCACCCCGTCATGCAGATTCGAACCGCCGACCTTCCGATCGGCAAGCTCAGCGGTTTAACCCGCAGCGCCACCACGTCCCCTATCTGTAGTTTAAAGATACATTATTTGTCTACACTTGTCAAACATGTATCCAATATATAATTTTAGACATAACCATTCAAATACTGCAAGTCTGGGTATCTTTAAATGCAAAAGCACTCTATAATCTTGTTCACAGCAACTTGTCACTGTGAACCAACATTTAGAAATATATTTTACTCAATGCAGGTTTACAGGGACTGATATTTTGTCAAAATGTTGAAGGAGAATTCAAGTTATGAGTTATACTTACTCAGGAAGGAGTATGCTAGAAACTGTCACATTAAAAACAGTAAATATGGACTTTTATTCAGGTACAAAATTAAATATATTTCTTACACACCTTTGATAATACAACAGGAAATGAATAGATCAAATCATCGGGGATACCGTAGGAATTCCCATCAGAAATAACACCCATAGAAATAAATTCACCCTTTAAAGAAAATACAAATAATTAATGTGATACGTTTCTGTGCAACAGTTCACTCTGTAATGCTTTGTGTAAAAATACATTCCAGAAAAAAAGTTCTGTGTCTTATAGCATTTCATTATATTTTAATAGTTTACCAAAAGACCAAACTGGTATCTTTATTCTCTTTACACTTATGATTATTAAATTACATCCCATTCCTGCAAAAAAATTCAAGAAAACATACGTATCTCTATCAACCAGGGATCAAGTGTGCCCAATAAACAGCTAATTATTATGTTTTGAACAGCCATTGTCTAAGCCCAAATGTTCATGGGCCATGCAACACCTACCTCTGGAGTGCCAAACCAGATGTCTCTCACATGATCACAGATAGCTTTGGCTGCAGACATTGCACTTGACAGTTTCCGGGCCTTAATAACAGCTGCCCCCCGCTGCTGAACAGTCTGAAGTATTAACAAAGAAAATACAGGATTATTTGTATGTACTACTGTTAGTCCTCAATGACTTATAGAGAATCCAAGATCCAGAAGCTTGCTGCACTAATTAGTTATGGACATTATTCCAATGTCTTCAACTCTAGTATTCTAAGTGAAGGAAAGTATACTAAGCTTAAACATAGTACATAGTATTGTTCAGTAACAGAGGGAGCATCTTAACACCATGAAGCTTTTGTTTGGAACTTGTCGGCAGAAACAGCTTGGAGGCATTTCAGGCAATGCAAAGTTTCAATGAAGAGACACATACAGGAGGGTTCGAGTTTTATAAATAGCTTGATCTACCTTCTGTATAGAAAATAAGATGCATCCCTATGCAAATCAGTCACACTGAGATAAAATTACTAGGGATATTAGAAACCATACCATTTTTTAATCTAGAACACAAATAGATTTTCTCTGTCCATGACCCAAAGGTACACTATTTTCATTCAGAATCAATCAGCACTGACATATTTGCCTCTAGAACATGGCTGTATGTTGCCAAAGTGAAAAAAGAAATGCAAAAGTCTAAAACCATTACTTACGGTAATGAAATCACCTTTCAGCCAGTTATCATTTTTCACAGCTTCATAAACTCCAATGTATTTCCCTTGTACTTTCACCTTGGCATGGTTAACATCTGGATATTGAGTAGAAGAGTGATTTCCCCAGATGATGCAATTCTTGACATCCTTAGCAGTCACACCAACTTTCAGAGCAATCTAGTTTGAGGTTAGGGAGAAGAAACTGCCCATGTCATTTTGATCATTTCAAGTATGTTTTAGTTAAATGCACTGCTTTCAGAAAAACACTTCACTTACAGACTATCTGCCAACTGGAATCTAAAAATTCATGCCTACCTGGGATTTAGCTCTGTTGTGATCCAGACGAGTTAAACAACTGAAATTCTCTTTTGGTATGGTTGGAGCTGATTTTGAAGCAATTAGGCAATTAGTGTTTGCTGGATTACCTACTACAATAACCTGACAGAGAAAAGAAAAGCCAGACTTAATTACAGGAAGACTAATGAATGATAGGAAATGTAAACTGTCCCAAGCTCTATAATTTTGCCCCCTGGAGAAAATATTATTTCATTCAATATTGTTTTTCAATGTTCTCATGTTCTACTAGTGGCTTAGCATTATTTGCAATTCCTCCAAACCATGGAGACCTGGAGAATGTATTGATATAACATTAATGTTGTTTTAGTAAACAGCTGGATCTGGTTAAGGAAGTCAGCCAGGACAGTAGATTATGCCACTTTTATTTACCTTAACTGTCTTCTTTGCATACTTGTCCAGTGCTGTTCCTTGGGACTTAAAAATTTTCACATTTGCCTTGAGAAGATCTTTCCGTTCCATACTTTCTTTTCTTGGCATTGAACCAACCAGGATGGCTACGTCAAGGTCTTTGAATGCAACATCTTCTTTGTCAGTTGCAATTACCTCTACAAGCAGAGAGGAAGAGATCAACAACTGCATCTAAAAGATGAGTGCATGGCTTCATTTTGAAGAGAAATCAATGACTTAGCATCTACTGATAGCTGAACACAGCTCTAGTTGAAATTTCCCTGTGAATCTGAAGTTGTTACTGTTTTCAGATGCCAGGGTATCATAATATAGATAAATGCTTCAATCTGTGAAAAGGCAGAATATGTATCTAATGAAATGTAACTTCATGGCTCTCATTCTTGATACTTTTTTTTCTTACGGTTATCAAAATAAAACTTAGTTACAATCAGATAATGAAAGCCATGAACAAAAAGTAGGTTGTTTACCACTGAAACTATTTGCTCTAAATAAAATCAGCATAAGACAGTTGATTTTTAATTGTACATACCGTTCATAAAGTAAAATCTATGTGTGCACTATTTAATAATTTCATGCCTTTTAAAATGTTATTTTTTTACTATTACAAATGAAATGTCTCAGCAAACTTCAAATATTGTGTATTTAAACCTGATAACTCATTTCCTATACAAAATGACATCTATTCACAAAATGACAGCAAGATACTTATTTCCATAAACAATGTTGTGAAACTGGCAGTGTGTCTTGTGTCCAGAGTCTATCACATCCAACCTAAATATTTGCATAATTCCGATTTTCTGTCACCTCTTAAAAGAGGAAGAGCACAGTCTTGCAATTCCATAAGTACACCATCCAAAACCGTCATCATGGGAGTAATATCCAACAGCACAAGAATAAGAGGCTGTAAAATAAGAATAGATGGGTTTGTTGCTTAGAACAAATCTTTGGGAAAATGGAATAGATATGTACAATTAGATTGGATTCCTATTGTCCTACCAATTGTCCATGATATTCAAAACATTAGGCAGGTAGTACTATCCCTTCTCTCAAAGAGGTTAGCCTTCTGTGATGTCTTATCCTTGCTAGGGAAGTCCTTGAGAAAATCCAGTCCAACTACTTTAGGCTCATTACTTCTGTTTAGGGATATATTGTAATTTTTTTTTTTTTTACTGATTACCTGTTCAGTGCCGAAAACATCACCCTTTGCGATGCTGTAGAGTAGAGAATATGCAATCTGTCCAGCAGCGCCGGTCACTAGGACTCTGATTGGTTCAGACTGGAAAAAGAAGGATATTTGTAGAATCCAATAAATAGCACTAGGAGACATTTTCTCTTGCTATTTACAAGGTACAGAACTTTTTTTGGTAGCACTGACTTTTTAAAGAACATATAGCTTTGAAAGAAGATTGTGATAAAATTTGCTACTATAATTGGCAGGATAAGTGCTGGTGACATTTAAAAGAGAGCTAGCCAGACTGTCAGGAATTCTTCAGCTACCTTCAGCAATTCATAGATAAGGGTTAGTAAGTAAATTATAATCTGCCCTCTTAGAATTGGAAAGACGTCACAAAATAAAGCCATTTCCTACCTTCTAAACAGTTTTGTATATCAATATTAGCAACAGTATGATATTCAAATCTTATCTACAAAATGCAGATGCAAGAAGCATTATAAATGCTAGCTGGATAAAATTATAATTGTTGCCACATCTACTAAAGAACTGACCTTATGAACCAATGATAATTACAACAGTATAAAGCAATCATGCAGCGCTGACAATGCTGGGGCTCATTAACAAGCTGTTGCATTAGCACAGCAGCTTATAGGTGCAAGCTGTAACACAATCTGCAGTACAAGAAGCCAGGAACAAAGAGCATGCCCTGTGTAAAGTCAATGTATGCAAGATGAAGAACAGAGAACTATTAGTTTTAACATACAAATGAATCCTGCCTGAACAAAATACCTATTTGTTCAAGTTACCAAAAAAAAGTATTAATAAACCATCAGCAAAAGCAGCAAAAATTTATGCAGCAATTGATTTCTATTATTTCCCTATAATTTCCTACATACCATTTAATCATGAAAAACAAGGGCATATTTCTTAGGAAAAAATAAGTATAAAGGATAGAATCATTTGTACTGTTTTAATACCACCTATTTTGGGTAAGAGGTTTAAACATGAAAGTCAGGACATTTCAGAAAGCATTCTTATCATTTATAAAGAGTTCCAAGCCACAGCCTATGAAGCAAAGGCATGTTGATTATGACATCTCCCTCTTCTCCTTCCAGTCAGGGAGATTTAAATATCACGAATCAAAGAGCAAACCACAAAAATTGCACACCCTCAAAGCTCAATCAATGTATTGTGCAATTTACACATCTCTCTCCTAGCTCTAGAACTTGTCACTTTTTAACTTTTTTGAGAGAATAATTCTGACAAGAATTTGGAAATGAAGCATATGCCTACTTGAAGATCACCTTGAAAGTCACAAGGCAAGTCATTACAGCAATACTATTAGGTCAAATATTGCAGCAGCTGCATAGCGGAACACCACCAAAGGGGCACTGTGATTGGGCAACTTGGCAGCATCTTCTGCAGCTGTCCTCTGAAGCGCCACATCTAAATACTTACAGTAATTAGTGATTTCCAACTGGAAACAATGCTCCTCTTAACAGATACATTACTAAAGGCAGTTATTTGTTTTAGCCGTTTGGTGTTCTATGTCTCTATTAGTTTTGCTATTTTAGAAGGATGTTAACAATATTTTTAGATCACCTTGTGAACTGTCCAGAAACAGTAGGAGACTGGGCAACATACAAATTTTCTAAATAAATAAATTGGTATAAGCAAGAGGACACATTTCTTTTAAAGGGCCTTTCTCTAGCATGCAAGAGTCATATATAACATGCCCTTCTTGCTGCCCAGCTGAAAAGAGAGAGGCAGATCCTGTTACTGTTCCAAAAACTCAGTCCAGAAAATAAATTCAGTGTGGTGTAGTTATTCCTTGCAGCTTGAATCCTGGCTCTTTCAAACTCCCTTGCATTAAAATACTGCAGTTATTCAATTTATCAGGTTTTCCTTACTTCCATGTTCATGTTAGGAATGCTTAGGGTTACAGCAACTCACGATCTCATTCGTACTAGGATCCGCTTCTACTTCATTTTAAAAAGGAACCCACGAACTCGACCTCTGCATCTCCGAAACTTAATCACACTCGGCTCTTCCCTTCTAATAGCAGAAGCTCAGACGGAGGTCCCAAGCATTAATGGGACCACTCCCCGCTCCCGTCCATCTTGTAATGCGAGCGCTGATCCGGATTTTTCCCCTTCATTTGAGTCCCACATAAATGGAAGCAATTCCAGCATCCCCACATTTAAACGGGCTCGTCCACTGAATTACCGGATGCAAAGGGATTCATTGCACTCCTTTCGCCACCTTGCTTTTTCCTAGGGAACGACGCAACATTCCTAGCTCCCCCCGGTTACGGTGATTGACATGCCCTTCCCTTTTATTGCGATTTGTATTTTATGATCATTCTACACTTTATATCTCGCCAAAACCCTCTGTCCTCCGTCCGGGAAAAGGGGAGTGAAATAGCACTAACCATGATGGGAACAAAAAACGCGACCGGCCTCCCTTCTCGAGGTCACCTACAAGCGCAGTCTCAGCTCCAGCAGAGAGAGAGTACGTCTCGCTCGGAAGATAATGAAGGAGGCAAAGCCGCCGCCCCCTATTCTCCAATCTCTTGTTGTCACCTGGGAGCTGTAGTTTCACCACTCTAAAGCAGAGACAATGGGAAGCTTTAGATGCCCAAAAGAACTACAATTCCCAGAAGCCAAGGGAGCCATACGTCACCCTCAGCCTTACATCCAGTAGTATAAGCGAGAGAAGACTAAGATTTGAGCTAATGTTTGACGTAGAAATCACGCGCGTTTCAATCAGGGAATAGGCTTCAAATTACGATGCATGCGCAGAAAGAGTTCAATATTAAAAAAAATACCTCGACAGTATGATGAAACATATTAACATATTCTGTTAATCATTTTTATTGGAATTTTGCAGAAAAAAGGTACAGTTTAAAGTAATTTATGACATTCTACTTAAAACAAGAAAACAGGGAAAGACTACTGGACCGATTCTTTTTTAAAATGCAGTATAAATTAAACGGTGGTTATTTACTTATTTATTTAAACAATTCATAACAATTCATCTCCCAAAAGTGACTCTTGGTGGCTCTTAAGGCTTAAAAAGAAAACCAGTTTAATAAAAGCCATAATGCCCGAGGCCACATATACAATCCAACTCAGAACGAACAATATTAAGCAGCATTAATCAGCAGAATTCACTAACCGTATAGCCGAAATGCCTAAGGATTAATATTCAAGCTAAGTGAGTTTCTAAAAGAAAACAAGGATCAATGAAAAATAATTAAAACAATGAAATAACTGAAGCAAATTATGTGAATTAAGGTTTGATATTTTACTCTTGGTCATTCTGTGCATGAACAAATGAAACAAGATGTCTTCAAAGGTAGAAAAAGTTCCCCACTGCAGCACTGATTCCCTCACCACATAAGAAAGGGCTGAAAGGACAGGGTGGTGGAATTAAACTGTGATCCCATCCAGTGTCAGAGATCAGTAATGGATTAGAAGATTATGGTTCAACAGCTAGAAGGGCTTTTCTGCAAAAGTCAGAATAGCCAACCATTTTTTATTTCAGCAGAGCTACCTCATGCTCATCTCTCGTCAAACAGCAGTCTGCATACCTGCCAACTATCCTGAATCATGTGGGACCAGCCTTATGTTTCAAAATGTTTCTGGTAATATAGCAAAATCCTATCTTCAGCTGGAGAAGGAATCTGGGCTGGGTTCACATAAGCAAAAATTAGTTTGTGGTGTACAGTAGTGTGTTAATTTATTGTTCTGCAGGAAACCTTTAATTATTACAGTACATCATGTGAATACAGCCATTCGTTCCAAACTTCTTGCAACATAAACTTCCCTACTAGACCTGATTCAGGCATTTTTAGTTTTCCCTTTCAGCTTCTGCTGAAGACTATTGTGGGACAAGGACAGCAAGCATAGAAGTGAATGAGAGAAAGCTTAAAGAAAGAGATCTAGCCTAGCCTGAGGTTCAGGAGGTTGTAGCAAAAAACAGATCTAAGAAAAGGAATCATGGCAATTAGCAGGTAGCTGTAGTCACCACTTTGAAATGGAGGGGAATTAAACTTTCTGCTCCCACCCAGCAACCCGAAACATTACTAATGCCAAGAGGGAGAGAGAAACCCAGAAAGTTATCTCCCCGCATCCTAATTAGCATAGTAGAATACACATGCCTAAGGTGGGGGTCCTAGAAAACATAGAACATGCTAAGGGATATTATGGGATAGTATGTCGTATGGAACGGCGTTCCGCTCAGTCATGCCGGCCACATGACCACGGAAGTGTCTACGGACAAACGCCGGCCCTTCGGCTTTGAAACGGAGATGAGCACCGCCCCCTAGAGTCGGACACGACTGGACTTAAAGTCAAGGGAAACCTTTACCCTATGTCATATGTAAGATTACTGCACAAGTGCTAAAAAAATAAGCCAATAAAGACATTTTGTTGCCTTTGTTTCCTTTTTGTTTCCCTGTGAGAAAATGTAGGGAAATCAGGTGTGTTGTTCGGGGGCTCTTGTACTTTGGCAGGAGACCTCTCTTGTTGCTGTGCACAGAAATAAAAGAGAACAAAGGACCTTCCCACCTTGGTGTGGTTTATTGGGTGACAACTCACACCGAATCACGGGCCCCTTGGCCAACAATGGGACTAGGTCAGGCAGTTGCCAGGGGTCATCAATGACTTGAAGGCACAAAGAACAACAACAGATCAGCAGCCAAAGAAATCCAATTGCATCTGGGGTAGCTTGTGTGGGGGGGGAAGGATGACAAATATCTCTCACTGTCACCCAGAAATCCTGTGGAATGCGTATGTCTGTGTGAGTCAAGGTGGACTGTGGTGTTCTTCTTTTTCCTTCCACCTTTCCCAGCATTAAAGCCTTCTCCAAAGAGCTAGGTACTGAACTAATGTGTCCGAAGTAGGATAAATACATAAGTATTTAAGAACCCACTAGCTATAAAGTTAGCGCTTTCATATTGTTGCCAAGAAACATTAAGGACATGCCCACCTAGTTACCAGAAATGGGGCTCAACTTGAGGCAACCTTTAGCAGCAAACAAAAGAGTTAATCATCTTTTCTAAGGCCTTAGTTATTAAAAGATTATATGCATGTTGGGTAATTCTGATACAAATATAATACATTATTCTACCACTATAGAACTATGGTGTATGTAAGTGCGTATATCATGCAGCATGCGTCTGAGAAATTGAGCTTTATGACAGATCTGCAGGAAATTCTAATGTTAATCCTGAAGATTAGAAACAGGGCAGAGATTTATATCCACCATTTACAAACGGGCCAATTACTTATGTCTTGCCACAAACCGAGATATAAATTTGTACTCGTTTTAGGCATACCTCTATAGTTTTTTTCTCTTGGCCAGAGACTTCGACGGGTTCGTGCTTGCTGCGCAAGCGCACCTAGTCAAGCGCCGAGTCCTCCTTCTGGCCTGAGAATGAGCTCGCGCTTCGCTGGTTGCCAAGTAACGGGAGGAAAGCGCGCGCTGGTGAGGAAAAGGAGCCGCGCTTTTGCTGTCGTCGCTTCCAGCTGGCCACCGCTGCCTTTTTGCGATATATTGTCTTCATTCCGGCTCTTCCCTTCTCGAAAGGTGAGCTGTGGGGTGACTGATAACGGAGGAAAGTTCGCAGGCAAGAAGAAGTGGAGAGGCGAAGAGGGGGAGCTGTTGACAAGTTTTTCACAGAATGTAATCTGAGCGATTCGTGTTGCTCTTGGCCTTATTTATCCTATGATTCCGTCTTTCCGAGAGCAATAGCGTTGCTCAGTATGTAAGTATTCAGAGACTCCTCCTCCGCCTTCTGAAGTCTCCTGGCGTAGCGGGCTTTATCTCCGGCTGTTCTGCTGCACGTCTATACTCCGAATTAATTCCACAGAAATCAGTGAAACGTGTCGGAAGGGTTGCAAAGGCAGCCTTCGGAGGCGTAGCTGTATGGCGCGTTTATCTGTCTTAAGCTTTTATGAAAGCTACTTGTGAAAGCTTAATCGTGATTTAAGTCTATTAATATAATGGGATTAACTCGACCACCTTAAATTTACAATTTAGGGCCTTTCCCCTCTGCCGAGTTGAAGTGCCATCTTCCTTCCTTGAGAGGCAGAAAACTGTATCAGCATGTAATTTCTCGTCCCCATTGCTGATCCCGATCCTGCCTCTGTTTTAGATCACTGCAGTGACCGAACTTCTCTGGGTAGGAATGGGTGTCAAAGCTAAAAGATTTAATACACCATGAGGCTGCCCTTCATCAGTGTCAGAATAAGTGTCAGTGTTGGAATACTTCAACATAGTAGTACAGCTAAAAGCAGTTGACCCCTGCCTTGTTGATGAGTTGGGATAAGATGAAAGCAATGTTGTGGATCCAAGACAGAAAAAAGATGTTGCCAGGACTTGTCTGTTGGTAGGTAGTGGGAAAAAGCCCTTAAGAAAGCAAAGCAAAACAAAACAGAAACTCACTATTTTCCTTAAAATCTGAAAGTTTAGCCCCAATCCTAAAGTTTTATTGCTTTTATTATATGTTTTCTGAATTTTAAGAATCTAATTGAGAGTAGATAATGTGGGACATAAATTGTCTTACTCATATATACATCTAAGCATGCTGTCCATACTTTTATTTGTAAACTCTATTGAGCTCAGTGGGACTTTTCCCCTTCCTTTGTGGTTAATAAAGTATCACAAAGCTAAAAGATATTAGATTTGAGGGAAGTAAGGCTAGTCTGAGAAAATAAGTAGGCTATGTCTACAAGCCATGGTAGCACCTAGCAGACTTTGGTGCAGGAAACATGCACATACTAAGTGAAACTGAAAATACATCCTAGAAGAAAGCAATGGTAACTGCTTTCATATTGCTGCCAAGGAAACAAGATGAAAATATCCATTGATTTGGCCATTCCAAAATACTAACTTTCTTGTGCTTTAATCAATCTTTGGTTGTATGACTTATATGTTTTGGGTCATTATCTTACTGCATGACCCACTTTTTCTTGAGCTTCAGTTCACAGACAGAAACCCTGACATTGATAGAATTTGCTGGTACAGTTCAGAATAAATTCCATCAATGATGGCAAACTGTCCTGATCCAGAAGCAGCAAAGCAGGCCTAAACCATGATACTGCCACCACCATGTTTCATAGATGGAATAAGGTTCTTATGCTGGAATGCAGTGTTTGTCTTTTGCCAAGCATAATGTTTTTCATTCAAGCCAAAAAGTTCTATTTTAGAAACCATCCATCCACAGAACATTCTTCCAATAGCCTTCTGGCTTATCCATGTGGTCTTTTGCAAACCTTAGATGGGCAGCAATGTTCTTTTTGGAGAGTAGTGGCTTTCTCCTTGAAACCTTGCCATGCACACCACTGTTGTTCTCCTGACAGTGGTCTCATGAACACTGACATTTGTCAATGTAAGAGAGGCCTTAGTTCCTTAGACATTACTATGGGCTTCTTTGAGACCTCCTGGAATATTACATGCCTTGCTCTTGCTATGATCTTGGTTGGTTGACCACTCCTGAGGAGGGTAATAATGGTGTTGAATTGCCTCCATTTGTATTTGACAGTGGACTACTGGAGTCAAAGTCTTTGGAAATAATTTTGTAAGCTCTTCCAGCCTGGTGAGTATCAATAACTGTTTTTGGAGTTCCTCATAAATCTCCTTAGTTTGAGCCATGTCACACTTCCACATGGCTGTATTGTGACGATCAGAGTTGATAGTCAATATCCAGAATTCTGCTCTTTATATAAAGCAGGATCTCCCACACTCACAACTTATTATCATCCTATTGATTGAAACACCTGACTCTAATTTCCTTTCAAAAGAACTGATAATCCTAGAGGTTCATATACCTTTGTTACACACAAAGATGTAGCTTTGGATCATTTTCCTTGATGAATAAATGAACAATGTTTTTGACTCACTTGTTTAATTGGGTTCTCTTTATCTACCTTTAGGACTTGTGTGGAAAATAGATCAATACTGAAAATCCAAAAGGATTCACAAACTTTTAAGCACCATTATATGTCTTTCTGCTTTTGTATGGGTTTCTTTCTGTTTGATGTTAGAGAGATATACAGCTGTCACATAAATGTTTACTAGCCTCCAATTCTGTAGTTAGGGAAGTTTTAGAAATTAAATTAGTCTGAAAGAAGTTCTTTAATTCCTGGTGACACTTCATTTAATGTTGTCTTGTAACAGTAACAGTTCATTAAGTCTCCACCTGTTTAAACTAGGGATTTCTCTGTTTAACATTGCAGTTATTAGATTATGATCTGCATGTGTGGAAACTGCCATGTCTACATCGAAGATGTTAGTCAATAATGAATTAGAAATCTTGATTTACTTTAATGTGTGCACTGAAGTCTCTGGTGATTATTGTTCCTTATATTTATGTTCTCTGTACCTTTTCAGTAAATTATGTGCTTTTATGCTGCTTGGAACCTTTTTATAGCAGACTTTTTCTAAATCAGAAATAGTTCAGTATTATCTGGTGTCTGCCCAGAATCTTGTATTATCCTTGTAGTTTTCTATGGGAAATCTTTTGAGGACCCCATCTGTGATTTGAACAATTATTTCTTTTTATCTCCTTTGCCTCTGAAAGTTTTGCATGTTTTGACTAGGTTAAAAAGATTTTTTTAAACCCGTTTTCCTTTTCTTTTTTAAAATAAAGTTAATTTGGTCTAAAAGCAAGCAAACAATAAATTGGAAATTCAACACACATCTATTCTTGAATATATTTTGTGGACTACAAAATAATAAATATACTTTCTTTCTGCAGGATGTTTATATCTCCATGCATCCAAAAGGGATAGGAGTATCATGTAATTTGAAACATTTTGAGGAAGTTTACTAATGTTTCTTTTGATAAAGTTGTCTTATCCAGAAGAGGAGACAAAGCCCCATTCATATCCCTGAGTACTGAAATGTCACCCACTGCAGTTTCAATGTGTTGTATAAATATTTTATAAATTTTTGTCTTATTATCATTTGGAGCATAAATGGAGGCAATTGTTATTTTACTGAGTTCACTCTAAAAGTATAGTATTATAAATCTATCTTCATCATCCTTCATTTGGTTTTCTGAGGACCATGATAGATTTTTCACATATACTGTATGTTACTGTATTTTTTTTTCTATCTGTCCTAGGTCAAGAATTTTGACTGAAAAATTTGATTCCAGTAAGTTCTCACTATCTGTTTAATAAATGTCTCTTGTAAACTTATAATATATCCTTTATCTTTCTTCAGTTGGTAAATATTTTTCCTTTTAAATAGACTATTCAAGCCATTAATATTAGTAGAAAATAGTTTGAGTTGATGCATAATTACAATTCCAAATTAATTTTGTGAAGATATACTAGTCGCTTGGCCAGACTTTTGATTTTCTGCCCGTTGTCAGTCGTCATTCCCAGAATGCCAGCTGATGATCCAAGTTCCAATCTCTTACATCTTTTTCCATTACATAAAAAGATCCAGGCATCTTCCTTGCGTCATCAGGAGTGCACACTAAAGCTTTGCCTCCATCTAAGAGGATCTCCAGATGGAATGGAATAGTTCATTTGTATTGTATTTGTATTGTATTGCTTTTATGCAACTCTGTTTCCACTAATTCCAGTTTGGCCAACAATTTCTTTAGTTCTGCCTGTTGAAATTTCTGAATTAGAAATAATTCAGAATGTTCTGTCTTCAATTCTTTAATCTCTTTATTCTGAAATTCCACCTGAGTTGCCAATCTGTCATAAATGTCATTAATATTTGCCTGAGGAGAACTGAAATTTGCTTGCATTTCCTAATATAATTGCTGACATAACTTAGAAATATTATCCTCCAATACATGCATCTCTCATATAAGACTTTTGGGATTCTGGAGAAGGAGAAGTATCACGCTTGGATTCCTCCATCTTAGAAAGGTCCTTGCTCTGTTTACTTTTATTCATTTTTGAAAAATAGTATGTAACCTTATGGTTAGTATTTTTATTTGTACTCATTAAATTAAAACAAATGAAACAATCAAGAGTAAAAGATTAAAATAAGATCATTAATGTTTGATATATAACACAAAAACAAACAATTAATGTACACAAAAAAGGCTCTCACACTTAATTGATTGAATGTATCTTCAGGATTAAAAAGCTAAAAGTACCTTTGCTATAAGAAATTCATATATTATTCACATATTACAATCATGGTTAAAAAGAAGGAAACAATCCTGTTAGACTCTATGGTTAAAAACAATTTCTTGTGTTGGAGTGAGAAGAAAACTGTCTGGGAAACAGGAAAATTATCTCTCACCATTTCTTGTGTTGGAGTGCTCTCTTGTGGTTAAAACAAGTCTTTTTTTGGGGGGGGTGAAAAGTTCTGGGGGAGGGGGAGAAAGGAAAAATAGGCCCAAACCAGTTTTAAACGAAAGATAATCGTGAGGTCAGAAACAGTAAAATAAATATAGCTAATTAAAATGTCTATTTAGGAATAATCAGTTGCATAAATCATGTAGCATTGTATTAACCAAGAAATATAAGTTTTAGTAATGAAAATAATATTTAAAGCAAGGCAAGTTTCTCTTGAAAATAAGTAGGGGTCAAAGTTCTTAATGCAGATTAACAAATATCTTAAAAACCAAATTATGTTTTTATCAAAGCAGATTCCCAAAATCATAAGTTTTATTGTATTAAACGATGTTGATAGACAAGCAATGAAAACATTCAGGAAGCAATACCAAGGTAATAAAAACTACCAAAATAGTAAAAGGATAGTTGTAAATTCCAATTAAAAAATCTCTATAGAAGTTAAAACGAGCAAAATAGAAGATCTGAGAGGTCTGAAAAGAGAAACAAAAGTTATGAGCCTGTAAATCTCTAAAGTCCAGCTCCTGAGATTTTTCATCAGATAAATTGCTGCTCTAATTGCAAATGGCTTAGTGAAGATTATTAATCCTCTGGGCTCACCCTCTAGGAACAGCCCCAGAGAAAAATTAGCCCTTCTGCCAAATTCTTACTAATTAACAGCTAAGAAAATCTCCTTGCAGTCTGGAGGGACAGATTTTATGTCTCCTAGTAAACTGCCATCTTCTTCTCTCTTCCTTTGTGGCCAGTTCTAGTTGGTGTTGATGGGGGGGGGGTCATTTTCTTGGCCCCTCCTTTGTGGGGTACCCAGAGTTCAACACTCTTCTTTTTTCCGTTTAACATCTACATGAAACTGCTAGGTGAGGTCATCTGCCAGTTTAGGGTTTGGTATCATCAATATTCAGATGATACCCTATTATATCTCTCCTTTTTATATATATTTATTTTTAATAGTAATTTTATTAAAAATTACAATTACAAAGATAAACATTAATACAAACTAAAAAAAAGAAAAGAAAAAATAGAAAAGAAAAAAATAGAAAAGAAAGAAAAAATAAGAATATAGTAGAGTAAATATAGTAAAGAAATATATAAAGAAATGACTTCCCTATTCATCACAACAAATATAAACAATTTTAGTAACTTACCACCTTTTCTTAAAATACAACAAATTATCTCTTATCTTAAAGCCTCATCGTTTCAGTCCTGATCAGCAAAAGTCCATTAAGGGTTACCAGAGATAGCAACATATCTATTTTAACTTTGATCAAATAAACCAACTTTATATACCTTCCTTTTACTTCTAACAATCTTGATCTTTACTCCCTTCAAATAATGTCCTAGAATTTAATTTCTTTTCATTTTTATTTTGTACTTTCTCAGAAAATTCTTCAAAGCTTTAACAAGCCTTTTTTGTAAATCCAATATAGGAACATTATCCAGGTCACTCTCTTGATTTGTTATTTGTATATCCCTTTAATTATTAAGACATCAGCTGGTTTCTTTTGTATGTCCGGTGTAGCATCTTTTCCCATATCTGTCCTGATTACCAGGAAACACACTGAGACGAGGACTTGGTCTCTAATATTTATTAGTAGTACTTAACAAGAATCCTAACAAACTGAGAAGGCGTGGGAAAACCCAGCCATATAAACCCCAAAGGTTAAGGCGGTCCCGATCTGTGTCTCTTTGAATGGCTGAACAGTTCCTCAGTGCTACGCATGCGCTTGACAGTCTGGGTGGGAGCCCCCTGCTCGCCATCCTTACTCATGACAATATCCTTCTTGCAGCCTGTCATTTTTAAATCCACTGTCAGATCAGTCTCAATCTTGTCAGGTAAAACTTGTTCTTCTGTAACATCTTTTAAAGACAGTCTATCTATAGAGGCAGACACTCTCAAAATTAACTTCTGGGTCCATTGTTCAAAAATCTCCTTCAATATGTCCAATGTTAAAAATATTTTGCTTCATTCTGTATTAGTAAGTCAAATTTAAGCGTTCTTCTCCTTTAATTGTAATCTTTAGTTCCTTCTGGTTCCCTCTAGTGTCCAACCTTCAAAGTCTCATCCTATTATGTTTTTTTTTAAAGAGAATCCAAAATAAAAGCATTTTCCCATGGGAGAGATTCTTATAATTAATTCCAAAATCTTATTTGAAATCCATCTGCACCCTTAGTCCATTTGTAACTTTCCAAAATCAAAGTTCTAATCACCCTTTTGCTGTTTATTAAAAAAAATTAAAGTCCTTAAACTTATATTTAAAACTTCTTTTGCTAAGGATTGAAGGAAACTCACCTGGTGTTTTCAGACTTGTCGATCCAAAGGTTCCTAATAGTTAAAAAGCAGTTAACAGGCAATTTCTGACAGTGATTAGAAAAGGACATATGCGAACCCAGTGCCCTTTCAAAGGCGCCAACTGCAGTCTGACTAAGATGGCTATTTCCTCGTCTTCCAGAGTGCTAAACCCACCAGAGAGGAGCAACTGTCTGGAGCACTTGTGGACGTTCTCAAGTCCTCTCCGGAGAGGAATTACCAAAGAGCCAGTCTACTCACTGGCTCTTCATTCCACTGCATTTGTCAGTTCTGCTTTTAGCAGAGCCATCTTCAATTCGCCATTTCTTTCCCAGAAGTCCTCAATACCCAGTTATATCTCTCAACCCCAAGATGTCCAAGTGATGTTGCTGAGGTCCTGTCCCAGTGCCTGAGGTTGTGTGGGTCTGGATAGGAAGAAACCAGCTCCAATTTAATCCTACCAAGACTGACTATGGATATTAGGGCCCCCCAGATCCGGGGGACCCTAATATCCATAGCCAGTCTGCACTTCCCCATTCAAGATTGATGTGCAATCTGGGGGCTATTTTGGGCTCAGCTCCTGCTCAAAGAGTAGGTGGCAATTATGGCTAAAAAGGCCTTTGCACAGCTTCATCTTGTGCACCTGTTACACCCCTTGTTTGATCAGGAGGCTCTTCAGGTAGTCACTCATGCTCTTGTCACCTTGTGGTTAACTACTGCAGTGCACTCTACATGAGGTTGCCTGTGGAAGATCACTTAAAGCATCAACTGATCCAGAATTCAGTACCTTAGGCAGTGATGGACATGTTTTGGCGTGTCCATGTGACACCACCGCTTCACAAACTGCACTGGTTGCTACTGTGCTTCTAGGTCCAATTCAAGGTTCTGGTTATTATGTATAAAGCCCTACATGGCATACTATCAGGTTATTTGAGGAACCACCTATCTCCCAAGGTTTCTGCTTGCCTGGTAAGAGCTGGCAAAGTTTGTACACTCTGGGTCCCATTGATTAAACAGTATCAGGACCTGGGAAGTGTGCCTTCTTTTTTGCAGTTTGTGCCCTCTAGAATGAGGTTCCTCCTGAGATTTGTGTGGCTCCCACTCTGATGGTGTTCCAGAAGGCCTTGAAAATCTGGATGTTCTCTCAGACCTTGGAACATAGTAGATGTGGGTCCCCATGCTAGTTGTATTTCTGTCTATATAACATATTGTTCAGATGGATGCTGTTTTTTATATTGTATCCTGATAAACCTTCTCCCTAAGTAATCCTCCCCTGCCTTTTCCCCATCCCATCCGTTCCTCAAATGTACTATTTGTCATTGATTTCTCTTAAGTTTTTTTTCAGGGGGGCAGTTAATGCTTCAGCAGGAGCATTAACATAACGGCTTAAAACCCATTTGTGATCTGGCCTGATATACATTTAACTGTTATAGTTTCAATAAAGTCTTTTGGATTTTTTTTTTATGTGCCTTTGAGTCAGTTTTTAACTCTTGGTGATTGCCTGCAGTTTTCTTGGCAAGGTTTTTCAGAAGTGTTTTGCCCTTGCCTTCTTCCTATGGCTGAGAGAGTGGCTAGCTCAAGGTCACCCAGCTGGCTTCGTTCTCAAGGCCACGTTTTGGGAAGCCACAGTTGCCCCAGCCCAGCCACCATTTTTTTTTCTTTTCCTGCAGCCAAAGCTGACCCCAGCACAGCCCAGCAGCCAGGCCCAGCACGCCTTATCAGTAGTGGGAGCAAGAAGACAGCAAGGTCATCTGGAGTGGCAGAGCACAGGGCGGCAGGGGGTCAAAAAGGCATAGAAGGGGGGAAAGGTAGGTGGGAGGAGTTGCCGCGTCCCTGCGGTTTTAAGCGTGCAAAATGCCCTAATTTTGATCACATGACTGCGGGGGTACTGCAATGGCCATATCTTTGGGTATTGGTCATAAGTCCATTTTTTCAGCACCATTGTAATTTTGAACAGTTGCTGAACAAATGGTCATTAAGCGAGGAGTATCTGTAATATTACATTACATTACATTACATTATAAAATGTATAAGTAGTTTGCAGCTAGGATTTCTGCAAGCTTAGGAAGCATCTCTGATTCCTAGAAGCCAGTCCTGCTGGCTCTTTAAAAATGGCTTCTGAAAGTTTATGATCTGTCTCTAATCTTCACTGTCTTTCCATTATGCAGATCATGGCACAGAAACCAAATTTCTCAAAACAATACCATTTCTTTTGCCAATCTGTTACCAGCTCTGTTTTCAGTTCTGTTACCTAAACCTTCAGTAGTCTTTAAGAAATGTGATCTAAGGAGTCTGTTTCTTACAGGAGAACAAGCAATCTTGGAACAGGTTTAGAGAGATTCTTTCAAAAACCTTCAGTTAGAGTGAGAGACATTATAGCTGGCAGCACAAAGAGTGACTGCATCATCAGTAAAAGGAAGGATTAAAAGAGTTAGAAGTAATTTATGCTGAATTACATTTTCCAGCTGACAGTGATTAAGACTGAGTAGCACTTAGGTGTGTAAAAGGCCTCAGGAGACAAATTTGTTTCATTATATTTTCTCTAAAGAATCAGCTAACGCTTGCAATTTGTTTCTCTCCATAATAAAAGCTACTGTCCCAGAATTCATTTATTCTCTTATGAATGCCTACTGGACTCTCAATATTATGTCATTTAATAAATTAGACACTTATAGGATGAAAGATGCACTTCACAGGTAGATTTATGTTGGTTGCCTGACGTATTGAAATATATTTGGACATCATATTAAGTAGTAACCAAAGAATTCAAGGTCCTGATAGCAATTCATTTCGCTAAAGAAAAGTGATAGTGAAGACTAGGCTGGGAATCACTAGTCTTTTTAAGTGGCAGTCATCATTCACGCTATAGGATGTTGTAGGTGCTGTCCCCCCAATTGTAACATTTCATATGTAAATACAGATCTTGCGGAACTTGGCCATTTTTATTTTGTAAAAATCTTGGTAAGGTGGCTTCTAAAGGATGACATCAAGTGGTATTGCAGGAGCCATGATGCTTGTTGGCGCCATGTAGTTAATCCCTGGCAAGTGGCTTTTTCTTCATCTTCATATGTTGACTGGGGGATGGCAGCTATGGGAGCTATGCTGAATTTTCAAAATCTAAGGAAGGTGATTCCATAATTGCAAATTATACAAAATTGTAGAATTTTGTATTATTAATTGATCAACTGGTAGGCATTTATTTGACTTACACAGCCACCAAATCAGAAAGATTCAATTCAGCCACATTGAATGATTAGCTAATAGACAGACATCTGTACTCTGCACCAAATATATTGAAATTGTAACTTTGGCTTACCCAAAATAGGACCAAAGTTATATGATATCTTCATGTAGGAGTTTTTTAAAAACAAACCTTTGTCAAAGCAAAATGAAAATAAGGCTTTGGATATTTCCATATTGGAATTACAAAAAGTGGAATTCAACTATAAGCACTAGGGCAGTCTGCTGATTCATCCTTTCTCAGTCTAGAACATATAGTAGAAGCTCTCGCTATAGTCATAAGAAGTTGACCATAAAAAGTTAAGTGTTCCTAGGTAAATGCAGAGATTTAAATACTACTCTTTCACCACATTACCAACTCTCTACATCTAGCTGCCAGTGTGACTCACACATTATTCTAGTGACAGTATTGAAGCAGTTGATTTTACTGAAGACTGAAACAGTTCAGTGCCCACCACCCAATAGTAACAGACTCTAGAAAGTATAGTTGCACAGTTCTTTTCTTAGGATCATCCAAAATAGAAAAAAAGAATGAGTAAACATTGTCCTTCTCCAGAATGCTTTGTAAAGAAAAACTTTACAAAAAAAAAAGAAAGCAAGCATAGAATTTGGAAGGAGCAAGAAAATCCAAAAATTATGCTACCATAGGTTGTAATGTTGATCAGAAGTTAGAACCAACCTACTTGATGATTGCTTAGATTGCTTTTCAAATAACTAATTAATCACACATGATATTGCTCATCTCTGCCAGTTATTCTTCAGCCTCTTTGTAGAAGATAAAAGGTTATTTTACCTTTCTTGTTATTCATTGACTTTATAAATGAAGTGTTCAGTCTTCAAGCATATATAAATAAGTATCTACTTAATTTAAAAGATTACTTTATTCCAGGTAACTTCCACATTGTCCAGTAATGATTTTTCCCATATTCTTAAGATGACAGAATCCTGAGGCTTTTATTCCCATTCATAGCACAAAAAATTAACTTTCCAGGAAAATTCAAGACATACAAGAAATCGGAAGGCATAGGAATAAACTGCCACAGGCACAAAATATGCAATTAGAGAATTGTTTCCATGTAAAATGACAAGGAAATGGATGAAATATTTTGAATATGTGATGGAGTGAACATTTCAGCCCAAAATTTTATTTATTTAATTATTTATATGCACACAATGTTTTTTTATATTTCTTAGACATTTAGATTATAGATTACAGATTCATTTCAAGCAAGAAAACTAAAAATCTTGCCCTGTTATGACCTAAGATGGAAGAAATAACATACAAGAAATGGCAGGCCCCTACAATAACTCTCAAACATTTTGTAAAACATATACTAATATATTAATCAGTTTTTGTGAAGTAAATATTTTTCACAAATTCCATCACCATTTTGGGGTTGAATTATTGCAATAAACTATCAAAGTTTCTAACAGAAGGATTGATCCCCAAAAATTTATGTTTACTGACCGAAGTCTCAAATGGAAGAGATGTGGGAAGTTGGTTCATTAAACCGTGGAATTTGCCTCCCCCCCAAATTAAATTTTAAGAATGCAAGCAAGGATTGCAATTCCTGATTCCATTCCTTTCTTATATTTTGACACAGAGCCTCTGGAGTGTGAAGATTTGTGATGCAGTGTTACATTTGTTTACTCAGAAGTAAATATCACTGAATTCAATCAGCTTACTCCCAGGTAAGTATACTTAAGAATACAACTTTAATGTTTCAAAAATCTTGAATCACTGCTATTACTATTTCTAATTCTAAACAATAGTTAGACTTTTATAGGGTAAGAATGGAGATGTTGATTTCTTATTTTGATAACTTTGAGGTGTCCCACTCAAAAAAAAAAAAAGCAGAGCCAGTTGTATTCTTAGGTGAGTGAGAAATATTACTGAATGTACATAAATATGTTATTTTTCAATAAAACAGTTATACATGGACCTAATTTTTACAATGAAATCAATTGAACTCTATATTAAGTCACTATGAAATTTTCATATACAAATTTTGTCCTATTATAACCCTGTAATTACTGTCAAAATATTACTTGAAGATATGATATTCTTGAGTTCTGACTAAAAATGAATGATTAATAGTTTTTTATCTGAACTCTTTTCTTAACTTAAAATGCTAATAACACATCTCTGTATATCACTACACAAAAGTAAGTTCTGTTAATTTCAAGCTTACTTCCAATTATAGATTTGTAAAGGTTCCATTAATCTACAGTAAGTGATTAATAATAAGTACTAGGCAACCCATGATCCATTGGGTCATCGTTTTAGAGATAATTCCTTACCAGATTCCTCAATGCCTTCAACAATGGCAGAGTTCTAATGTACTGGAAAAGCCCTTAAAAATTCAGGGAGATGTTCAGAGATGTATCTGCCTTGAAAGTAGCTGATGTTGAACTGTATAGTCAGACATCAGGAATTGACCACAGGAAGTGTTTTATGACATTTTGTATTATGTCATAAAATGTTTTATGATAATTTTTATGTCATAAAATGTTTACAAAATTTGCCAAATTTCTATTCCACTGAGTCACAGGTCCTGGATTTTGGAGTTTGGATTCCATAAGGTAGCTCATTTGAGGTATCTTGGTTCAAAAATTGTTGGCCTATAATGCACCATTTCGCCCAGTTAAAGGTTACAAGTATCAAACAGACATGAGAGTTTTAGTAGTATATAGATGTTATTGTTTTATCGTATATGTATGTTTGATTTTTTTGATTGATTTTCTGTTGACCAAAGGGTTCCTTTAATCTGTGGAAGGCTTCTAATTACAGTTAAGTGGAAGAATTCCATTAACAGAAAGGGGCTAGTTTTGTCAAAGGAGCTTTGTATCATCTAAAAAGATGTTCTGAAGCATTTTTTGAACCCCTGGGGAAAGAGAGTTGAAGGTTAGGATTCTTTATATGGAAACACCACATATTTGTAATTGGTCCTTAAGTAATTATTACTTAAAACATAAATAGTATTCTTATGCCTTTAGTAGTAGAAGTCAAGCAGATGAATATTTCTTCACAATTTTTCTAATGTGTGGAAGCTCTTCCAAATTCAGATTTTTTTCTCTCTGTTTTAGCTTATTTCTTCCCAAATAATGTTTGAAATTATTGGCATTTTAAAAGTGGTTGGCTATGTAATATATGTAATGGGATTGGGGGGGGGGACTTTCCTCTGTAAGTTCTTGCTTATATCTTCCTAACTGGGCTCCTTGGATCAAATCTTAGGAATTAATTAAAATTACACTATTATTCAGTTTCCCAAATCAAAGTGTAGAACAAATTCAATTTTAGCCCATAATCATTATTATTTAAATTATTATTTTGTCCAGACCATGAAGAAATCATATGTCCCCAGACAGTAATTTTATTTGCAGATCAGCTTCTAGTTACATACAGGACCTTTAAACAAGATGGTTTTCTTTTAATATATTTAAATGTATTTTTAGCTCTTTGTACACTGCCCAGAGTCACTTGTTTGTGAGATGGGCTGCTATATACATTTGAAAAATAGTTTTAGTTGGGTTTTAATATTTTTAATGTATTTATTGATTGTTTTTAGCTCTTTGTACACTACCCAGAGTTGCTTGTTTGTGTGATGGGTGGCTATATAAATTTGAAAAATAAAATAAATGAATAAATAAAAATTTGCTGCAGTATTTTGATGTAAATGCACAGTAGTAGTAATCTAGTAAGGGAAGATTATATCATAGTGATTCTGTAAACTTATTCATATCAGAGATGACTTTGAGGTAGTGCGTGAGTCTCAAAACATTGGTTACCATCAATCCCGCAGTATTCAAATGTAGATATATATGGTTCCATGTAGCATGGATTAAATCCTTCATAATGCTCTTCTATCACTTTATTGTCTCGGTTGTGTAATTCTTAACCCATATTTGATTCAAGTAACAAAACTTTATTATGGTCGTAGAACAGATGTCAGGTAGAACAAATAAACATAAAATAGATATGGTACAATAAGCACTTACATGTATACAGCTTATCATTGCCAATATCAGGACTTAGTCCTTATCCAATAGAATTAACAATTACAATTAGGTGGGCAATTTTAAAATTTCTGACTGCAAAAAAGTAACATTATATAAAATTCATCTGTCTGGCTGGGCATTTTTTTTCTAAATGAAAGCCAAAATAGCTTAGAATGTAAATCTAAATAAAATCCATGTTGTAGGAAGACATAGATCACACAAATAGCTGCTAATTTATGGACAACACATATTTTCAGCTCTTAGTTCTCCAGAATCAAGTTTGTAGTAGAAACATTTGTCTCAATAGATACTACTGGCTGTATAAATCCATGAATAGGGGATGTCAAATATATAGATAGTGTTTTCAAAGCAGCTGGCAATATTTATCAGACAAAGAATTGTACAGAATTTCAAAGTAAAATTAGGCACATATAAAATTCATTTATCTGTTTTCAGCATATTTGCAAAGTCTGAACTATTACTAACCATGTAATAGAATATCCCTATCATAGTAAGAGATATTACCTACCACTGTATATGAAAACTGTACAAGAGAGCTTTAGAGAATCACACTAAAACTAAATAAGATCACATAACCATCTTTTTATCTGTAATGGGGCTTGCATAGTAGGTATCTCTACTCCCTTTGATGTTTATATAAAACAGATAAAATGCATAAATTGCTTATCATCAGAGATGAATTAAAGCCAAATAGCATCCCAGAGGACAAAGCACCCCAGGTACCAATCAGCAGCCTAACCAAATGACAGACCTAGAGGAAACTTCAAAGCTGCAGATATCACCGCCAGTAATATCCACAGAGAATCTAGATTCTAAGAAAAAACTGATTTCCACAGTTCTGAGAAATCCAGATTTTAGCACCCCCAAACAAAAAAATGATAAATGTTAACTATAAGCACCTACTTAGTTAAATGTTTTATTCTGCCCTACTTCTACAAATAACATTGCAAGAACTGAATGGCAATAGAAAAAGGTTCCTACATAAGAATGCTGGAAATGGACAATACTATTTGAAAAGTTTAACCATTTCCTCAGTTAGAATCTTCTGGTTTTTACTAGGAACTTTCCTCATTTCTTTTAAAAGTAGATGGTTGCTAAAAGTGTTTACAGGAAAAGAAAAATGGCAATTTCACAATGAGATGAAGGAACACTTTGGTCTGTGTTAGTAATAGTATAATTTTTTTTCTCAGCACCTGTAAAATCTATTTTGCCATTTGGATCATCCTATTGAAATAAGTTAATATAAATAATACAGTGTACATTTTGTACATTACAGGTTTTATTGCAATTCTGTAAAAATACATATTTATAAAATAGGAGACCATTGAAACATTTACATTTACTAAATATATGTCTTAGGTGGATATTGCCTTAGCTTTACAGTATCTATTGTTATATCTCAAAATAAGCATTATGATATTATATCAAGCTAATTAATAGGACAAGGACACACACACAAATGAGGGGGAAGGAAGTGTGGGGAGGGGGAGGGGGATGAATGAAAAGTGTGTGGAATCGAACAGAAAGCATTTTATACTGCAATATTTTATCAATAATTATGAGAACATTTTGGAAAATTAAACTGAGTGACAGTTATCAGAAAATGAGCATATTAATCATGTGTATGCTAGTATACACTATTGTGTAATATATTAACAATTATTGTATATGCACAAACAATTCTGTGTTAAAACTGTTGGGGAGTAAAAAAAATGAAAATGGTTATGTGTAAGAGCATGCTTCTGCCCTCTTTATTTATTTATTCAGCCTGTACACCACTGAATCTTGTAGGAGTCCCAGTGGTTAACAATGCTGTACAGATAAAACATCAGCAGTAAATACCATTACAATATACAAAGCAGGAAAAACAAGGTTAAAAATAAAATAAAATAAAACCATATTATGGACTTACTGACAATACATACATATGTTCAGTCTAGATAGTGCCAATCAGTCTATAAATTGAGCCCAGTTTTTAGTATCTGCCTGAAGGAAATCAAGGTGTAGGCAAAGTTAAGCTCAGCAAGAAGGCTATTCCAAAGTGCAGGCGTTGCTACCAAAGGTTGTTTAGGTGAGTGCTGATCAGCATGTGAGTTTCCGTGGCAAGATTCTCTTGCTCCAGGTAGGGCTGTAATTGGTTCACCAGCCAAAGCGGGACAAAAACCCTCATGACTTGGGTCTTCACCTGCTCAACTAGCAGCAGCTATGAGCCCAGAGGCACGCCAATCTCTGGACCTGCTGCTTCAGGGGTAGTGCTTCCCCGTCAAGAGACAACAAGGGGGCCAACCGCCTCTCTGTTTTGCTTTGGTGATATGGAAGGGAGAGTTGTATGTAATGGGAAACATATAAGGAAGTTCGATCAGTGGGATTGTTTTTTTAAGAAACACACATAGTAAAACAAGAAGAGATTTTTATGTTCATTAACTCTGATTAAAGACTGTAAGATAACGTATACCATGGCTACATTTGCATTACTAGCCTGCGAAACTTAAAAGCAGTTTTTTTTAAAAAAAAATTATCCCGCCTTTATTTTTTAGTTTTTTATCCCGCCTTTATTATTTTTATATATAACTCAAGGCGGTGAACATACCAAATACTCTTGCCTTCTATTTTCCCCACAACAACAACCCTGTGAAGTGAGTTGGGCTGAGAGAGAGGGACTGGCCCAAGGTCACCCAGCCAGCTTTCATGCCTAAGGCGGTACTAGAACTCAGAGTGTCCTGGTTTCTAGCCTGGTGCCTTAACCACTAGACCAAACTGGCTCTCTTTTGTTTCTTTGTTAAGTTTGCAGTCTATTTTTTACTGCTATTTTTACTGCTATACTATAATTTAAAGGGGATGCGGTGACGCTGCGGGTTAAACCGCTGAGCTGCCGATCGGAAGGTCGGCGGTTTGAAACCGCGTGGCGGGGTGAGCTCCCGTTGCTCGTCCCAGCTCCTGCTCACCTAGCAGTTCGAAAACATGCAAATGTGAGTAGATCAATAGGTACCGCTTCGGCGGGAAGGTAACGGCGTTCTGTGAGTCATGCTGGCCACATGACCCGGAAGTGTCTATGACAACGCCGGCTCCAAGGCTTAGAAACGGAGATGAGCACTGCCCCCTAGAGTCGGACACGACTGGACTTACGTCAAGGGAAACCTTTACCTTTACTTACTATAATTTATCTCACTTTTCTTTCTTATTGTGTTGCTGTTTTATATTTTGTTTTGGTCTGAGCCCATGAACAAGATTTGATTTGATTTAATAATTAGACCAAAAAAAGATCTATCCGTGTATCTGTATTATTGTTCATTACCACCAGTTATTTTAACATTTTAGTTTTCATTTTTTAATTGTGTTTTATTATAAAATTTAGCATAGGGTATTTTAATATAGTTTAATACTCTTAATCTAAAATATAGGCATTTGATATAACAGAAATATTATACTGTGCTATGTTTCATATTATACAAAGTCCTTATTGATATCATTTATAGTCCATTTGGTAGTTCTGAAATAAATATTAAATGTTATAATGAGTTCGTAGATTTCTGGCAGATTTTAACCTAGATGCTTTTTTGTAGTGTATAGGTTAGACTGTATGCCTTATAGTTTTACGATATCTCATGCTGGTCAATAATCATAATAAAAAAATGATATTTGAGAAAAGATAGAGTCAAGAATGAATGTATGCCAAATGGATATTGATTGAATATAAAAATGAGTGACCAGTGTGTTGTGATGGTTTGATCCCATAAAGAGAATGAATGAAGACTGAATGAGAAAATAAATATAAGAAGGAAAAGTGAATGGGTTGGAAGGTGGGAGAAGACCAGGAGGTTAGATGAAGATGATGAGATTCTGAAAAACAGAGGTGAAAGTAAACATCAAAAGCAGCGTACAAAGTGGTGTATGAATATGGTGGAAACAAGAATGGCTTGTAAGAATAGAAAAGTATTGAGATAATAGTGGATGGCTCTGGTATAAACTAGTTTTAGATATGCTTCCTATTCTTATCTCACCCCTTATTTTCTTTGGATAACTTACTAGTTGTTAACTCATTTTCTGCATTTTATCTAACATTACTCACTCTGAAAAGTGAGTAACACACAGTATACATGTATGTCTTCTGATATAGAATTTTGCCAGCAGATGGCACTATTATGTAAAGATAGTTTATAGCTTACTTGTGAAAGCTTTTCTTATTTTGTACCATATTGGAGAGGATTTAAAATTGTCTTCTGCTTACAAGGCTCCATAGCTTTATAACAATATTAAATAATGAATAATACTGTGGTCACTTAAGTTATTTAAATATATCAGAATATTTGTATCAACACTATTTACCTTCTAGATCCTTCAGAGAGGGATCTTTCAAATAACAGTCTTCACAAGACAGGGAGCGGGTAATTTCAGATTCATTGTGAAAATAGTAAAACAGACTTCCCTTGTATTACTTCAAATACATCTTAAAATGCCTTAGGATTAAAGCAATTATGTGTAATACAATATTGTCTAGATTTGATGCTGCCCTTTGATTGGGTGAAAACATGAAATACAGCTTTCTCCTTGTTTGGAATAGACTGTGGTTTTTCACCTGCATGCCTACCAAAATTATGCATTCTTTATGTAATCTCAAGATATTAAAATAATTAAATGTTAATAATGAAACTTAATTGTTTTAATACTTTGATATTAAAATTAAAAAGAGAAGAAGAAAAGCACCTGGCTGAGAATGCACAAGTTTTCTTGTACATATTGGTTATCTTGGCAGAGCCAAAGTTAAAGTTACTAATGAATTGAAATGTAGGTGGCTTTTTTTCCTCAAAGAAATCGTTGAATATACTTTAGAGATTTTAAAATATTTTTAAGGAGCTGCTTTGAGGAAATCAAAATATATCACAACCATGTACTCATTTATAAAAATAAATATTTTAACTTTCCTGGGAGACCATTTGGAACTAATCTTGGCATAAATTATGAACAAATGTTTCATCCAAATAAGCTATTTATGTATTCTTTTTTTTAAAAAGTAAGGCTTGCTGGGCTAGAAACAAGGAGTCTGTGAGTTCTAGTCTGGCCTTAGGCATGAAAGCCGGCTGGGTGACCCTCTCTCAGCCCAACCCACCTCACAGGGTTGTTGTTGTGGGGGAAATAGGAGGAGGAAGGAGTGTTAGGGTATGTTCGCCACCTTGAGTTATTTATAAAAATAATAAAGGCAGGATAATAAATAAATAAATAAATAAAAAATTTTAGATGACCTACAAACCATTGGAGAGTTGGCATTAGTTTCTCAGAAGCTGCATTTTGGCCTGGTTTACTTAAGGCAGTATGCCAGCAGAAACAGTATTCACTTTAAATGAGGTTTATATCAGTGTATCACTTTAAGGATCAATCTTTTATACCTAAGTATTAATCTCCACTACTAGGCTGCTTATTATATACATTGCAAGTATATAAATATTACGTTGAGGGCACCTCTCCCATCTAATTATACAAACACATTTTAAGTAATATGATTTGTATTGCCATCAGTGAACAGAAAAACACATGTTAGGAGAATGTTTTCCAATTTTAAGAGAGCTGACAAATTGGCAGGATGGCATAGTTACTAATTAAAAAAACTTCCACTAGAGGAAAAAGGTACCTTGAAAGTGGCCAGAGTCATAAATCTAGTATGATTTATCATGCAAAATTGCTCCCATGTAATTACCACAATATGAAGTAGAGTACAATTTGAAGTGTCTTCAGTAAAATATATACCAGGAACTAAGAGTCAGGGTAGGTGGGGTGAATTCCATAAAATCTCCTACTTCCATTCTAATCCATTTAGTTTATATGCAAATATGTAAGCTAAAAGCTCATGATTTTGTATCGTTCAGGGTGGTGTTTTTTTTAAGTAACAGACAAAAACTGCAAGTGATTAACACAGCTAACACAACCCTAACACAACTGTGGAGAGAGACATTCTATTATTAGCTGTGATGTAAAGCCAAATTAAGCTTCTGGGTTTTTTTTTTCCCTTCTTACTTTCCCACTCTTTTAATGCATTCCATTGTTCAAAAATGTGTTTTTATTTTTGTTGTTTGTGAAGAATTAAACCAGAAGCTCAATACATTAAAATAGCATGTTCCTTTTCTACATGAGCAATGAGAAAAGCATTTCTGAAAGGCTCTCTTAGAGGAAATAGGTATCCTGAGAAATTACAGAGTCATCAATATAAAAATATTCTTTCTGTCTCTTGTGTACCAGAAAAATAAGAGTTCATTCATTGGGTTGTTTGGTGCTAAATAAGCTGTTCTTTCACTTTGGACCGTTGGAGCCCTTTTGGTCTAATATTATCTCCTCAAAGTACAAACTGCATGCTTCTTAAATATTATTTACTCCTGCCAGCAAGAGTTCTTGTTAATGTACTAGAAACAGAAATTGTGCTTTTGATATCTTGAATCTAAACAGGATAATTTATGTCCTTTGTGCAAGAGCCAGTTTTGGGGCCAGTTTTATGGACGTTCTTTTTATCATGAAGACAATTTTTGGCAGTAGGCCCTAAAATCATATCACAGATTTTGTGCGAAATGTGTTGGTGGATCTGTGAACACAATTCCTTCTAAAAAAAAATGGTGTGTACTTTGTTGGTGGTATGAAATCTTCTACATTTAACGATCTGAGCTGTAAGCAAGGAGTTGCTTCTCCTAGAGGTTGCTTATCTGCCTGGCTTTCCTGCTTAAGGTTCGATAAGGGAAATCTGTTTGGTTTGAGGGTTCAGAACAACACATACAGGGAATTAGCTTGCTCACCTGGAAGAAAATAATAAACATATTTTCCTCCCATTGGAAGGGGAGGTTGACCTTGGATCTATTTTCTATTTCCTCCCATTTCATCAGGTGCTAATATTATAAAAAGAATGTTTTGGGTCAAGAGAATCCTGAAAATAGATTTTTTTCCCCACATTTTACAGATCAGACTGTTCTCTGCACCTCCACTATAAAACTGTTTTCCAGGTACCCGTAATATTTATGGCCAATGAGACTTCATATGTGAAAGAGAATGGGATTGAATGGTAGCAGAAGGGAGAGAAAAGGAAGCAATCTTATGCTGAAATCTATATTTTTATCTCAGTAGAGTGTATGCTCACTGATATTAGCACCCCAGGATTTCATAAGATGAAGTTTTCTACTCCTACCTGCAGAGGTTTGGGATTAAACATGAGAGTTGTTTACACACAAAGCATAGTTCTCCCACTAAGCTGTGGCCCTTTGCCTGATCATGAAAGTTGCTTGGATATCTGGGCTAGATTTTCTCAGTTACTTACACATGTTAGTTAGACACAAGGTTTATATGATTTTAATGGTAGCATTAAAAGCAGAAATTATTATCCTTTTTCCAGCCTGGAAATGAAGTAAACATCTGCAGTGTTGCTGTTTCTTCTGCTGAAAAGATTAATGATTCAAGCAACTATTTTTATTTTATTTTATTTTATTCATATTGAGCACACCAGCAATGTGTTGTACATATATATGGGTGTACATTTATTATTTTTAATTGATTTAAAGAACTTATAAAGCTGACCAACTCATCATGTATGACTCTGGCAGATCAACTCTTCCACATTCTTCATGATCCGAAGGCTTTGTAGGTTGCTTCAGTAAGTACTCTGCTTTGCAGCTATTAGAGGGTGCTTCTGCATTAAGGGTCTATCTGGCTTCTCAGATTCCAATATAATTTTTTTTGTTTCTCTTACTACCTAAATAAATTGTACTTTCTAATAACACCAAAAAAAAGCAGATTTTACACTTTTTTGTAAATGCCAAAAACAGCAGTGAGTAAAATTAAATGAATGTAAAGCATTATTGAAGAGTACGTTATATATCAAACTACAGTATGGTAGTTACAGAAACAAATGTCTTTTGAATATACACAACTAGGCATATACATTGACAAAATAAATAAATAAAATGTATTTTAAAATAAAACATACTTAATGTATCCATAATCCCTCTAACACTGCAAGTAGTTTTGTTACCTATTATTTCCCTGCTCACCCCTCACATATTTTTAATATATTATTTCAGTTTCACTGGTAGGCACTGCTGTATTCTATAGCTTTAGGCAGTAAAACACTGTATGGAGGTTTTTCTCTGAAGTTGCACCCCCTCATCAGAAAAAAAGGTACTAGTCTTGAAAATGCATAAACAAAGCATTGTTTGCTATGTAAGTTTTTCAAGCAGAACCATTAGACTCTCATTCAAACAGATAGGTTTTGCCTAGAGTCTGTGGTCTGATTCTTTGACATTCTTCATATTATTGCATATAATCTCATATGTATCATGTGATATATATGATAAAAACAAAAGAGATTGGGGGTTTAAATTTTAAAGTGCAGTAAAAACATGCAGAATCATTTAAATGCAGAAATATGAATATAAATGTGGAAAACATATGCCTATTCATGTAAGTATAATTCTAGAAAGTAGGGCAACTGATAATGTAAAGATATCCAAAAGTCTTCAATGAGGTTTGATTTGAATTGAATCTTACATAAAACTGAACTTAATACACTTTATGCTAAATTATTTTTTAATACAGAGGCAACTGATAATCATGGGTTAAGACCACCCACTTGAGCTGAAAATTAAACATGTAAGAATATGCCAAAAACAGGAAGAAAAGATTAGCATACAAAACTATTCATAATTCTTGTTTATTTGGAAAAAGTGTTAATTGGATAATAAATATTCTAAATGTTTTCTTTATACATATTATTTTTAAATGGCTGAATTCCTTGGTAAAATAGGTCTTTTTTCAATGTGGAAGAAAGCCATTTTTCTCACAGTAACCACTATAAATCCATCAAGACATCTAACAACAGAAATGAGACTAATTAATTCAGATATAGTAATAAACGGAACAGATATAGTGTAACAAATGAGCTAATAAATACTTGGATAGTAAGATTACAGGTAACCCTAGTTTTCCAGTCTGTCCCAAAACGGTATTTCAACTTGCATGATCATCTCTTGCTGTGTGTGCTAATCTGATCACTTGTAGGATAAGGATGGTAACCTCAGCAGCCTCCACACTCCATTTTTCTGACTGTAGAGTTCCTCAAGATTGTGCAGCTAAATTTCAGCAGTATATGGTCACTTTTGGTAGTGTGATACATTCTCCCACATAAGTCTCAAAATAAGAATTGGGGAGGCTTAACACATTTGTTTCCTGTCTTACAAGCATGCCAAATTCCTAATGACTTTTCACATAAGGCTCTTGAAGCTCCTCTATTGGAAGCCATTTTCAGCAATCTCTGTATGCTGGCTGTAAAGTATTGAGTGGTTCTTACTACTGTGTCCTGTAATAGTTAGCTTGCAATGTAAGAATCATGAAAAGGTGTGTATGTCTATAATGATAGACTAGAAGATAAATAGTTAAAGACTGGAATGAAATGTAGAGTGTTATGGAATGAATGGAAGTAGCATTTGCAAATCAGCATCATTGCTGATCTAGCCAGTGGCAAGGGCTGGCTGAACGTTTTGAAAGAAAAAATTCATTTCAATTCTGTAAAGTATTTCAGTCTGTACGATAAGTGCCTTGGTATTGTCAGCACCATGCATCATAAAAAACATGCAAATCCATTATACCATATTAGTCAGCATGTCTTGGAACTAAGTATTTATGCAGAAAAGGAATGACTAAAAATGTTCTCTTTTAAATGAGTAAGCTTTTTAACCTCCAGAAGAAAGTGTGTACTGAGTCATTAATTAAAAGAATGAATACATTGAAAACAGAAAAATAATTGGTGATCCCACATTTACGTTTACATTTATACTAGTATATTTATTTTTCATAATTATTTGAATGTAGTTATAGAAGTGGTTGATAAACTTCAAATCTTTCATCAAAGTCTTTTTCTCCTTCCTGTCTATAGAAGGACACACTGGATTATTTCAGTGTAAATGCTGATGGGTCTTTTCTTTCAATGGAAAAGGACGTCTCTAAATACAATTATTATTTTCTCTCTCTCATATAATCCTGTTTGAAGATCAAAATGGAATACAAAGAAAGGAAAGGATTCTTTCTTATTTGTACAGTTTTCAAAAAGGAAGACTTACATATAGGCATTGTAGTTATTACCTCATCTAATACCTGCAGTTTAAACAAAAGTATTCTAAGGAGACTTGCTATTTGCTACATCAGCAAAATGTATTAAATTATGAACCATATAAGTCAGGTTACTTGACTTCAACAGCCCTAAACCAATAAATGTGCCTACAGCTTTTCCATGACAATATTATAAATGGAAAATAATATGGTTATAGAAATTACTTTTGGAATATTAATGTATTTTGAATACTATTGAAAATTGATTTGTTGTACTTACAAATACTTTTTGTTAATCATATTGAAGTAGTCATATTTTTGAAATAAATAATTACTGTCTGAAATATGAACTTATAACTTGCGTTGTTGGGAATTAATTGTAATACTTAAAAGTTTTCTTCTGAACTGAGGGCATTTCACATTTCTGTAATTGACTGTATCATTGGATATCTTTACTCTAGTTTAAATCATTCATCTATCAAATATTCTACACATATTTTTAAAGATTCTAGCAAATTAAAAAATAAGCTTTTAACCCTGCATTGTTAAAGCTCTAGTAATTTTGTATTGTATTTTCTTTGGCTTCTTTATTTTTAACTTTACAAACTTATTTTGGAAAAAAAATTAAACTAGCTTCCAAAATCACTTTAAACAAAATGACTTCGTTAATATTGGAAGTGAAATCCATATACAATTGAATCTGATTGTTAACCATTCATATTATCTGAAGTTTATTGAAATATAGCTATGCTTATTGTAACTCTTGATGTACATTAATTAAAAGGTGGCTTTCAGAATAATGTTAGAACAATGCTATTTATTTAAAAAAACAAGTAGAATATAGAATAAATAATTTTCAGTATTCAAGAAAGGAGAAAATCATTGCTTTTTCACACCTATATAATATCTGGAGTAAAGGGATTGTGTTTGGGATATTACCCATTAGACTGAAAAATGGGAAGCACATGCACACATTTACTTTCAATGTCTTTGTATCAAAGTTATTTTTAGACTTTGGACAGGTTTTCATAATTGGCTTTCAAATATTATTTGTTAAATCTTATACAAGATGTATGTCCACACATAGTAACATCAAAGTAATGAGTGATTAGGGTTTATTATACAAATGGTGTACAGTGACTCCCTACAATTTTAAAGCAGAGCTAAGGATGCTAATATTTTAGTTAGACTTAAGAACTGTAATTTGTTCTGTTTATTAAACTGGAAGCCTTAGTTGAATAGCAAATTTTCTAGTTCATGTGTTTGCCCCGAAGAAGAAACTCAGTCCAAGATATAATTTTGGTATTGTTACACATGTAAATGTCTTAAAACTGAAAGCACTATTGCTATAACATAACCACTTGTAATTTCAAAAGATAGGTCTTATATCCAGACTTCTTATAAATTTGAAGAATTAATTCAGCGAAGCATGAAACAACTTCTTAGCAAATGGAAATAAGTTTACAGTGTGTGATTTTCAGGCCACTATTCTTAGGTAATCAGATAATGTACCCCCCCACCCCCCAGTGGTTATTATACAACTCATGGTTGGTGTTCTTATGACAATAAAAGTTTCAGTGTAATTTTCCAATCATACCGTATACTGGCTTATTTATCCCTCAGTCTGTGACAATTAAATGATACATTTGTAAGACATATACTATCAAACATTTAGCATTTTAAAATACCAATGTGCTGTTAATATAGAATATATAAATGATCGGAGTAGAAAGCGACCTTTGCATTCTCTTAATATGGTCAATACAGCTAAACTAAACATACCCTAATGATAAATTATGGGTCATGCTCCCACCCCAAATTTTCAGGGTTACTTTCTATCCAGAATCTCATTTGGAGAATAAAAATTAGAAATTAAAATATACTGGAGGGAGAATCAGGATAGAGGAAAATTTCAGTTTCCTTTTCCTTCTTCCCCTTCAATGGAATTTAGGAAATGTGTAGGAAAAAAACAGTTTAACATCAGTTAGCGTAAGAAATGAATATGTAAGAAAAGAACATAGATTTTCAGTTATTATAGTAGTGTTTAAAATAACAAGCAGAATTAAGTGAAAATAAGATGTTGATGTTTTTCAGCTCTGCCTAAAAACAGCAGTCCTTCCTCAAATAGGAATTTTTATGTCATCCTTTCTTTCACTTTTCCTTCATTAATTAAACTGTTTTTTCTATTACAGACACTTATAACCTCAGTATTTGATTTTTTTCTCTGCATAATTCCATTCAACAATTTTGTCCCAATTTAAATTTTATACCTTGCCAGATATATATTTTTTCTGTTATCTGCATACATTTCTTCCTGCTCTCTCCATAATCCTGTTACATCTGATTTTCTGAAAATGTATTCATTCACTTTTTCCCACATCTCCCCTTCATGCCCTCTCCCCATCTTGGTTTCCAAAACCTTTAATTCCTTGAATTAGGCTCTTGTAGGGAACATTACGTTCCTTATCTTCTAACATGTATGTAGTACCTCCTAGTGATAATTTAAAAATTGTTTGTTCGTATACCATTTAATACCTACCTGTCTCATTTTTTTTCCATCTTCTACTTTTCCTAGCATGCCTTGTCTAACATTCTCTGTGTTACTGAATAACAAAGTTCAGCAGACCCTGCCAATATGACCAATGGTGAGGGATGCTGGCACCTGGAGCAACATCTGGAGGACCATAGATTCCACATCTCTGGCAAATAAAAAAGTAATTCCACCAGAGATGGAGGAGCCTTGCCACTTTCACTAACTCTCCCTCATTTATGCTGCACAAATTACTACTAAATTTTCAGGAAGTATCAAAAGCTCTAAGCAAAGAGGAGGGGTATAGGAACTCTTTCCCTCAGGCAAACTGCTCATTGTTCTTAGGTTCAAAGTCTAACTTTCTAAGTATGAGAGAGAAGCTTATAGGGTAGACAATCTAGCATTTGTTGGTGTTTTAGAAATAAGTAACAGTGATAGATGAAAATAATTTCCTGTTTCAACTCAGTGGTCTAAAGCCAGAAATAGCACACAATAGTACTACCCAAATATATATATATATATATATATATAATTTATATTACCGCCCATCTCCCCCAATGGGGGACTCTGGGTGGTTTACAATAAAAACAATAATAAAAACATCTAAGCTTCAATCACACTTTAAAAGCATAAATAAGATAAAAAATATAAATATAAATATAAAATCCAAGAGGAGATGGAATCCCAATCAATAGGGGGTGCTATGGCACCAACTACCCCCAGGCCAAATATGTAGAATCTGATTAAGTGAGATAAATTACTGAATTGTATAGATTAGTAACAACTTGATTTAACATTATGTATTGAAATAACAGTAAAGCATAAAATTCATTTTGGCCTCTGTGTTTCATACACATGGGTTATGAGCCTGTTTGGAGCCCTGATCTGTAGCTTCTAAAGCTCTTGTTTCACAAGAGCCACACCCGTATATACCATGTAGTGAGATGCAGCTGCTGCTAAACCTCCTTTAGTTTGTTTTTGACTACCATAGTGATAAGGTGTTTATCTTTTAAGTTTAAGTTGAAATTCTCTAATTTTTTCTCCTTTCTTATTTTTAATGTTAATATTGTGAAAACTCATTTTAATGGACTATGAGGAGGGAGGGGTTGTCCATTGCTCCCCAAAGTATAGTAAAGTGAAGAATATATCATTGTGACAACACAAGTGATATAAATTCCATCATTTACATATTATTGCAAATGATTAATAATAGTAGTAATAGTAAGATTTATTTTTAAAGAGGATTAATATCACAGCATTAATAATATGGTAATATTTACTAAAAAAAAGATTAAGGTCACAACACAAGAATTCAAGCAAATACTCTACTTTCAAGCGAGAAATCTATATATAAGCAATTTAAGATGGCAAAATTCTGATGTGCAGCTTTTTTTTTGGTGCTAGAGACTTGTCTTTTCTGTGAAGGCAAAACAATCTTCACTTGCTAATTGTTTTGGAAATGCTCACTAGACTTCTTGCCACTGTGAGAACCAGCCTGGTCATTTATGAGGAGGAAATGAAAGATAGATTGGAGACAGATCATCCTGCAGAAAATCTAAGTGGTCACTAAGAGCTGACACCAACTTGATGGCACATAATCAAATGACACAAGAGATGAACTGACTGTATTTATAAAGAAGAGCTTGGACTCAACTCTGACCTGGAACAAAAAGGAACTTAACATATTTCAAGGAACATATCATGACCCCCTAAAACATGGCTAGATTCAACTTTTGGTAAATACCTTCTCCTTCTTTCTAAGTAAATAACATATTTATACAACATTTAAGACAATTCAGTCAATCTTTTTGGATCCTTGATTATATGTCCACTCCTTGTGTAGTGGCATTTGTGGATGCTTTCCTTTTTTTAGAAGGATCATAAATTGCCAAACAGTTGCTGTGCGTAGAATATTCTTTATGTAGTTTTGGTCACTGTCATGTGCTGAAATTCAGTGTCAGATGGTATCTCTGCAAAGTATTGTCCTCAGATTGGTAGTGGAACTTAACACATAGCAAGGAGCATACCTTTATTTCCCATAACATGTATAGGTTCAACATTTGCTAAATGCCAACTTCCTCACGCCTTCCTCCTGGTCATAACCATTCTAGAACTATACCAGACAGCTATATGGGTTCATCTCTCCACCTTAATCCAGCTGGTTCAGATGAAAAGCTTGCAAGCCATCCATACGTGAATTGCAGAGATCATAATTAAGAATTGGATGCTTATCTGTAACTGTAGTTCTTCAAATGGTCATTTATAAATTCACACATCTGCTGTCTTACACTATATAGTCTCAAATGCCTTTATTTCTTCAGATTGCCTGCAGTGGTTTTAGGAGCTGAAGTGAGCTTGGTGGGAGCCATGCCTAGTACCATGGTATGCATGGGCTGAGTTCACACCAAACACTCTTAAGTTCTAAAAATTTTCAAATGGGGCTCTGCATGAGTATATGGCTATGTATGTAAATTCACAGATGATCGCTTGAAGAACTGGTAACTAACTAGTTATTTTGTACTACAGAGAGTAAATATTTTAATATTTACTTACTGGATTCACCAGCAAACAAGAAGTCAAGATAGTATAACAGAATGCTGAAATTCTTAACTATGATTTCTTGCTACCAAAAATTATCACCTTGATAAACTATACAAACAGTTATTTTTATAAATAACTCTTTCTATGTTTCACAATTAAATATATAAATACTATTACATATTCACTCAGCACAGATATGAAGAAATCATTGGATGTCTTTAATGGATCTTCAAGATGGCTTTATAAACTATCTTGTGCATTTAAAAAAATCATGCGCAAGGGGTCATTTCAAGAAATAGTATACATTCTTATATTGTTTCCAGGCTGTTTGCTGGATTTCAGATCAGGGATGCTGTATTTGCTCACCTTAAATGTCCTTCCCCCGTATTTGCATTCTACAGGCATCAACACCATCATCTACTCAAAAAGCAATTGCTAGTCCTTTATGTAAATTATTATTCTGCAGCTTTACTGCCAAGATTTATGGCAGTATGATTATGTTACATTCAAGCACTCCTTTTCAACAACACCTGATTTCAGAAGGCTAGATCCAATATCTCCTAATACTACTGGCATTCTCTCCCTTTCTGTCCTCCTATTGGCATTCCTTACATAATCTCTGCGGCAAATCTCCAAAGCAAATTGGGGAAGTACATAAGTGGGGAATCTGAATCATCAGTTCTGCTGGTGGAAGGATGCAACTGAATACAACCCTAAAGTAGAAAATTTGGGAAGTATACATACATACATACAGTTTAAATTGAATTATAAATTGAAATAATTTAATTTATTCAATTTAAATTAGATAAATAAATACAGCTAGTAAATGTCAACCCATTAAAAATTAGTAAAATACAGTGTTCTTGGGTCCTACCATTGTACAATAATAAAGGAATTTCTTAATTTTGCATCTTACCATTGCCTCTATCTCTTTTTACTCTAGAATTAAGTGCAGACTGTTATAGATGACTGTCTTTCTCTCTGAAATACATCTCTGGTCTTTGAAGAGCATCTTATATGTTGAAGGTAAAACAGATGTTATAATTTTTCCAGTTTTTTAAAGGAACTTACCAAACCATGTTAATATTAAACTTAATATAATGCATTGCATCTAGTTTCCAGAATCGTACAGTGTACAAAAGCTTGTTGTTCATTCTCCACCAGCATTCATTATCCGACCAACAATATTTAAACAAAAAATAGTAATTTCTAACCTGATTTCCTAACAGCTTGCAAGAAAGAATACTTACCTGTAAAATGTTGGGCTGAAAGTAGGGTAGATCATAGAATTTCTTTGCTGCTTATTTCAGGGAGGATAATATCCGAACTATACAACACCAAGCAAACCTATATCACACTATTTAATATGCTACAGTCAATATTCTTAGCTGTACACAGCGTTGTCATTGCAACGAATAATTTTTCAGGTATTTACATGTATATGTATGTATATCTACATACTGTATGTCTATATGAAATTGTCACTCATGTATCTGTGCCTTCCAACTTGGTAAAAAGTTTTTGCAGATGTTCCATTTGAAAACTTTTAGAAATTCACACATGAATAATATTTGTATCGCTGCATGCCTTATTTTTCTATGATGAACAAAGAAATTTTCTTCTTTTCAAGTACCATAATTAAGGTTATATTTCCTTAATTATCCAGATCAAGATATTGGCATCTACCAGTACCATGATAAGAAGGAACCAGGTAAAAATCTGACAGTTATAATAAGAGTTATAATAAGATTACAGTTAAAACTTCAGCATTTCAGAATTAGTGTATTTTTATGTTTGCAACAATTTATGTAGTATATACTTTCAAAAATGGGGAATTTGGTCATGAAATGCTTGTTTTACTCCAACAGTCATAGTGCATTCTGAAACTTGTATAATATCTAGTAAATCATACAGGATTTAACTCTGCACATCTTGTTAAGATAATTTGTTAAGATTGTCTGTACGGACTTCTATATTATCCTCCTTGTGTTTCCCCTTCTTTTTCCTGTCCTGCTTTTTATAGTATCTTATTTGCTGATGAGATGTGGGAAATTCAAATATTTCTACAATTTTCTACTTCTTTGTTTTTAATGAAGTTCTTGTTCAATCGTGGATTTTGTTTCTCTCATGGACCAAAACTGGTCATTATCATCCTAACTATTTTTCTCTGCTGCTAGTTAGCCATTAGCTCAACCTACTTTTAAACATTTGTTCAGCACAAAAGTGTGTACTTCAGAAATTTTAAATTTTCTTGTGTAAAAATAAAGATGCAATCCAGTACAATATATTAAATTGGTAGAGCCTGTTATGTTTTATTTATTGAATTTCCAGTAGAGGGCATTGTAAATTCATAGGAATGCACTGATGTTTGTCTCCTGGATCCTCCTTACCTGATATTTGAAATGGGCATTTCAGAGTGAATGATCAATTTTCTTTATCTGATTAAACTTTTTAATCCTGGAAGATTCATGATGGGCCAAAAGGTCTTTTCAGCTAGAATGACTTCCTTTTTTGGTCTATATTAAAGTGGTAGTTTGTGTGAGCATTCCATGCTGTCTCCACTGGCAGCACAGACTGATTTAGCTTCTGGCTTGGATTTGATTGCAAAGTTAATTAGAATAAAACTTGTTTAGTATCATTGCACCTGTTGAGATTGCTTCCATTTTATTACAAATTTAATTTATCCAAGAAGGGAACAATGTTAAATTTTTACTTAATCAAATCTTTATTATGGTCATAGACAAGCATTAATTTTTTCCTATGAAATACCTCTACTTTTCCAAAATACAAAATAGCAGTTTGTTGACAATAGAAATGGAGATAGTTCAACTTTGTTTCTTCTTCTTGTAGAGCCAAAAATGAAAGTTGGTTATTTATATGAGAAGCAACAATTAGCAGAATGTAAGAGTATCTTCTGTTTTCTGGTTACTACAAATAAATGGACAAATATGTAAATGTATGTTTTTCTTTAACTTTGCATTTTTAAAATCAGATATAGAACTAGCTATTTAGATTAGAGGACTAGCTTGTCAGAGAAGTAGCAGCTTATCCCAGAGATAGACAGTCTGTTTCTTTGCACATCTTTTGGACTATAACTCTTATTGTTCTCATTCATTATAGCTAAACTGATAGAAACTTGTAGGCCAAAATATCTGGAAGGCACCAGGTTGCAAATAGATTATTTGGCTGTTTTTTTGTTTAACCTCATGAAGGAGGTGTGGGGGGTAGAAGAACTACTACAAAAGCAAATATTAAGCTCTGGTCTCTTTTCCTCTCAAATTGCAACCTCCATGACTGATACCGATTCTTTCACTTCACATAGGATAGGTGTGAGGTTCTTGATCTTTATGCCCTAAATCCAGCAACTCACAGCACAAGCCACTAGAGATATGCATAGTTCTTTATTGGGACAGTATCAAACTCTGTTAAAGCCACAAATGGGGCCTACTTCTTCCCGCTTTCTCTTTTAAGCCTCCCGCCTTCTGCTTCTGTCCCACCCCTTCCTCGCTTCTTCTTCAGCACTGTGTAAGGCTGGAGCACCCAGTTGCAATTAGCCATTGTGACTGGGTATTCCATCCTTACAGTAGGGATCCTCAGCTGTCTTTCTCAAGATGACCTCACTCAATGGACTGATTCCAATTGAGGGAGAGCACCCTGAAGAGACATGTTGGGCTTTATAGGTTAAAACTAACATCTTGAATTGGATCTGGGAGCCTATTGGAAGCCAAGCAACAATCAAACTAAAGCTGTAATGCTACTAAATTGGTTCCCCCCATTACTAACCAGGTCACTGCTTACAAAGCAGATTTAATCAGGATCTCGACAACATTCATGGCCTTTAGCATATTGATGATACCTCACCTCAAACTGACAAATAAGCTCCCCAAATAGTTTCAGATAGGAGTTAAACAACATGGGAAAGAGGACTAGACCCTGTGTCATGCCAAACTAGAGTAACCAAGGGCTCAACTATTCTTGCTGCATGCTAACTATATAGTATTGTTCGTACAGGAAGGAGTGAAGGTGGAAGGTCCCCTGTGCAAGCACTGAGTCATGTCTGACCCTTTGGGGGGATGCCGCTTTCACGTTTTCTTGTACAGGAAGGAGTAGAACCACCATAATATTGCCAGCTCCCAATCTTTTTAGGTGGCCCAAATAAATGCCATGTTTAATGAAATGCCATTGAGACATCCAGGAGGACCAGGAGAGGGATACTCCCTCTACATCACAACATCTCATCCAATACCCTGGTTGCTTCTGATTTTGAGAGAACAACAGTTTGCTCAGTCAGACTGCCTACCTGATCATTGGGAAATAGGCACCTGGATCCATTAGGCACCTGGGACCAGGGCCGCAACTAAGGGGGGGCAAGCGGGGCATGTGCCCTGGGCACCGTGCTGGGGGGGGGGCGCCAAAATGGGCATGGAATCCATGTTTGCCCTGGGTGAGTTGCGGCCCTGCCTGGGACAGGCCATCAGGTGAGGTGACAATATGAATATATGCATGAAGACTGATGACAAATCCTCCATTATGTCACCACTTCTCCCATCAGGTCTAAGATATGACTGCTTAAATGTGTTGGGCCAGAGATTTCCTGGGACAAGCTCATGGCTGCCATAGAGGTCATGAAATCCCAAGCCCAGTCTGAACCCACACCCAAGGCATGGAGATTGAAGTCGCATAGCTCTATAACTCTATAATTTAGCTTTATAACTGAGGTCTCATAAAAAGCCATAATGCCTTTCCTTAATCTTACAATCACAGCTGTTACAGCACCCAGAGTGCAGATTTCAGAAAGACCAATGTCCCTGTCCTTTTCCCATCTGTACTTGTATACAGCTCTGGTGTTAACTAACAGCAGCTGGAGGCTGCAGCAGCTAGCAACCCAAGTCACCCAGATGCAAGAAAGAAGGACAAAAAGCTGGAAACAACACCAGTTTGAAGGCCCTTGTTCTCTAGCAACAATCAACCCAATGCCATCATGCTTCTCACTGACAGTCTCTTTGGAAATTTGCTTCCCTACATTTATGATCCCCTAATGATCCATAGCTCCAGCTAAAGTGTTCCAAATTGAGTAACACATTAATCAATCTGAACAGTCTTAGTTCTCTAAGCCAGGGAATCAAATCAAATTATTTTTTATTTGGTCATAGTCCAGCAAATCTAAGCAAGGGAAGCAGCATCTGGAATTGAACTGTTCACCCACCCATCACATATACACTGACCACCCACAATATTGCAGCAATCCCTGACCCATTCAACTTCATCCCAGGATTGTGGATGAGTGGCTCTTTCCTATGTGCTCTCATTGTGGGTGGGCTCTTTTCCACCACTCCTTATCTCTTCCTCAAAGAATAGTTTTTTTCCATACCCCACCACTTCATCCAAACTTACCATCAAACTGTTTTCCCAGTTATTTGGCTAATTCAACTAGCAGTATCTCTTACTCTACATGTTCATTTGGATTGTCCCTATGATAGGGAGTATTTACTTGAATGGCCTTCCTGAGTAGTTATTTATAAACTGAATAAGATTTACATTCTTCCACTATAGAAATAGTTCATGAGTGCTCGCAGTAACTCAAAAATCATAAAACAAACCCATGAATGGATGAATAGCAAGAGACCCATATAGAAGTAAAGACAATGAAAAAGACAGGTTCTGTAGTTAAAAGCAGCTTAAAAGGAAAGGACCAAACTAATAAAACTCCTCAACTTGGGAGGTCAGACAGCTGGAAGAATAAGGACCTCTCTGACAGAAAAGGGGCTAAATAGATAACATGTTCCATAGACCAGGCTTGACCACAGAGAAGGCCCTCCTTCCCAGTCATGCTTTGGTGACAGTGGCAAAGACTCACAGCACATTTTCAGAGTTTAGCATTGTCAGAGTTTAGCTGATAATTGGTAGACATTCTGTAGATCTCTGAGTCCAAACCATTTAGGGTTTTAAAGGTAAATGTTCATACTTTGAATAAATGTACTTACTTCAAAAGTAGACACTTTGAATTATAAACACATTTATAATGGGATTGATAGTGTTCATAATGCAGTGAAAAAATATATTCTTTTTAATGTGTTCTTTTCAGTGTTATAAATGTTTTGTGTTAAGATTACTTATAACCTATGGATTCAAATCAAGTGCTAGTTACAATTATTTATTATGACATGCAGTATCTTACATATGTATTTTATTTGATTTGCTAGCTCGAAATTATCCTTGGGTACTTAAGAACAAACGTCCAGAAAAGCTTCGAGACACACTTAAGGAGCTAGAGGTATCTTTGAGAAACATTCAAGCATAATAACAATTAATCCAGGTTTTCAAATCTCTTTCAACACCTTTAATTTTCCAAAAGATCATCTGTTCTGGTGATAAATCGGCTTTTGTGTGGTGGGATATCCAAAACAGTTGCATCTTTGTTTTGGATGTCAGGCAATCTTTCCTCTTTGAAAAACAGAAGAACTTTAACCACACGTGAAATGTCTACAGTCATCTATTCACTGTCTACTTTCTGTTTTCCTCCAGGAACTGATGCAAAACAGTCAGTGTGTGCTGAGTAAATGGAAGAGCAAAGATGTCTGTCAGGTAAATGTTTTGACATGTTATGCAGTGTTCAGTCAACAGCACTGAATAATTGTTAAGAGATTCCTCTTAAGTTAACTTATAAAAAAATACAGTGTTTGTTTAAGATAATTTCTTGATGCATATATTCACTTCAACAACAAAACCAGTATAATATTTGGCTAAAGGTCTTAACAAAAATGTGTATATTCAAATGGGAATCAATCACGAAAAATACATAATGTTTGTTTTCAATTAAAATGAACTATTTAGAAAATCCAGACTGCAGTCTCCTATACACTTACATAACATAGAAGTTCATTTGAAATTGGCAGGACTTATTTCTGAATATACAAGTATAATCACCCTATCACCAGCATCAAGCTGGATTATCAAAGAATTAGGAGCGTCATTTAATTTTTATACTTGAATTTTTTTTCCTATGATCCAAAGTGCCTGGAATGTGTATTCTGTATCTATGTAAATATCCACATAATATATAAAGAAAACATCTGCTCACATCTTGTTAGCAGCATGGAAAGTGGGAACAGAAGAGGTTGGCATCATAGAGTGTGTGATCCAGCAATCTAATCAACAGCTTTTTCCTGAAATATGTTAAAAGCTATTTCTACCTTTTTATTCTTGATGTTTTTTACAGGCATATCCTTGTCTGACTTAAAACACTGAATTTTGGAGATTATCAATTCATGCTGACTAATAATCAATCATAGTATTAGTATAAGAATTAAATGTTCTTGTAATTATAGCTGTACTTTATAACAGTAAAGTTATTGAGCTCAGCTTGGATAATATTTTGTCTTATCATGTAATCTGAATATTCTTAACTGTAAACTCTGAAGGCAAGGTTTCGATATCTGATGATGCATTATACTACAATCCTCTGCATATTTACTTGAGAGTAAACATCATTGGGACACTGAAACATACAGTATCTCTACATAAACAAACTCAGGACTGGGCTTTTAAAACCTTACATACTTCTAGTTTTTTTAAGGAGGAATCTAAAACTAAACTTAGACTGCAGTAATGTGCCAAATGCCTAGTAATTAGCACTTTGAATTCATTGAAATGTACTTCTCAATAGATACGTAGAGGATTGTATTGTCAAATAGAGGTAACAAGACATGAGATTCAAAGGCTGACTGGCAAATGCAAATTAATTCATTATATTCATTTTTATAATGAGACGGGCAGTGTATAAATTTAATAAATAAATAAATATGTCCAGGCAATGTTACTTGATTATCTGAAATTATGAAATGAGTTATCACTAAATCTGGCCTCCTTACTAGAGAACTGAAACTCAGCCATGTGGTTATTGTTTTTGTTTGCCTGTCTGTTTTTTGCATGGATCAAAAAATCAAGGTACATTGAGCCTCATTTCTATTGTCAAAATGGTAGGAAGCATTCTGAAACTATAATTAATAAACATAATATAGATCTCACTATGAATTAAATCAGCATAATATATGACAAAGGGAAAGCCTGTTTCACCAATCTTACAGAATCACATAGATAGAAGTGATCTGGTGGACCTTCAAAAGCTAAGTGAAGCCTCTACAAGTAGTCCTCACTTACCAATGGTAATTGGACCTGGGAACTCTTTTGCTAAGTGATGCAGTCATAAGGCACAATGTCACATAACCATGCCGATTTACAACAGCAGTTCCAGCAGTCCCAGTTGCCATTGTTAGGCGAATCCTGCACAGTTGCAGTATCCTGCAGTCACATGATCACCATTTGCGACCTCCTGCTGGCTTTCCCACTGACTTTGCTTGTTGGAAGCCAGCAGTGAAGGTCATAAATGGCGATTGTGTGGCCATGGGAGACTGCAATGTCATAATTGGAGGTGGTTGCTGAGCACCTGAATTGCAACCATGTGACCGAGGGGACTCTGCTACAGCTGCAACAATGAAAACTATCATAAGTATTCCTCATTCAGCACCATCATAACTCTGAACAGTCACTGAACAAGTGGATGTTAAATGAGGACTGCCTGTATGTTTATTTGTAGTTATGGCATAAGAGGTTGAGTCCTCCTGTGGTCAGATAACTGATCTGAAGTAAGAAGAAATAGAAATAACCCACCATGGAAATAAATTAACAGTAGATTTCTCCTTGAAACCACTTAAAGTGTGTGGTATGGTTGGGATTCTAGGGTGCCACTTTGCTGAGGGCCTTAGATAGGAAAGGAACTGAGGTGAGTTAGGAATTGTGCAAATTAGTGGCCTTGCTGTGGAATTACTTAGCAATTTCCTTGTCAGCTGGAGAAGATTATGAGGAATTAGGCTTCATTGTACTGCCTACTCAAATCTTGTTTTGGGTACAATCCTACAAAATCCAGTCTTCTAAGATTTCCCAAAAAAATCTGTTTATAGTAGAAATTGACCTCATGAAATTATGAAAAAATTGGCAGCAAGTCAAGCAATGGCAGACCAGAATAATCATGGAGGCTTGGGTACAGGCTTACATACAGTTTTCTACCAAATCTCTCAAATGTTAGTAACATCCACTTGTTCAAATACTACTGTGTGTAAGGATGGAGAACATAGGGGCAATGGTTAATTGCACCTGGGTGCTCTAACCTTACACATCAGAGGGAAGGTAGGGGAGAGACTACGAGCAATGGAGGGGCAAGGGATAAGAAGAGAGCAAATGGCAGCACCCCCAGTCACAACTGAGAGACTGAGAGGCCACCATCACGCAAGCTGTCAACGCAGAGGAAGGGATGGGACAAAGAAAAGGAGGGAGGCGGGAGGAAGTGGAGCCAGTTGTGGCTTTGACAGTCTGAGGTAAAGACCTAATAAAAAACTTCACATATCCATCATGGCTTGTGCTGTGAGTTTCTGAAATTACGCCTTAAAATAAAAACCTCACAGCCACAACTGACAGCATGGAGACCTTACCGGAGGGAACGGAATGCCCCAATGCTGACCCACATGAGGCAATGACATGGGGAGACACCACGGATACCCTGGAAGGCCGATCACCTCAAACGTGGGGAGAACAGGGGAGGCCAAACTACAGAACCGCAGAGGCCTACCCAGAGCAAACCCCGAGACAATTAGAAGCTCCATACACCCCACCGAGTGAGATGTGGTTCCTGAGAAACCTGCCTACCCCAGAAACTCCATCGCGGGTGAGCATAGAGGAAGAAAGAGCAGAAAACACTGGCCCCAAAAACGAGAGGCTTTCCAGTGGGATCGGAGAGCAGAGTGATGAGACTGGAACAAGATATGGCGGCCCTACATGGGGCAGTAGAATGCCTGCTCCAGTGATTTGATGCCAGAACATGGAATCCAGTAGCAACGGGAGAGGGAGCAACGCAAGGAGTGATTGCAGGCAAGATGGGGGGGCCGTGGCTGGAGAGAGGGTGGGACGAACCCCTGGGATGCATGGACCTCAAGCCCTGGAAGGCAGAGTGCATGAGAGTTGAGGGCCCCAAGGCTCGGGCGAGGGAATGTGCGAGCGAAGGGAACACAGGAGAGGGTGGAGCTAACTGAAGGCAGGAGATTTGAATTAAGGAACGAAGCTGAAGTAAATGGTGCAGCAGCAATAGGGAGAGGAATGCGACCCAGCCAGACGTCTAGGGTAGAGACGCTTAGAAAAGGAGGATTACCCACCTGGGGGGAGATGGCACGAGGCCCTGAAGAGCCAGTGAACCCGACTCTAAGGGAGGCACGTGGAGCATGCGAAGAGAGAGGGCCAGCTGCAGTCAGAACACCAGATATTTAAAATGGAACAGCCCACAAACTGGGGAGGTGTCACCCCAGGGACTTGGCAGTTAGAACCACCAATCACGGGGGCTGAGCAGCCCAAGAATGAGGGAGGAGTTTTTTGGGGACAGAGGACTCAATATCAAATTCACTGGAGACCCCAAGCAACTCGCATGTTTTCTAACACATCAGAGGCTTTATGAGTGAATTTGAAGGAACATTTCTCTCAGAAGATGCCAAAGTGCGCTATGTATCGGGGCACCTCAGGGCAGAGGCAGCTGAATGGCTGGAGGGACTACATGAGGCAGCAGCCCCTGAACTCCAAAACCTTCAGAATTTCATGAAGGCACTAAAAGAACACTTCGAGGACCCACTGGCTACAATGAGAGCCAGAGCCAGCATGCAAACCATAAGACAAGGGAACAAATCAATTTCTGACTATGCTATAGGGTTTAAAACTAGCAGGAAGGCTAACTGACTGGCCAGAGTCCCTAAAGATTGAGTATTTCAAGGGAGGCTTATGCCCCAAGATCCTAGAGTGGTCTCTAGCGCAAGGAAACCCCAAATCGCTGAGAGACTGGATATGCCTAGCAGGAGAGGTAGAGGAAGTGCAAGCCCAAGTGTGATGCCAACAACGATCGTATGTCACAGAATAGCACTGCAACACTACAGAAGACCCCAGTGGACAATGGGTGGCGGACCGGCCATGGGCTGAAGAAAAAGAACAAAGAGCACGTAGAGGCTTTTGCTTTCAATGTGGGAAGGAGGGACACCAAGCAGCCAACTGCCCAGGCCCCATGAAGCAGGGGCAGCCCAAGACCAACGCAAGCAACCTGAAGGCCCCAGCTAAGAAACTGAAGACACCGGCAGTGGCAGCTTCTGAGAAGGGACGGCGTGAGTCATAGGAGGACTCCGAAGCCTCTACTGAAGACAAACTCCCCCTGTCAGGAAACGACATGAGCCTTCTCTAAACAGCGCCGAAGGGCAGGCATGGAAAGATGGGCTCAAGGACCCCATGGTAAGTGGGAACTACCCAGTAGTGCTGGTGTGTGCACAATTGAAAACACTAAGAGGTAGGGACCTCATCCCAATAGCCGGGCTACTAGACTCGGGCTGCACGCACAACTTACTACACCCTACAGTGGTGGCCAGACTAAAGCTATGGGTGGATAAATTAGACAACCCCGTCACCTTCACCCAGCTTGATGGGGGGGGGGGATATGAAAGGGCCCCCTGTCAAATACTGTATCAAGCCAATACTTATTTATTTATTGTTTATTTATTATCCTTAGATTCCTTATAACCCCAATTGCCCACCACCCCATGATCCTAGGGCTCTCCTGGCTCCGAGAACGCAATCTGAGAATTCAGTGGAGGTCAGGACAAATCTATTTCTCTGATGGGGGCCACAACCGATTATCTGTAGGGCCACTGAACACACAATCTGAGCTCACGGGAGCGCTTGAGGAATCGGCTAAGAAGGAAACTGCAAATGAGGGACCCCACATTCCCAGACAATACAGACGCTTGAAGGATGTCTTTGGCGAAACTGAGTCAGACCAGCTACCCCACCAAAAATCAGATTGTGCCATAGAACTTATCCTGGGGGAAGAACTCCCCAAGGCAAAACTATACCCCGTGACCACCAAAGAGCTTAAAGTCCTTTGCAAATTCATCAGTAAAAACTTACGGCGGAGCTTCATTCACCCTGCTACTTCATCTATTCAGGACTAAAAAGGACTGGTCCTTATGGCTCTGCACAGACTATTGAGGCTTAAATGCAGTCTGCACTTCGAACGAATACCCTCTTCTCCTGATGAGGGATATGTTGACCTACCTTTCAAAGAGCAAGATTTTCACTAAACTTGACCTACGGGAGGCATATTACCGGGTGCGTATAAGAGAGGGTGATGAGTGGAAGACTGCCTTCAACTGCCAGTTAGGATCATTCGAATATCTCGTGATGCCGTTTGGACTACAGGGATCACCGGATGTCTTCATGCATCTCATAAATGAGATTCTACATGACTTTTTATACCGGGGCGTCCTCGTTTATTTGGATGACATCCTCATCTATTCTGAAACAATGGAGGACCATGTGGCACTTGTCAACGAAGTCTTAACCCAATTGCTAAACAACCACTTATATGTCAAGTTATTGAAGTGTGAATTTCATAAGCAGTTGGACTACTTGGGATACAGAATCTCCAGCGATGGAGTTGGGATGGACCCAGCTAAAGTCAGAGATGTTATCGCCTGGGAACTTCCTCGAACCAGGAGACAACTACAGAGCTTCTTGGGATTTGCAAACTTTTACGGACAATTCATCCCACAGTTTGCACGGGTTGCTTTACCACTGACCAGCCTACTGAAGACAAAGGAGCAAGGGAACTTGAAGGCAGTGAAGAGGCCTGGAGCTCCGATCCAATGGACTTCTGACTGTCAGAATGCATTCGACCAACTGAAAGTGTTGTTCACATCAGAACTGATTCTACGCCATCCCGACCCCACATGACCCCTAGTAGTCCAGGCAGATGCTTCGGATGTGGCAATTGGGGCCATTCTGCTACAGAAAGACGATGCTGGTGAATTGAGGCCATGTGCTTACCTCTCATGAAAATTTTCAGACACCAAACGATGCTGGCACGTGTGGGACAAGGAAGCGTTTGCAGTCCAGTGGGCACTGGTGACATGGCGGCACCTACTAGAAGGGGCTTCTCACCTGTTCGAGGTTTGGACGGACCACAAGAATCTAGAAGCTCTAAAATCTCCGTGGAAATTGAACCCCAAGCAGATACAATGGGCACAATTTTTTCGACAGTTTAACTTCACACTGAAATACTTACCAGGAGGCAGGAACTCCTTGGCGGAGGCCCTCTCTCACTTACCCCAACACAACAGCTTACAGAAGGAAGTAGTAGACTCCATCATCCCAACTACCCAATTTGGGCTGGCAGCTACTATGCGGAGCCAAACAGCAGCAGCAAAGGTGGACAAAGACTTGAAAGCCAAGCTCCAACTCACCTCTCAACAAGATATCTGGCTGAACTCCAATAAAACTTTCCTCATGGAAAGGATGGGACTGTGGTGGAAGGGTGAGAAATTGTACATCCCAGAGACCTTACGAAGGAACATCCTGGAGCGTTGCCATGACGCCAAAGTGGTGGCACATTTTGGATTTGTGAAAACCCTTCATTTAGTTCGATGACAATTTTGGTGGCCGACCTTGAGGAAAGATGTGGAAGAATACACAGCAGCTTGCCCCATCTGTGCCATAGCTAAACGTATCGGAGGCAAGCCTAGAGGCCTTTTACAAAACATGGCAAGTCCAAGCCGTCCATGGAAACAAATCGCCATGGATTTCATAGTTGAACTCCCTGAGAGCAAACGGAAGACTGTCATATGGGTGGTCACCGACCTTTTTTCAAAACAGTCTCACTTCGCCCCATGTGCTGGACTTCCCACAGCCAGTCAACTGGCCAGGATGTTCATTCACCACATCTATCGCCTTCACGGCGCTCCTGAACATATCATAAGCCTCAGAAGAACTCAGTTTACTTCCAGATTCTGGAAGCAGTTTCTCAATTTAATTGGTGTTGACCAAGGCCTAAGCTCCGCCCACCACCTGGAAACTGACAGGGCGAGTGAACAGAGGAATCAAATCCTCGAACAATACTTGTGCTGCTATGTCAGCCACCAGCAAGACAATTGGGTCAATTTACTCCTGATCGCCGAGGTGGCATATAATAATGCAATACACGCGAGCACAGGATTTACACCATTTCAGGTCACCGCCGGACAAGACTTCATGGCCATCCCGGAACTCCCACAACTCTGCACTGAAATACTCTCCTTGGATGATTGGATCGCTCAATTCAAGGACAGCTGGCCTACAATTGTCAAGGAGCTTGACGACATCAAGGTTGATTACAAAAAATACTCTGATAGAAAGAGGTCTGCCAAGTGGCCCCTAAAAATGGGAGACATGGTTTATCTCTCTACTAAATACTTGAAATCGAATCAGCCGTCGAAGAAATTCGGCTCAGTATGTCGGCCCATTTCCAATCACGCGACTTATCAACAATGTCACAGTGCAACTTCGACTTCCAAAAACATTGCACAATATTCACCCAGTCTTCCATTGCTGTCTTCTTAAACCAGTACGAACGTTGACACGATGGCACCCTAAACCACCCCCACACTGGTTGACGGTGAACAGCAAGATACAAGAAATTCTGGACTCCAGACTATGTCGGGGGGGCTTACAATACTTAGCATGATGGAAACACCTGCCAGACACAGAGAATGAGTGGGCCACCATGTCCGCACACCCCATCTAATCAGGGCGTTCCATAAGCAATATCCCACAAAACCTACATAGCTTAAATGGAATGCCTTGTCATATGTACCTCCTAATTAGCACTTTTTTTTTTTTGCCAGGTGCTTCCATATCCAGGGGACGAAATGGGGGGGAGGCCATCTTTCCACAGGGAGGCAGCATATAAGGATGGAGAACCCAGGGGCAATGGTTAATTGCACCTGGGTGCTCTAACTTTACACATCAAAGGGAAGGAAGGATGGAGGAGAGACTACAAGCAATGGAGGGGCAAGGGATAAGAAAAGAGCAAATGGCAGCACCCCCAGTCACAACTGAGAGACTGAGAGGCGACCATTACGCAAGCTGTCAATGCAGAGGAAGGGGTGGGACAAAGAAAAGGCGGGAGGACAAAGGAGAGAGGTGGGAGGAAGTGGAGCTAGTTGTGGCTTTGACATTCTGAGGTAAAGACCTAATAAAGAACTTTGCATATCCATCGTGGCTTGTGCTGTGAGTTTCTGAAATTAGGCCCTAAAATAAAAACCTCACATTGTGGCTGGTTATCCCAGGAAACTACATGTAGGCTACCAAACCTTCCTTTGTGACCTGTATGTCAGGAATCTGTCTGTGTTCCATTCACCATCTTTTCTTCTCATTTTGAGTTACCTGATGTCCCCTGTTGTGCTTGTGGTTTGGGGATAGCAGCCTCCTTTGCTCTTGCTTCGTTTTCCTTGCAAAGTGCATGGATGTGTTTTTCCCTTATGGTCCATTTGGCTTCTCAGGCAGGGTGGTGGAAGAGGATGATGTTGCTGAGCAGTGATTGGAGATGTTAAATTGGGTGGGATGGGTTTTCATTCTTTATTCGTTTAGTCGATTCCGACTCTTCGTGACTTCATGGAACAGCCCACGCCAGAGCTTCCTGTCGGTCGTCAACACCCCCAGCTCCCCCAGGGACGAGTCCGTCACCTCTAGAATATCATCCATCCACGTTGCCCTTGGTCGGCCCCTCTTCCTTTTGCCCTCCACTCTCCCTAGCATCAGCATCTTCTCCAGGGTGTCCTGTCTTCTCATTATGTGGCCAAAGTATTTCAGTTTTGCCTTTAATATCATTCCCTCAAGTGAGCAGTCTGGCTTTATTTCCTGGAGCATGGATTGGTTTGATCTTCTTGCAGTCCAAGGCACTCTCAGAATTTTCCTCCAACACCACAGTTCAAGAGCATCGATCTTCCTTCTCTCAGCCTTCCTTATGGTCCAGCTCTCGCAGCCATATGTTACTACGGGGAACACCATTGCTTTAACTATGCAGACCTTTGTTGTCAGTGTGATGTCTCTGCTCTTAACTATTTTATCGAGATTTGTCATTGCTCTTCTCCCAAGGATTAAACGTCTTCTGATTTCCTGACTGCAGTCAGCATCTGCAGTAATCTTCGCACCTAGAAATACAAAGTCTTTCACTGCCTCTACATTTTCTCCCTCTATTTGCCAGTTATCAATCAAGCTGGTTGCCATAATCTTGGTTTTTTTGAGGTTTAACTGCAAGCCAGCTTTTGCACTTTCTTCTTTCACCTTCATCATAAGGCTCCTCAGTTCCTCTTCGCTTTCAGCCATCAAAGTGGTATCATCTGCATATCTGAGATTGTTAATGTTTCTTCCAGCGATTTTAACTCCAACCTTGGATTCCTCAAGCCCAGCACGTCGCATGATGTGTTCTGTGTACAAGTCAAATAGGTAGGGTGAGAGTACACAGCCCTGCCCTACTCCTTTCCCAATCTTAAACCAGTCCGTTGTTCCGTGGTCTGTTCTTACTGTTGCTACTTGGTTGTTATACAGATTCTTCAGGAGGCATACAAGATGACTTGGTATCCCCATACCACTAAGAACTTGCCACAATTTGTTATGGTCCACACAGTCAAAGGCTTTGGAATAGTCAATAAAACAGAAATAGATGTTTTTCTGAAACTCCCTGGCTTTTTCCATTATCCAGCAGATATTGGCAATTTGGTCCCTAGTTCCGCTGCCTTTTCTAAACCCAGCTTGTACATCTGGCAATTCTCGCTCCATGAATTGCTGAAGTCTCCTTTGCAGGATCTTGAGCATTACCTTACTGGCATGTGAAATGAGTGCCACTGTTTGATAGTTTGAACATTCTTTAGTGTTTCCCTTTTTTGGTATGGGGATATAAGTTGATTTTTTCCAGTCTGATGGCCATACTTGTGTTTTCCAAATTTGCTGGCATATAGCATGCATTACCTTGACAGCATCATCTTGCAAGATTTTGAACAGTTCAGCTGGGATGCCGTCGTCTCCTGCTGTGTTGTTATTAGCAATGCTTCTTAAGGCCCACTCAACCTCACTCTTCAGGATGTCTGGCTCTAGCTCACTGACCACACCATCAAAGCTATCCCCGATATTGTTATCCTTCCTATACAGGTCTTCTGTATATTCTTGCCACCTTTTCTTGATCTCTTCTTCTTCTGTTAGGTCCTTGCCATCTTTGTTTTTGATCATGCCCATTTTTGCCTGGAATTTACCTCCGATGTTTCTAATTTTCTGGAAGAGGTCTCTTGTCCTTCCTATTCTATTGTCTTCTTGGCGAAAGATTTCAGATTTAAATGGCAACATCTCTATTAATAATTGTCTATGCACATTATGGGAAATACTTCATTCAGTAAAGCATTTTGACACATTGTTATATCACACGTAATAAAAACTCTTGTTTTTGCTTTTCTTGTTCCTTATTTTCTGTCTCTCTTTGATTATTAATAGTCTCATATTGCATCTGATACATTTCATTGGCTGAATTATTATATGACCTCTAAAATATAGATATAAATTTAGTTTGGAAGTTACAATCTCTGTTAATAAGTTATAACTTTTATTTTTCCCTGTCTCTTTGGATTCAGCTCCTCTTTCCTTCAGGTATACTGGTATCCCTAAGCCTTTCTGGACCACAGCTGGAGCAAGTGGTGATTGACAGAACCCTGATGGGAAAGCTCATCTCTAACACTATCAGCGATGGTAATTATACCTATGTGCATGCAATTCAGCTGCCTGCATTTAAAGTGGAAGAGGAGAAACAGTATGTCAACAGGTAGACCAATTATTACCACTGGAGACTTGAAAATACTGGAAGTAATTGCATGAAATGCTACAGTTACTACCCTCAGGACAAAAACCACTTTAGGAAAAAATGTTTTTGTTTTATCAACTATTATATTCATTTTTTAAACCTCAGGTCAGCATGCAGTTTTCCCCAAATGCATTAAAGTTTTAGCACAGGTAATTTTTCCTATTTGAGTGCATTATATTTCGGTCAGGCTTGGTTATAGAATATGTTCAGCCGTATTATCTGACATCTGTTAAATAAATATCATGGATTGAACCTAGGTCCTTCTACATTCAAAGCAAGTTTTCTAGTAAAGAGCAATGGCTTTTTTCTGTTTATTGACAGGATGACTCACAAAACCTGTGGCTTTTTAAAAGTTACATAAGGATGTTTAACAGTAACCTTTAGCTTTTAAAGCAAACTTCTACTGTTATATCAGGCCAGAACATTTAAGGACATTATTCCAAAGACTGAATAAGTTACTTGTATCACTTTCATCAACTTCCTTTAATTTCTTAAAAGAGCCTTAACTGATTTCTCCAAAGCTTCTAACCACTACTGCAATTTCAGTAAGAAGCAATGGCATCAGGACTAAATGGTCTAGATAGCAAGTTCTAGAATCCAAGAATTCAGATGGAAATTATCAAAACTGAGCTGATCCAAAATAATGATATTATGAGAGGTCCAGCATACCTTGAAAAACAGATTAATCTGCAATTTTTTAGTTGAGATTATCCCATAATGTAATATTTTCATGGGTAAAAAGATAGTATACCTTCAATCCAATAATATTTCCTATATTTATCTTACAGCATTAAGTACGGTAGATCTCAATATTTGCCAATATTTCAGTAGGGTCAAGTAGTTCATCTTGTCTTAGAGTTAAATTCATCTTAATTCCATTTTCTTAGCCAATACCAAATAATTCTGAACTGTTTGTTTAGATTTTCTTTCATTTGCCTCATATAAGGGATATGTTCACAGGTAAACTTAAGAGAGTTTCCAAGAATCTTTATACCAAGATAAATGAATTAACCTAAAGCATTCACCTCTACACTTGTTATGACTCAGTGGCATCAAGTCTGATTTACTTCGATTTATGGAATAACCAGACAGGATACCAAGCTTACATATTAATGAAATTAGATTAGAAATTATGTTTGGCATTGATATAAAACATAATATCTACTTATAGAAAAATCTTATCCCTGCAGGGAAGAGGTTCTAAAGTCAGATTAAATGGCATTCCTGATATGTACTATGATATAAATTTAATCAAGGAGAGGGCATACCATAATAATAATGTGATTGAGGGATTAAATACACCTTTTAAATCTAAAGTAAGACAATATAAGTCAAAACCTGCCTGAAAGTTTCTGAGCAACCATATTCAAATATTTTTCTATCCAAACAAATTATAGCTGCTGGATTCTATCTGTTCTGAGTTAAAGTTAGAACATTAATTCAAAATCTAATATTGTCAGAATCTTGGTGGCCCTGTATAAATCCATCGTGAGCTGGGCACAGAGCAGTTAGAGGAACAAAATTGGAATTTAAGAGCCAAATTCGATAGATAATCTGTTAAAATATGTGGATCTTAAATTAAGATGAACATTTTTTAAAAAAGGAAATAAGAGCATAGGGAGGAGGAAAAAAAGACAAAGCACACAGGCAAAAAATTCAGATGCTTAATTAGGATCTAGAGATTTAAAAAAAAAGCCCTAGCAGCCTGTACATAAGTAAACAGTATAACAGAACATGGTAATGTATTATTTTTCCCTAAAGCAACCTAAACAGGAATTTAAAGAGGTATTTTCATGAGTATAAAGTGATCTTTGAAAGCTGTCTTCTAATTTCAAAACAAAAATGGCTGGAAATCTGATAAAATACTGAAGATTATTATTCTCTTGAACTATATTTTTATTATATTAAACATTTGTCTACATTGCTGGACTTTCTTAGTGTAATCTTGGATAAATATTATGCAAGACCTGTATAGATCATGCCTTTGGAAAATGTTATTCCTCACAGCAAATCTTGAGAGCTGCACAATACATGGCCGAAGTCTATTCTTTATAATTTCTTATGAACTCACTTGTGCAAGCCCTATCAGGAGTTTCATCCTCATGTATTGACTAGTAGTACCATTTCAGTTCTGTTGCATACAGATGATGTGGCCATTCTCTGTATATATGTAGTGATGATGCCTCAGAGCACTTTGTGTTTATTTGCAGAGAGAATGACCTCTTCATCAGTTACAATAATGTAGTTGTATTCTCTAGAAGTCCCTTTCTGTGCTGCCACTCTTGGAAAATTAATGGCATTAGTGTTAATGAAACAAAGCCTTCAAATATCGTGGAGTCTCTTTTCATGCCACAACATTCTGAAACTGACAAAGACCATCTATTTGTGGGTTCAAACTTTTGCAAACACAACTTTATATTTTGCTACATGCAATGACAATAAACATGTCTGACAATAATTAAGCTTTGTAGCACAAAAGTCATATTTGATCTATGGCACACAGTCTGCAAGCATCACAGTGTGGGTTTTCTGGAAGCTGTTTAGTCAGTGTTTTTAAGAGCTCAGCTACATGTACCTCATTGTATATGCAGCTCCTTATTATGGGTGAAATCATGACTGAGTTCAGTAGAGGCTCTCATGCAGTTTTACTGCTAAAATGGGCTCAGTTACTTATTTCAAGCATCCTCTGGCTTCCAGGACCCTTCAGGTTAATTTTACATCTAGATGGTAAATTTGGATTTGAAATCCTGTAGGTCTTCCTATTTAGTATCTGACCTTGATTTATTTTGAGAGAGTAATGTCACACTTGAAACCAAAACTGTACAGTGGAAGGTATTTTTCAGCAAGTTCTTATCTTGCCAACATCCAGAAGAACTTTCATTTTAGACAGGTTTGATGTATAGGCTTCACTGGTTTAAAAGGAAGATTTCATGGTACCCCCCTTGCAGAAACATCTCGCATTTATGACTTTTACAATGTCCCGTGGTCACGTGATCGCCATTTTCAACCTTCTTGGCTGGCTTCTGGCAAGCAAAATCAGTGAGGAACCGTGTGATTTGCTTAACAATCACATGGTATGCTTAACGCCTGTGGTGATTCCCTTAACGACTGCCACAAAAACAGTCATAAAATCGGGTCAGATTCACTTAATGACCGCTTTACTTAGCAACCAAAATTCTGGTCCCAATTGTGGTCGTTAAGCGAGGACTGCCTGTGTAAAAGCAAAGTCCCATATTTTCTTTCAAGTTGTTGATCCATCAAGCCCAAAAGAAACAGTTCTGGTTTCAATTGTATATTCACTTTAAGGATCTTTTACATTATAATACATGTTTGCCCCCAAAATTTCTTAACCTTCACACAAGTCCACCAAAGATGACAAAAAGCTCCTTGTCCTTGGGACCATTTCCAACAGACATTTGATACCCCTTTAAACATTTTTGGCAACTTATCAGGTATTAAATACCAATGATACATCATTTTATAAAAGTTTTCTTTCAAATTATAATTCAAGGTAAATTTCAAGCCTTTGTTCCACATATTTTCCCATTGCTCGAGCATGATGTTATATCCAAAATTCTTTGCCCTTTTAATCATACAATCTTTAACATATTCATCTTCCAAATTCATTTGCAATAATATTTTATACATCTTAGTAATAACATGTTCATCATTGGTACAAAGATCTACTTCAAACTGAATTCTTTCAATTACAGAATTATAAGTCTTTTTATCTAAATTAAATCATTCTGTCAATTGTACAGATGTAAACCAATGGCAAATATAACCTTCCATTCCAGTTGTTCCCTTGTTTTAAGTTTAGGTTCACCTTCCTCAAAATTCAACAAATCTTTATATCTCAGCCAAGTCGGTTTCCCACCTATTTCTCTTCTGAAGAAGGCTTCCTGAGGTGACAACCACAAAGATACATTAGGAGATAATCTTTGTTTATATTTATTCCAAATCCTCAGCATGGCTTGCCTAAATGATTTTTAAATCTTTATTAACTTTAACTCTATCATATCACAAGTAGGCGTGCCACACAAATGTCAAATATAACTCCTAGGTACCTGATCTTTTTTTCAATTTTAAAACCAGTCTTACTCATCAGTAATTCTTGGTTTTGCATAGTCATATTTAACCAATATGTTTTTTGTTTATTTTAAAACCAGCTAGTGACCCAATATCTTTCAGTTTCTTCATCGAATATTCAGTGTCATTCAATGGGTCTTGTAAAATCAAAACTAAATCATCAGCAAAGGCCCTCAATTTAAAAAGTTGGTCCTCAAACACCTATAATATAAAGTTGGCAAACCATCTGGACCTGATGCTTTCCCAATTTACATTTTTTATGGCCTCTACTATTTCAAAAGTAGTTATAGGACTATTCATTAATGATTTCTGTGACTGTGTGAGTTTTGGTAATGTTTGTTTTTGCAAGTATTCATCAATCTTTTCCAAAAGATTGATGGATACTTGAGAAATATATATACATGTATGTAAATATATTTACATGTATGTATATATATATATGTAAATATACATACATACATACACATGTATGTATATATACATGCATATACATACATATATATATTCTTGAGAAATATATATACAGTCTCAACTTTCGGTTTCTTTTGCCCAGTCCATAAATCCACCAAAATGGATAGATTTAAATAATACTTAATCCCCCAAAATAATGAAAAGTTTACCAAGGGAAATCATGTTTCTGTGTTGAAGAAAGCCTCTCTTTAGTAGAAAATTAGAAAGCAGATAAGTGTTTAAAAAATGGGGTGGTCAGTTTTAGTTTCTGTAACTTTGGCTTCAGCGTGGCTTGGAAATGGTGACAGCCCTGCCTCCCAGCTGCTTCACTCACTGGTCGACCATTGAACCCTGTTTCGCAATCCACTGGCAAGCAGCAGCTGTCCAGAGGATGCAAGGGACGATTCCTGGAGTTCTCCTTGATCCAAAGATTGCTTTTGGGCTCAAAGGAATCCCTCCTGAGCCTCAGAAAGCAGCGCACTGTCTGTTCAGTTCCTTGAGCTTGAGAGGAACAGGTCAATCCGCCATTTTTCTCCACCGGAAGTCAATATATCCATCTTCCAAATAATAGTCATGGCAACTTTCTCAGTAGGTGGTGAAACTATTGCCATAATAGGGGAAGATGGTGGTGGAACTTGCTTGTGCACCATCCAAGCAAACAATAAATGAGTTCTCTCAGATAATTAGAACAAAAAATAATCAGCTTGTTCCTTATTCCCCCAGTTGCAGTTAAAGTAACAATTAAAAGGATATAACTGTATAAATAGTGCATGGGATGTCAGGGAATATTGATGTCTATCTGACAACAGTGCCGTCTTGACTAAAAGTCAGAGTGCTTTTCTGTTGTGATGTAATTTTCAGAGGATTCCAAGGTGCTCTTGTGTGCTACATGAGGAAAAATGTTCACTTGCACAACTTAATTGATTGGGGAGTTTCAAGTTGCAGGCACAGGAATATATCCTAGAAATATTAATTTGATTACCTAAAATTAATCTTGGATTAATTTGTTCCAAGTGTTTAATATCTATTCTGACAGTGGCTTTCTCTCCAATGTAGCTCTGTAGATGTTTTCCAGAGAAAAAGGTAGTCTATATTCTCAGTTTATTGAGGTGAATATGTTACTGTTACATCCCAGTGAAAGTAAACAGTAAGGGGTTGAACTGAATTGATTCAGATAAATTCAATTTGATAGATGGAAGCTTCTTTTTCACTGTTTCTATAATAAGCAACAATTTATGTCTTGAAACCAATTGTATAAAAGAAATATCAATTATCATTTACTTTTAACTGTTCCTCCTAATTTACAATTTCTACTTTTTTTAGATGTTACCATACATTATTATATAATGCAGAGATATTGGAAAAACTAAGAGACATGAGAAACAACTAATGATTCAATAAACAAGCTATTATTTATAGACAAAAGAAAATGATACAATATTTTGTTAGTCATATGCTTATATTTCAGGTACAACAGAAACAAAATAGCTCTCTTTAAAAGCTATTAGCTCTCAGACTCACATACTATTAATTTACATGTGAGATCTGTGTTCAAACTAATTTCTAAGTCCATTCACCATTTTCTACAATCACATCAAAGGCAACACTACACATTACAGATAGCTCTGTATGCCTTCTCCCTCTGCTGTAAGTGCTTTTAATCACATAACAGGTGGCTTCAGATTAAGGACTCGGTTCCTCCACCCCCCCACACAACTGCTTTTTTTTCCCATGGCAGTTAAATATCTTTTGTTTGTGGGAGAAATGCAGGTGTGGAGGGGATTTTGAATAGACAAATAGCTGGAAAGAAAAGGATTCCATGCCCATCTTTTCTATCCTACCACCTATCCTGTATTCCATTTGAAGCCTCTTGGAGTCCTTTTATATGAAAAAAGAAAACTGAGGAGACAGAATTTACGTAATTACATAAAATGAAAAATTTCCCCTTAGTTAAAGAAAGGATAGCCCTACAGGTCCTGTTAAGTCAGAAGAAAACTGTTATTTCAGTTCCACAGAGATGAGAGGATTTAAATATATTTATTCAGCAAGTGGCAGCACCTAACTTATCTTGGCCGATCTCCCCAAATCTAAGCAGAGTTGGTCCTGGTCACTATTTTTAGGGAAGACCACCAGAAAATGCCAATATTGTAAGATAGATTGGAAAGAAAGAATCCCGAGAAAAGGCAATGGCAATCCACTGCCTTATGCTGTAAAAGAGTTGACATGGATATTATTATTTATTTATTGAATTTCATCACTGCCCATCTCCTCCAAAAGAGGGACTCTGGGCGGTTTACAATAAAGCTAAAAAGATAAAAACAAGATGTATTACATAATGTATAAATACATATATTAAATATAAATATAAAATATAAGGAAGAGGCTCGAGCTGGCTCCTCCCTGACTCAATGAGGTATAAGAGGGAGGAAGGTAAAACACAAGCACACCTGCAGAATTCTGTTACCATAGCCCCTCATATAGTTACAGTCCTGTGGAGTCCATTTCTTGATCTGGTCTACCTTGTAGGGCTGATAATTTTGAAAGATCAAGGACATTGTCTCTGCAGTAAGAAAGCATTAGTTTGCCAGTTCAGTCTGAGGATGTTAAAATGCTAAGACTTTTATGTGAATCATCTCTTCCTAAACGATTAAGTCATTTATTTTCGACAGATACTGAGTTCTTATGTGGTTATTCTGCATGTGAGCTCCTTTTGGGTTGAGTTGCTCAAATTTATTGTTTTATTCCACACTTACTGGGATGCAGTCAGAAGCAGATACTCAATTTTCATTTGTTTTGAGGCATTCCAAAAGCTTATCTGTCTGGAATCTGTTATTAGTCTTTACCCTCCTCCTCCTTCAGGCAGTTTAGACTAGCATAGTACAAAAGATAACACTGCTAGCTAATTGTGTGAAAAGTTAGCTAAAAGTTACTAAAAGACTAACACAAAGAAAGCAGAGCTTTTATTTTTAAACGTTACTGTTGTTTGGGGAGTTGTTATTTTGGGCTCTGATTTTATGAGGTCTGTGAGGTAATTTTTTAATTATTTTCCCCTTCTTTTATCATAGATTTTTTTTCTTACAGTGGATGTCTTTACTGTATTTGTTTATAAGCCATAAAGCAGACATAGCTGATGCTCATTACAGTGTCATTACCATCCCACCCCCCAGCCCAAAACAGTGTATTCATAGTTTTATAAACTTCAGATGCCTACAGAGCCAATTGGTATCATTCATTTTCATCTATGCTTTAATTTAAGAATAAAGAGAAAATTGCTTGCACCAAACAAACACCTACCGCCCAGTTGTGTTTCTGAAGATGCAATAGCTCCAAGAAATCAAGCTATCATTAAGCTATAGTAATAGCTACCCTCTCATTTGATACTGATTTTTTTTAATATTTATGCTTCACTCCAGCATATCCCCAATATTTTCACTCACCCAGTGACAACCACTGTAGAAGGGGTTAATTCTCTAAAAGAACTTTAAAAGAACCAATAGAGGAGATATTGTAAAATATCATATCTGTAAAATATTTATATCATAATTTGTTCAATTTTATTACATCTGAGTGCTTCCCAGGCTTTACTCACCATTTTCAACAAAATATGCAAGGTGAAACACGTATCAGTCAGTCATAGAAGTCATATATTTGAAACATAGTGCTGAAAATGTGTTTTTTTCTTTCAGTATCCCAGTGGAGGATTCAGTAATTTATTTGGTTGTCAGTGATAGGTATTACAGTGTTGTTGTTTTTTCTTCCAGCTGTGCTTACTGACAGTTTCATGATCTTTTCATTTTGGGAACAAAGCAAACTCTGCTTCATTCAAATCACAAAAAAAGCAAATTCTCCAGATGTAAACAAAAGACTTGAAAAACTCTCAAACTTCGATTTTAAGGTACAGCCATTACTGATTTTGCAAGTATCATAATTGTATCATAATTGGGCAAATGGATGCTGAGGAAAGATAGGGACTTAGTATAACGTATAGACAATTTTTTTTCAGTATGTTTAAATTGAATTGCATATGAACTGATATAACTCAAGAAAGATACAGTAGGTAGGTAGACAAGAGAGTGAGAAAGAGAGATTTCAGTCTACTTATACTATAAAGTTTTAGAAATGGTTGCCAAAGGTAAACTTTAGGCAGACTTGGGCTAGATTATACGTAATCTCAAAAACACATGACCTGAACCAACTAAGAGGCCACTGCTATGTCAGTGATAAAGTATCTCCTCTTGTATTCAGATTCTATACCCAGTTCCTGATGGAGGAGGAAGATCATGGAGCAATTATTAACCAGTCTGCAACAGTGTAGGAACTAAAATGATAATATTGTACAACAAAATGCATAAAACAGAATTATTACAGACTTTGCATAGAAGGATCTAGAGAAATGTTAAAAGCCAAATTCAGTTGGCAATACCTGCCTAGGTAAGTCTGGGTGTACCATCATGCTTGTGAAGGAGCGCAAGATACAAGATGGAAGAGTACAGGGTTGTCTTAGGTGTCCTCTGGGTAGCTTGGATTACAGTTCTCACAATCCTTTGCCATTGGCAATACTGGTTTATGGTGAAGGGAACTGAATTCAATTTATAATACTGAGGTTTGAGACAGAGGCTTTAGAATTAACTTGTCCCAACCTGATACATTCTGAAAAATCTGAATATATATAAGATAGAAGAGGTTCTTCAAATGAAATAAGAAAGCTTTTCTTACTTCTTTTCAAAATGAAAAATGAAGATTAGTAAAAAGCTGGTTTCCATTGAATTGTAAGTATGAAGGTATGCTACCTTTCATTCCCTGCCAATGCTACCCCCTAGAATGTTATTAGATAACAAACATGAGAAAATGTTTTGTTAGCCAGTATTATTTTTGTTCTTTTGCTTTTTTGTTATTTCTCTGTTTAATGGATTTTGTATCTACAAGGCTAGTTTTCATGAATTACACTAAACTTCTTGCCAGATTGTATTATAGCGAATACTCTCTGCTAGGATGGACATCTAATATATTTTCCAGGCTGCTTCAGTTCAAGGCCTCTTTTCAATACCAAGTTGTGTTTGCAAGATTGATCCAACCTCCATAACATGGATTTGAGACAGTTCACTGTTCACAAGGAACTGAGCTGATAGGTTGTTTACTTTAGAATGATGCACACTTCTGTATATTTGTTAAGGTGGGGCTTTTGGCAACTATCATCAAAATCTACTGTATATATACTTAGCATCATTGCAAAGCAGCTATGGAATAGCATGCTGTGATAATTTATTTTCCAAATCTTTCTTGCATGTGGTTAATTATCTCCTCTTTTGGACCAAAAACATGGTTTATATGAACTTTTAAGAAAACAGAAAAACATATGGAGATTTGAGAAAAAGGCCAAATCAGAATCAGTACCACAATTTAAAATATTTAAGGTTTAATTATTATAATATTTCTAATACTTTAATCAGTCTAATGCTTATTACTGAAAAACAGTTTGTATTTATATTAGTGTTCTAGCTCTACACAATTGCTGTTATGTATTGGATTGTATTACCTATAGGAGTACAATGATGTTTCTTTAATTGTTGATTGTAATGATTGTGTATGCATGTATATAATTTTACATGCTGTTGTCTCTCTGAAAACATCTATTCTGGAAAGCTAATCATAAATGTAGCACATTAAGACATCATTTTTTAAAATAACTAAAAATGCAGATGTGATCAGCCTTTGTGATAAGAATTCTAAAATATAAAAATTAATTTTCAAGCATTTAGATACCATTTAATTAACAAAGTAGTAAAAAGGTAAAGGTTTCCCTTGACATTAAGTCCAGTCGTGTCCGACTTTAGGGGGCGGTGCTCATCTCCGTTTCAAAGCCAAAGAGCCGATGTTTGTCCGTAGACACTTCCGTGGTCATGTGGCTGGCATGACTAAACAGAACGCCGTTACCTGCCCGCCGAAGCGGTACCTATTAATCTACTCACATTGGCATGTTTTCGAACTGCTAGGTTGGCAGGAGCTGGGACTAGCAACAGGAGCTCACCCCATCATGCGGATTTGAACTGCCAACCTTCCGATCAGCAAGCTCAGCAGCTCAGTGGTTTAACCCGCAGCGCAAAATTATACAGTAACACCACCCAAGGCAACCAGCACCAATTAAATCAGCAATAAAATAAACACCCAAAACACAAACAGCAAGAAGGAAATCACTAAGTTGTAGGCTTTCTTCAAAAAGAGAGACTTGACATCAGGGGAAAAGGAAGGGAATTTAGGCTTAGACCTTCCATACTCCTCACTGAGAGAATGCATATGATATGGGTGTAATGCTAGATTATTGGTCACATGGTGTTGTTCTTGTGAACAGGCATACATATGAAGCTCCCTCCCTCTAACTGGTACTCAGTGTGTATGCTGTATGCAATAATGTTGGGATAGGAACTATTCAGACACCAGCTTGCATACTGAGTTTTTATAATGACTCCCCAATCTGCATTTGCATCCTTGTCAGAACTCTTGTTTTCATCCTTGCCAGAAAGCTTAAACTGTCAGCCTAACTCCCAGTCAATTCAGCATCCTAAGCTCTAGCCAGATAAAAAACATGATTCTAGACTAACACACACAAGGGACCCAGCAATATTAGCACCCCCACCCTCCAAAAAATAATTCACTTGCAAACTATTCGTTTCCTTTTACTTCTGATATAAAAGGAAGGAGTCTATCTAGATCATGAAGAACATTATTCAATATTAGATACTGCCTCTAAGTTTGTGGTCTCATCACTGTGGCATATTCTATGCTGATTATCATTGTGAAAGGAATTGAAAATTAAACTGTAAGAAATGTAATGACTTTATATAAATGTATGGTGTAGTTATATTTGTAAAGAAGTGTGTATTCCTAGCCACTACAGCTAAAGAAAATAACGTAGAGCTGAAAAAAGTGCAAAATAGGACAAAAATGATAAAAGGGACACAGCATCTCTTCTTGGAGCTGTTTGCTTAGAAAAAGTAAGTAAGAAGGTTTATGGTGAAGGTATATAGAATTATACTTGGTATAGAGAGATTGTATATAGAGGGTTTTTTTTTCATATAATATAAGGTAGCACCCAGTAAATCTGAATGATGGGAGATTTAGGATAGAAAAAAGGAAATATTTCCTCTTAGAGTAGATAGCTGAACTACTTAATAGCTTAAAAAATAAACTCAATATCAAACATTATTCCTCTTTCTTATAAAATCCAGGTATTGTAATGATTCAGTGAAGTATGTTAGATTGTAATTAGGAAGGTCTAGATTTATCATGTATTTATTTATTACATCTTATTTTTCATCTTAAATTTCCTCTAAACAGGAAGAGTGAATCCTTCATCTCTATTCATTTTAAGATTTTGTAAGATGGACAAAGATGCATTATCAAAATAACAAACACTATGATGTGAGTTGTGCAGTTAAAGCAGTAATCCTATACTCACCTGGGAATTAGCCAACAGTTGTAATTCAATAAGAGTTATAGTAGGGCTGGTGCAGAATTTCAATTCTGAAAGGAAAAACATACTTTGGAATGTGCAGGGACCAAAATGTTGTACCTGTCTGCAATTTTTCTTAAACTAAAAGTATGCTGCAGCTATGGGTAGAAGCAGAATTTCCGGTACCAATCAATTTATTTTTAACTTTTAAAGATTAAAACAACATGTTAGGAAAAGAAGATGGTAATCACAACAAACAGGCAACTTTCTCTGGGCAATGTTGTCCACCTTTATTGTGGTACAGCAACAACAATAAACTTTATTAATTAGTTGTCTGACCATATTTAAAAAACTATAAACTAATACAAAGAAAACAGTGGGACATATTCATAATTGTTGGAAGTGCTGGCAAATCCAGCATGCCTCATTAGCATATGGATGGTTGCTCTAGGATGCAAACTCTCCGTGCTGTTGAGGAAGCTGTTTGTTGCCACTCCCACTTCCTCTTTCTCTCTCTTCCTCTTCTTTCCACCTACTGAGGAGGCAGCCAGCTTGCTGCTCTCCTCTGTCTCCATCTTGGACCTAAAGCCATGTGCCTAGCCCTTTTTTCCATGCAGCTCTTAGCAGCTATAGGGTTAAGAGATGACTAAGTATAGTTAAAGAACAGAAGAAGCAAGGACCATCATTTTTCCACAAGAGATGGATGTAATAGAACCAAGAATAAAAGTCAGTAAGACTCTTTTTACTTTACTTTTAAACCTGCTATGTCTAAGCATGTAATTCTTTATGCTTGGGAGGACTGAGTGTGTAAGATCAATAACCTGTGTTTCTCTGACTTCATTAAAGCTAAGATAATATTCTTTTTCTGTGCACAGCTTCTCTGCTGTGTTAAAACTCTACTCCATTCTGTGGTCCTAGCAGGCCATTAATGGCTTCAAGAATAAATTATTATCTTTGCAGTCAACCCCAATCTGTTCTAGGTAATCTATCCTCTTCAAAATGACCTTTGGTATATATATTGCAGTCTTGTTAGTGATATGCAGGTTCATTCCCTGCAAGAAGTAAGACAGTCTCTCTTGGGTGTTGGAATATATTTTAGTTTTAAGTAAGGATCTAAATATACAGTCCTTTCCACAGAACATAGTTTGCAATCAAACAGGATATGTCTTCAAGAGCTGGTCCATCACATATACACAGCCTTTCTTTGAATGGAATTCTGTGGAACCTCCCATATCTTACCATGGAATCTAGTTGTTCAAAACATGCTTTAGAGAAAGCTTTTCTAAGATGTTTGGGTGTATAAGTTATTAAATATTTTTCTATCTGGGAGGCTGATTTGTGTTGAACCAGCCACTTCTAGGACTTCGCAGGTTTAAGGGATGTGAATCTATTGTCATCATGGGCAGCAATATCCAAGATCCTTTGTATGAAACTTTTCTTGGCCTTCAGATCTGAGTGGACTGGGAATTGGACAGAGAATCCATATTGTGAGATGGGCAGCCCAAGCGCAAGGAGACAGATTAAGTGTCTGCTCTTTGAAACACAGCTTGGGTAATCTGTCTGGGTTCGCAAATAAGGTCTTCAGCCAATAGTTGAATACTTTAATTGCTAGGTGACTTTATATAGGGGATCTACTAAACTCTGCCCTTACTGCTGGAATTGGCATGGATTTGTCCACCCCCAAGAGGCATTTCAGAAAAGTGGACTGTATCTGTTCCAGCAAAGGAGCATTTATATATCACCATAGTTCTGCACTGTATGTAATCATTGGAACTGTTTTGCTGTTGTATACCTTAATGCTTGGAATTAGGCAACCCGGGTAGCTATGGTTGGTGAGCTGCCTTATGGCATTGGCACTGGCTGTAACCCTTAAAGAACTCCTCTTGGAATGTGGGATGATTTAAAATCAAATAAATAATTGTAAGCACGAAGCTATGATTTACTGCTTTTCCATAATTTATATATTCCCTTCTGTGCTTTTAACTATTATCCAATTCAAGTACATAAATACTAAGAAAAATAGATAATACACTCAGTAACTATAAATAATGAGCTAAATCAAAGTCTCTTCTTTCTTTATCCTTCAGCTAATCTTGCCTGGCAGCAAAATTATCAGCCTCACTCTTGCACATGGAACAAGCTTCCCCTGCTAACACAATCCAGTCTGTTACAGTATATTGCAGGGTAACTGTTGCTCCAGTCTGCCTTTCTGACTGTGTTTTTGAAATGAGCTTTGGTTAATTTCTGACTGCGTGTTTATTTTCTTATTTTAGGATAGGGGTTGATGGCTTTATGTGATTCTTTTATTGAACATGGTTTTCATACCTTTCATTTCATTCATTCCATCTGTACTCTGGGCTCCTTTGGGTGAACAAGTAGTATAAACTACTTGTTTATATTATAAATTAATCTATTGTCAAAGCCATTGTAGAAGGAGAGCCATGTCAGTCTGTGGTGGCCGCTATGGAATGGTTAAACTGATGTAGGATCTCCATGCATCTGGTGGACTGAGCTTCAGCTAATGAAAGCTTATGCCTTTTAATAAATGTCATTAAAAGGTGGTACAAGACTCCTTCTGATTTTTGGCATCAAAGCCAGATGAGTAGTCTTCTAGATAAGCTGTTTTAAGTAAAACACTACAGTTACATTGGCAGACTCTACTCTCAGATATATGAGAATACATTCTATTGAGATTCTGAATACAGTTATTAGCTCTCTCATATTTTATACCTGCTGTACTATGGATTAAGAGTAGCTTGGTTAGTTCTGATATACTTTTGATTGGCTAAAGGTTTAGATTTTATCTTATTTTCCTATCATGATTATCAATACTAAACGGAATATATTTTAACTAACATTCTAAATACCACATTAACACAGAGTAAGTTCTGTAAAAATTGAATGATAGTAGTTCCTTCTCTTTATTTGAAGGTTTATCGGCTTAAATGGTGAAGGGTTGAGAGAACTGGTATTTTTCTTAATGCTGAATGTTTCATAAGCAAGCCATCAGTAATTTTCTATGTGTGGGCAGAGCATGTTGCTTGCTATAAAGCCCCAAATGGCTGGCATAACCAAGGTAGCAAAACCAACTTGGACTTCGAGAAGGTATTTTTAATGCTAGTCTGGGCTAAAACCAGAATCTGGATAACTGTAAGAGTAAATTCATAGCTTCAGTTATAGTGAATTAATTAAGGTAGAGTTTCTTTGAACTGAGTTGCCTTCTATCAAATAAACCCAACTCTTCAGCTCTCGTTTTCCCACAGTCATCACCCCTGCATATGAAGGAATGCGTGTGAAGGAAGCAAAACTGTTGGAATGATACATCAACCTTCTTCCTCTTGCTCTTAACTGATAGAATTGAAGCCATTTTGACTTGTTCACACAATTTGCTTCAAAAGCAGTAATTTTTCAGCCCTTGTCTGAGAGAATAAGGCATTATTAAGTACCATTATCTATACAACAGGAAAAAAGGAAGTGTGTTGTGAAAAAGTAGGAATAAGCTTTGTAACCCTATCTCTAATTTATTTCCTGTTATATAATTTATTTTAATAAATTAATGTTCATTAAAAAGCTTCCAAGGTAGTGTTACAAAAATAGGAGGAAGTTACATTCAACATAAAAGTATTGTGCTGAAATTAAACTGTACACTATACTCAGCTGCGCAATATGTATTGGAGAGGATATCCTGGCTGCTATTAGTGTACAAAAGTATTTTTTTTATGACTAATGTTAATTTTGGAAAGGTAGTAACAAAAATATTAAAAAACAAGCTGAAATTAATATAAAATAGTTGACTGTCTATGAAAAATTAATATATAGTTTAAACCAGTTCTAGTGGGTGACAAACTTCAGTATCTAATAGTATGTTAGCTTGAGAACTCAATTTCTTAAATATGCTATCAGTGCTCAATGAAGCCATTATAGTTATTTTTTCAAACCTCATAACCTGCCATATCTTTTATTCTTCTAAACTCTCAGCACCTTAAAGCATTAAAACTCTTGATTAAATCTTCTGAAATCATTGCTGTTTTGCAATTTTTCATTTCTATAGCTTTTTAGATCACTTTGCTGAACTGTGAGAAGAGAGAGTATAAAGAGTTAATGTTTACTGAGAGAGAACAGTGGTAATTACTTTGATTTCAGTTCCTTTTGATGTGTATTCAGGGGATGAAGAGGTCAATAATATTATGACCATGCAAATAGAAAGGAGTTCTTTTTGGCCATAAAAAACAGCAAAGGATTATTAAAGCATTAACCTTGATTTTTAATGGGCCTTGGTTGAGTGGTGAGATCACAATTTGGATGAGTCTGATTATTTACTAAATACAATACATAAATGCAACGGGTTCTTAACACCCATTGCACTCTGGCATTATCGCATTACTGCCATCCTTTGTTGCCTTGCAGACAGGAATATGAAAGCAATCTGTCATGTAGTGAGACTGGCTCCAGAAGCATTTCTGTGATAAGAAGACCCCCTGCCCTTTGCTAGTGTCTGGTCCAGTAGGCTTAGCCATGCGCTTAATCCCCAGAAAGTGGTTCGATTATTGCTGACCAGCAATAGCAGGATAGTTTTTTTCCACTCCCCCCAGCTATCAACCTTCCATTAATTCCTTAAGCAGAAATGTGGTGCAATCTATATTTCCTTGGCATGTGTCACCCAGATGGTGTACTGTTCATGCTTTCAAATAACCATGCTCCAAAATAACATAGTTTGAATAATAAAGGAATAGAATAGAAGGAATAGAACTACACTATTCTCAAAAGCCACATAAACTTTGTACATGATGCTGTAACTCATTCATATTACTTGGCGAAAACTGTATCCTCCATTACTACAGTTGTGTTCTAAACCCTGGAGGAAAATATATATCCTATTCATATATTGTAAATGGCCTTTTAATGTACAGTGTTATTTTTGAAAAGAGTAGCCTTTTTCCAATACTTTTGGTGAGTATAGCGGAACTTAATACATAAGTAGCTTTAAATCCTTACACATAGGTCGATGCTGTCAAGCAACCATGACTGTACATTTTAGTATTGATTGGAGTCACAGCAGTAAATTCCTCCTTAACTTGTATGCTTCCCTGCCCATATCTAAAATTAGGAGTTTAAGTGTTCTTGCAGACTTATAGGTACAAAAGTGAAGAAAAATAGCATGTATCATGTGTTTGTCAAATTTATAAAAATAATCTCCAGTTTGTTTCAGAATTAAGCTTACATTAGATGCTAGCTTTGGGTACAAAAAGTTAAAGATTTTTAATCACACTAATGCCAGTCAAAAAATTATCTTTAAAAGCTCACATTGCAATCAAAATAACTGAAATGTGAGATTAGCAGTCACAGTATGAGAAACACTTTATGTGTAATAGTCTTGGAAAATGCCCCAACAAAGCAAAATATATATCAGTGTTCATTTGTGTGCAATTTCCAGTTAAGGTGATTTCAATCCATTATTCTAATTCATAAAAGCAGATTTTGAAAACATTCTTTGTTAATTCAGTAGTGGTGGAGATTTTGTTAACTACTTTTATTCTGGTTTAGAGAAAAACATCATCAGCTAAAGGAGCTTTGAAAAGAATACAAGGAGTGCAGTTCCCACCGATCTGCATCCTAATTCTTCTCATTCATTCATTCATTCTAAACAGTCACCCATTAACAAATACTATTTTCAGATTTATAGGAGAAAAGCAAATGACATATGAAAAACAAAAAAACTGCAACCTCTTTCAAACATTTTTTTTTTCAAGCATACTTATTTATAGGTTGTATATTTTTTTAAAAAATAAGAGTCATGCTGCTCAACTCTCCATTGTTACCCTCAAAGATAGGTAGTTCTAACCCCTCTGCTACAGGGATGGGCAGCTTGCAAACTGATGCAGTTTCCTGTCCTCATTTTTTGGGGCTCAGACCACATCAGAATTATGTGGCAAGTTGCTGATTTTCAGTGGTGCAATTGTCCATGTTTTCCCATTAAAATCAGGCTATTCCAGGAATTCTACTAGGCTTAACACAACTATTTTGCTTTTAAACATACAAAACAACAAAAAGAAAAGGGGACAAAAATGTCATTCCCTCCAGTTATGTCACTGCATTACCACCATGTTTCCTGTGATTCTGTAAGATCAAAATTATTTTAAAATGTTATATAGAAGCATAGCCTCTGGCCACAAAAATATTGTCCTCCTCTGTCTTACAGTCCCCTTCTTCCTCATCCACAGTACAACAGAACAGTTTTGGGGGAGAACTTGTGCTGACCAGAGTTCTTTGGTAGGAGGTATTCCTCAAATCACACTGTGTTTCTAATAAAAAGGGAAATTCTTGATTCAGCAAATTACATTATCAGTTAAGGCCCAATATAAGTATTCTTTCTCCCAAGTCTTAACCCTTCCTCTGCCATAATTTGCACATGATTTCACCCTCCAATTCATGATTGGAATTTTTTTTTTTTTTGCACATAGCACGGGAGAGGGAAGTTTGCATTATCTCACGCAATACCATTTTACCATTCTTCCACTATAAATTACTTTGCATCAATGCATGTAGCTTATATGTGCTGTCTTCACACATGTATCTAGCACCTCTTGGTCATGAAAGTGTAACAAGCTCTCTCTTGCACATTCACATACATTAATTCAAAGAGGTGCTACAATTGTGTATGACTTTATATATATTCATATGCGCACACACACACACACACACACACAAACACCAACATGAAAAGGTATTTTGCGGTCTTTTGGATGTTCTGAATGTTTGCTCATCTCTGCCTCTTGATGTTAATCAGGGCTTCATTTGAGTCCTACTGATATGTAAAGGGAATCCGAATAAATAGCCAATACTAAAGTTTGGTATTTATTTCATTTATTTTGTAAACAAAATAATTCAATGCGCAAATGTGAAAACTAATCCCATTTGCAGTACAATCAGTTCAATTAAAAGAATAACTAAGACTTTGGAGAGTATTTCAGTAAACCATAAGGACTTATTTGGGCCAGCCCTGTCCTCTATAAATCACACAGACTGTGGCTACCATCATCACAGGGAAATTCTTGCCACATAGAATCTAGAGGCACAAAAGATACTTCTAAAGGCCTCATAAAAAGCAACTGATACTTATAAATCTGGAAAAATATACAAACCCATTTTAAAAGTTCTGAGTCCCCACCAATCCACATCAGAGACCATCCTAAAAAGCTGTTTTTGGACAAGAGTGAATCTTCCCAAGAATGGCCATCTCGTCAATGCCACTAAAAAAGCACAACATAAAATCATTCAAGAAATCACAAAGAACCTCAGAACAGTATCTGGGGTCAGCAGGCATCATTTGCACCATCCGAAAAGCAGAGAGTAAAATCAGATTCACAGGAAAGTAGCAAGACAGAAACCATTGCTCACTGAGAATGGTTGTCTTTAAGTTTGTTGAAAAGCACCTGGATGACCCCAGGCTTCTAGAGGAATGTTTTAAGAACAGAGGAGTTAAACGTGGAATTTTTCAGGCTATATATGTAGCTATAACTATGAGAAGTCAAACACTGCCTTTTACATACCAGCTGTCGGGCATCAAATTAGCAGGGTCATGGTTTGGGGATGGTGGTTTGGACTTGGATCATTTGCTATGACTGGAAGCATGAGTTCTGCTTTGCATCAAAGAATTCTGCAAGAGTTTAAGCCTGAGCGAATCATGCAGAAAGATAGTTATACCAAACATACAAGCAAATCTACGAGGTAAATGATTGAAGAAGAACAAATTCAATTTCTCAGAATGGCCAAGTCAAAATCCAGAGCTAAATTCCGTAGACATGTTGTGACAGAACCTGAAATTATCTAGTATTTTATGCTAGGAAACCCTCAAATGCTACTCATTTGAAGCAGTTTGCCATGGAGGAATGGGCCAACATTTGAATTTAGTGAGGTAAAAGACTGATAACTTTGCTTGCAGTTCTTGGAGGTAAATGTGGTGTGTCTCTGTGTTACTGAATCTAAGGGGTGATTTCTTTTTCACACTGGCACACTGCATGCTGGTTCATTTTGGTTTCAGTTTCATATAAATGGAACAAGGACCGATCTTTAGTAGTGGTATTTGTTTAGTCAGACTTTCTTCATATATCAGTAGCAACTTCATGAAGCTCTGATAATATTCATTGGCAAACATATGCAAAAGTTCAGAACATCCTAAAGGGGCTGAATACTTCTGCAAAGAACCATACATGTCTAGAGTATTTATATACACTCATTACACACACACATTAGTATAGTGGAAAGCACCACAAACGTAGCACTCAAGACTCACTTTCTTACATCTATGAAACAATACAAACTTAAAGGACACAGAACAACCAAGGCAAAATTCTTTCTAATATTAGTAATTTAGGTGACTAGTAATCTAGTAATCAAGATAGCAATAATTAGGCTTGAGGACAGGGCAATTCTATGGATTGAGTCATCGTGTACAAGATGGGCAGCAGAGAAATTTGATAAATTTCTTTTCTGAAATAATTTCAATTTAGTTAAAGGGGGCATTTTCCCAATAAGGAAAATATTTTGCATCCTTCAGCAAATATCTTACATTGAAATAAATGTAATTTAAACAGTAAGTTAAATAAGTTCTTAAGGTTGCCTAGATGATGGCATTTAATTTGAAACAAATAATTCTGCTTAAGGAATTAGTCTGCATGATGCACAGAGAAGCAGAATTTACCACAAGCTTAATTGTACCACTCAAAACATTTATCAGTTCTATTGTCAGATTTTAAAGTGTTCTTAAATGAATTGGTGATTTTTTTTATTTTTCAGTTTTAGAAAACAATAAAAAGTTGATTTTTTTTAAAGTAAGCTGATTGAACAAAATTTCAGGAGAAATCAGGAGAGTATATTTGCAAGGAAAGGTTGTAAATTTGGTTCAAGTACTAAAAAGTACTGATTCACAATCCTCAAGCCTAATTTTTGCTAATCTTGATTACTGCCATAACATCCCTTGCATAGTATCTTAGGCTATGTACAACTGACTCATAGGGCAAATTTTCTTAATGAGAATATTCTACTCCCAGATTGATTTAGAAGGCCACTGGATGTTTTGGATGAGGGAATAATATAAAAGACAATCTATTCCATTAGATCTTCCTGCAAACATATATTTCCTACGTAGCTATTATAAGTTCTTCAGTCTCGACTTGATGCTATAACTCATTCTTTGAGCTTTTTAGTCATGATTACTGCCTTGTCCCAAAGATCCTAGTTCTGTACTTCCCTCTCACATTCAAGCTTTTAATAGCATTTAGAAGACAGCCTCTGTTCTTTATGTTTTATATATTGGAACTGAGGCTATCCAACAATTATCTGAATGTGTTTGACTGGCATATTCCAAGTCCAAAAATAGACTATGCTATTTCCTTTATTGTGCTGTAGCCCTATGTATCTGCCATGATATTCTGAGTTGTTGCTACAAATGACATCCTGAGTCTAGGAAGTGAGATAACTGTTATAGGACATGATGAAATGTTATAGTGCTGTCAGTGGGCTTGAAGTATGAAATAATGTTTAGGTATTTTATATATTCATTTTGGTATATAAAATAAATCCCATATATTTGCTCGGTAATTTCACATTTGCCCTACATTTTTTCTTCCTTAGATATCTTATGTTGATATACCAGGACTAGGAAATAGAAGAATGAAGCGTCATCTGACAATAAATAACGTACAGAATATGGTTATTTGCTGGTGGTCTATTGCAAAGGATGAAGTTTTGCCTTGGTCTCCAGTGTCTAGCAAAAAAGAGAGAGCCAACTTGCTACTCTTGAAATGTGAACATGGCAACTTAGAGGTAATCCTCTAAATCTGTAAATTGGATATTTGTTTGAAGCATTTTTACCCCATTTAGCTAAAAGGGCTCTGGAGAGATTTCAGTAACAAACAAGAAAATCCCTGCCCTGGGTTTCCAGTCTAAATTATGCAATGTAAAAGGAAAAGGGGAAGGAAGTTCTAATACGGGGGAAGTTCTTATAATGATGAGTTTAAATTAGTGCTATATAGAAGTACTTCAGTCCAACTGTGGCAGAAATTGAAATGTCCCCTAGCCTAGAGTTATTAGGAATTACATCTTTGTTACGATGTCTTAATTCCTAATAACTTTTTTATGCATGTGAGGAATCTTATTTTAAGGATGATTTGGTTGAAGAGTTTGGGGGGTAGGTTACAGAAAACAAATATACACCCTTGACCTCATTGTATTTTTTTTAATTGTCCATCCCTTGACAGTTATACAGAAACAAAAATTGAAGGGATATTTGGCAGAGCTTTAGATTCAGTGGAAGCAATTCAGAGAGGTGAAGAATCAAATGGAGTCCAAGAAACAGACTGAAGTAGAAGTGGGGAAGGGAGCAAAGAATAGACATCCTCCTCCTGAACTGAATCAGCAGCAGATAGAGGCAGTTGTGACAGTTTTACAAGGGTATTGCAGATTAAACTGACAAACACATTGGGGGTACTTGCATATCAAATGCAAGCTCCTAAAATCTATTAGTACCCTTCCAATCAATTAAATATTCCAATTTGCACAATCAGCATCTAGAATCTAAAATATGTTCCGCCTCAAATTCTTCCTCCCCCACCCCCGCAAGCCAAACAAGAGGGGATGGAGGTTTGGTGCAGAGAAGCGGCCATGGAGGGCAATCAAGAGAAAAGCAAGGAATGATGAAAGAACAGGTGAATCTTCCTTGAAGCTGGCAGTTGTAAAAGAAAAGATATAGAAGGAAAATTCAGGCTTAGGGGGAAGGGCCCAATAAATGTTCTTCAAAGATTAATTTCTTCAAAGAAGAAAACCACATGCAATTTCCTCCACAATACTCAGGCCTTCTAGCTGATTCTTCCATTCCCTTTTCCCAGACTCCCCATAATCTCCCACAATATTTTTGGGATTATTTATTTAGTTATTTAAAGAAGTACCTACTCTTACATTGATATACTGATTCAATGTTTTTAGTTTCTTCTTTAGGTACCGCCATCTTAGATGAGGTGGGTAGCAATTAAAAAGGGCACCTTTGGATTCTAGCCTGCTAAAGTATAAAGTGCCAGTTAAAGATCTTCTTTGTTTTTTTAGTTTTAGAACATAATTTACATTTTAAACTCTTATTTTTTAGCATGAATATTGTTCTAAATTACTGTTTTAATATTATTTTGTTTCTATGTTTGTTTAAACTTGCTGAACCTGAAGGGAAAGTTATAAATTTTATTTATTTATTTGTTATTCAAATTTCTATCACCGCCCACCTCCCCCCAAAAAGGGGGACTCTGGGCGGTTTACAATAAAATTGACCATTTAAAACCATCAACGCATAAATTACAAAGCAAACAACCGACATAATAAAAATAAATAAATATAAATATTGCATCATTATAGTGTTAATCTGTTTGATATAACTGAGAAGAGACTAAGAAATGTTCCCTAGTGGCAGTCCTGCTTTTATTGTGACTTTCAGAATAGAAAAGCATAGTATGATTAAATCTTTTGTACATGGATGTGTATGTGTATGCATTATAAAATAAAATAATTACATTTTAGTGAAAAAAATTGCTCTACGATATTTTTCCCCAAAGACAGACCTATTTTTAGTAGTGAGAAATTCTGCTCCTGTTATTACATTCACATGAATATATGCCTGATAATTTATCCATTTGTACACTAATAAACAAAGTGACTTTGTGCATTAAAATTACAATCCAGCATTTCTTTTCTTTCCTTTTTTTTGCTTTGTAATTCATAATGTAAAACTAGGAGTTTTCTAATATCTGTAAAAGTAAATCAAGGAATTTTTCATTTAAGGATAGAAAATTCAGTCAGAGAATTGATTCTTTCTTTCTGCCAATTTTCTGCTTAAAATCTACTGATTAAAACTTTTTTTTTCTCAATATGCAGGCATTATCCCTTCTTCTGTACTTTTCTGCAAAAATGATATCATTGTTTCTGCACCTAAATGGAACTTGACAGTTTTGTCCTTCCACTCTGTGGCTATACTATTTAATATCCTTCGCAAAATTCAAGTTGTTACAACTTTCTGATAGATATTTCAATCTTATTAGTATTTTGCCTTATAGATCACAGATTTTTTTTCAGTCTCATTATGTTTTTGTATAATTGTATACCTCTAAATCTCATGACTCACAGCAATTTACAATAATTCATTAAAACACTAAAATACTGATAAAATCAAAACAGGAATAACCCTCTAACAATCAAATAATCAAGTTTACAAGAAATCATTTGAAAATACGCTAGCACTAGCTCAATAATCCAGCAACATTCATTCTCACACATGCTGCAGAACACCTCTTTCTTGCCAGCTTTATGAAAAGTAGTATAACTTTATTGATTAGTGAATTGACCATATCAAAAATCTTTATGAAAAGATGCCGAGGTTAGTACCAACTGAACCTCTAGAAGAAGGCTATTATTTGCCAGTCAGAGGGCTGCCCCAGAGAAGTATCTCAGGTATTCACAGTTCGCCCTTCTGATATCTGGGGAATCTTCAACATACTCAGCCAAGATGAACATACAGTAGTGGAAAAGTAAGTTCTACCTGAAGAAGATAACTCCTGCAAGTACCTGGCAGCAAAGTAAATTGTTTTAAGCAGGCAGGGCATCCCTATATGTTTTCACTGTTTTGTACTATCTTGGGCGATTTTTTGGTCACTGAAATCTTGATATGGCTCACATCAACCTCTGTATTATCTAGGATCAGTTTTACACTGGATTGCACCAAAATTTTCAAGCTAATGTCCATACATACCTGGCCCTAGAGTGGCAACATTAGGGTGCTAGACTTTAAAAAGCATAAATGGGATCCGGACAAAAACTAAATGTGATTCAACTGATTCTCCCCAATTCAGTTGCCATTTGGCACCTCTCCTTTTTCAACAATTTTCACTCAAGCGAGTCAAACTGTTATAGGGGACATGCATCTTCAAGTAATAGTAAGTGAGCTTGCTTTTCTCTCCCTTCACTATCATCCATCCATCCATCCATCCATCCATCCATCCATCTATCTATCTGAAATTTAAATTTTTTTTTAAAGCTGAGATCATGGATGGTCTTCTTTCTAATCTGTGGATAATGTTAATAAATACTGGGTGTTTCATAAAAGATATATGTAATACCTTTATTATTTAATCTCTTCACACATTCAAGGTATGGATCAGAAACTCAAACCAAATAAAATGTTATTGTTCAGTTTATCCAAGTCTGTAGTCTTCTACAATATATTTTGCTTGATAATTCTCTTCTAAAAAAAATAAGATAGATCCTAAAAAGTCTTAACATTATTGAGTGTTTTATTTCTTCAAATGTAATTATTGCCTTATAAGTTATTAGATGTTTTTAGATAAAAACTTATGAGGTAAGAAACTTCAATTAAGAGGTACAATTAATATATGTCACATGCTTTAGCTGATAATAAAGAACAATGAAATCCATTTCTGTCAATTAATTTGTTATCTTAGTTATGAATTATAGCATTTTTTATTTTACAGAACCTGTAACAGTATGCTATTTCTACACACTTTAATTCTGCATGTGGGTTGTTTTTCAGATTCTGAGTTATATGCATACCGATGGGGATCCACTTGATGTCAAGTTTAGTATGTGTAATCCACACCAGATTCATACTGTAGAACAGTCTTTCAGTGCAGATCAAAAGCCCATGGTTGACAGCTGCATCTATGAATATGTTAGGAATAAAGTTCATTGTGTGGCAATCACCAAAATGCCATTAACATCAAAGGCCATCAGCTGTTGCAGGAATATTACAGAAGACAAACTTGTTCTGGGTTGTGAAGATTCTTCAGTAGTTCTGTATGAAGCCTACCGTCAAGTAACTCTAGTAACAGAAGCAAAGATGCTGCCTGCATTAATGTGTTGCCACCCCAGTGGTGCCATAATTCTTATTGGTAGTTCACAAGGGGAACTACAGTTATTTGACATGGCACTGTCTCCAATTAAAATGCAGCTTTTAGCTGAAGACTTCTCACCCAAATCAACTCTACAATTCGGTGAAAAATTTGAGGTATCCAGCAGTCTCACTCAGATCCAATGGGCTGTCCCACAAGATTCTTCTCAGGACATAGATGTTTTGGATATACATGATCTTCTGTTACTTAGATTTGACAAAGGACCTATTGGAGTGATTCATTTCAAAATTGGTAAGTTTATCTGGTAGTTAATGGCAACAGCAGTTTTTATATTTTTCATCAGTAGAAACAGAATCTCTGCTTTTTAAAAGGATTAAATTAGAAACAAAACTAAGCAGGAAAAGTAAAAGAACTGGAAGAAAAGGATCCAAGATTACATTACATTGCTTATGATTAAATGTTGGACTGAATTTGTCCAAATATATTTATTGGAAGAAATCTGAGCAGAGATAAGCAATTAAATTATTAGTATTTTATATGAGTTATCTGTCTCCATGAAAATTATTAGCAAACGATGTAGATGAAATCCACTGTTGTGCAAGGAACTTCTATTTATGCAGAGAGCCTTTCTCCTCCCTTTATCTTTCTCCTTGCTCTAAATCTGCTAGAGCAGATTGGGAAATTCTCCAGAGTTGATTTTGGGAGCTGGAGAGACAATTATCTTTCTCCCAGTCATCCCACTGATGATCATAGCCACTGGATTTTATCCAGCACCATTAGTATTGCAGCTAGAGTATAGTTTTCAAGCAAGTATGGCTGCAGATTTGACCAGATTTGACATATATACATACCTATCAGTATTCCTTTTCAGGGTAAACAGTGTTTTCCAAAGTACAGAAAAGTTGTACGAAACAGTAGGTAATAGAGATAAAATAAGAGATAAGAAAAGGAAATAGTGCAATTTTCTATATGCTGTAATCGTCACCAGATAGGCCCATAAATATTGGCTTTCTTACCTTTCTTACCAAAGTAGGTCACTTGGAAATGCCTGTCATTGCACCATTGCCTCTCATGGTGTTGGTCAATGGAGGCTTTCACATTATCACTGTTTAGTAAGGTAGGGAGAAAAGTAGTTTATTGTAGCTGTGCTATATGTGCAGTTCCCTAGTAATACTAGGAATACTGCCAATCCATTTTGACACTTCTGGCCAATACCCTGCAAGCAGAAACAAAGTCCAGTCTTACCCCAAGCATGCTTATGCTTTTATAAGCAAACTGGGCTCTCTAATTTACAGACTACTCCACAAGCCATCCTAACTGTTGCCCATATCCCGCCAATTAGGAGGTATATACAGTAAATATAGCAACACACTCAGGATATCTCAACTTTATACTGTTTAGAAATTGTCTTGCTACCTTGTTAAACAGGGGAAAGCTTGTACTGTGAGGCAAATTATGCCATCTTGTTTGGTGTTTTAACAGTCATAGACGTTTATTTGGAAAGCTAATTAAAACAGTTTCCTGATGTATTCTCAAACGTTGCCTATTTTTAAATGTTGTTAAATTTCTTGGGTACCTGTCTAACAGAAGGCAATCAGGCTATACCTACCTTGCTTTTCTTTAGTTCTCCCTCGTGGCCCTGCTCACAGCAGTTTTCCAAAAAGCACAGCTTTCCTTTTCCTATCTCTAGCACATTTATGTTCTTACTGAGACAAACATGCTCTCAGTGCAGGGATTTAGAGGCCTTTCTGCTAATTGCCAGCTTGTAAACTTAATTGGACTGTCTCCCTGGGCACTGTTCCTAAATCAATTAGGCCATGAGTTGGCTGTCACCTTTCTTACCAAAGTAGGTCACTTGGAAATGCGTGACCCAAAAGAAATCGGACACCCAAATAGGAAGCTGTTGACCTCTGTGATTGAAAGCTGCAATATTTTTTTAAATTGTTGTTATATTTTCAACAAGAGATTCTCTGGTTTTATGCATTAGAGAGGGTTGTCCTAGCCTTATCTGGTTTATTTGGAAAACCAGAATGTAACATAAATCTGAGATAACACATGCATTTTCAAAATTTACTTAAAACTTACAATTTTAAGACACTAAACATGTTTGAAAAATACAGAACAACATTCTCTTGGGGACAGATTGAACAAAGTCCATAACCTCAAAATATATGTAACTCTTGGAAGATGTGTGACCATGATTAATGAGTCTGTCAGACCATGGTCTCCTCAAAAGCCAGAGTGGAATCAATTTATCAAGTAAGGCAAATAATGTTCAGGTTTTGTCAGTTCTAAGGCTTCTTAGGCAAGTAAGCCCTAAATTGGAGATATGCAACTTCTGTCAGCTTGAGGGTTGAATAGGCTTTGCATGTCATGTTGAAAGCTGCACTTCAAAAGTGAATAGAACCAAAGACTTTTTGGGGAGAGGCTTTTGGGATTTCCAAGACGTGAAACTGATGCTTTACGCATCTGCAAGTCTTCAGCTAACTATTTTGGTGCTTAAAACCCTTTGACTCACTCTGCTGCCAAAAAAGAGGGCCCCAGGAGCCACAAAAGGGATCTTTTGGACTGCCTGTTTTCACCCCTGTAAATTTTGATAGCTCCAACATGCCTTCACAACTGTGTAAAAATGTCTGAATGTAATAAAGATAAATTTGTTAATGTACACTTAATATGTTTTTGATAACAGTCAGGAGTGTGTCTGTATATGAAATATTATTGTATGATCAGTCTCAAATTACAGATAAAAAATAAAATCCATTGGGTGATAAGATCAGACTTGCAATCCATAGGCAGAATGCTACACATCTGAAGTTCAATACTTTCAGTCCAATCATTTTGCCAATACTGCTACAGGTAACACAGCCTTTAAATCTTTCCTTCAGTCTTTATTCTCCTATGAGGCAGGCAAAAATTCATTGGCTTTGGATTCATTGCTTCCAAAGGGATTTATTTTTTATGTGTCCTTATACAGTACTGCTGTGCTATAGCTTAAGCAAGTACTATGCACCAATGCATCTGCCTAAAGAGCACACCCTACACATTTTAGTGGGTGAAAAATGAGAGAGAGAGAGAGATACAGAGAGATACATTTTTGGTGAAACAGAAACGTAATTAGGTTTGCATCTGGAGTGAATTTGTTTTTTTTATTACTTTTTGTGGCAGGTGTCACCCCAAGAGGACAACTTGGCCTTGAAGAAATCATCCAGGAGTATATTCATCAGGACGAGATATATGAGGCAATTAATATCTTAAATGGCATGAACTGGAACACAATGGGTCATCACTGTTATGTAAGCCTAAGTGCTATAATAAACTACCTTCTCAGACAAAAGCTGACACACACGAGAGAAGGTTTGTTGGGCTATGTCTGATAAATATACCTACCTTTCAGTTAATGGTTGAACTTTAATGATAATCAACTTTGAGCAGATTACTTATATTTAAAACATTGTGAGATCATGAATATACTGATCTCTATGCTAAAAGTAACTAGTGTTATAGAATCATTTTTTCAGTGTAAATAATGTAGTGGTGAAGATGCTGACCTAGAAACCAGGAGACTGTGAGTTCTGGGCCTCCCTTTGGCATGAAAGCTGGCTGGGTGTCTTTGGGCCCATCATTCTCTCTCAGCCCAACCCACCTCCTCACAGGGTTGTTGTTGTGGGGAAAATAGGAGGAGGAAGGAGTATTAGGTATGTTCACCACCCTGAGTTATATATAAAAAAGCAGGATAAAAATCTGATAAAGATGATGACAACGACGACAATAGTCTTATTTAAGGAAGAGGGTTAGTAAGGTATAATTTAAATCAAACAATAAGGAATAGGGGGCTCCCAGCATATGTATATATATATACAGCATTTATTTTCACGTGCATTTTTTAATCCGTTCAATCATGTCTGATTCTTGGAGACTGCCTGGACAAGTCCTTGCAGTTTTCTGGGCAAGATTTTCAGAAGTGGTTTGCCAGTCCTCTCTCTCAGCCCTAGGTAAGAGGAAATGGCAAGCCACTTCCAAAAAACCTTGCCAAGAAAAAGACAGGGACTTGTCCAGTCAGTCTCTGAGAATCGGACACAACTGAATCATGATTGAATGGATTAATATATATTTATATACAGTATATATACTGTATGCACGCACGCACGCACGCACACACACACAAACTTAAAGGAAGAAAAGTAAGAATATAATAAAGTGAAAAGAAATATATAAAATAGTGGCTTCCAACCTTCATCATAACAAATTTAGTGACTCTTCACCCACTCTAAAGTTACGAACATTTACACTTCATCCCATATCCCATCTCTTATCTATAAACAAATCCATAAAACATATTTTCAGTCCTGGTGTCAGCAGAAAGTCCATAAAGTGTTGCAAAAAGTAATAACAATCTTGTTTTAACCTTGATCAAATAAACCAATGTTATATTCCTTTCTTTTACTTCTAACAGTCTTAAATTTTCGTTCATTCAAATATTGTCATAGGATTTGATTTCTCTTCATTTCTTCTTTGTCCAATCTCACCAAGTTCTTCAAGGCTATAACAGCCTCTTTTGTAAATCCAATAGGTTTAGGGTTAGGTTACTCTATTGGTTTATCATTTGTATTTCCCTTTTAAATTTTAAAACCTCAGCCAGTTTATTTTGTAGATCCAGCAAAACATTCTTTTCTAAGTAATTCTCTTGGCCTGTCAGTTGTAAATCTACTTTCAATACCACCTCTTACTTGTCAGATAAAATTTGTTCTACATCTGTCATTTCTTCAATAACTTATTTTGGACATAGTCTATCCATAGAGGCAGACATCACTATTCACATTGTTGATATTGTGCTTACTAATTTCTGACTCCATTCTTCAAAAGTCTCCTTCATATTGTCATTGTTATAACGTTCTGCAACATTTTACAGGCTTGTAAATTTTTACCTAAAAACGTTAATCCCCTGAGGTGTCCAGTTTTTGAAATCATGAAATTGCTTATCTTTGTTGTGTCTTGTAAAAACCAAAACAGACTCTACTTCTCACAAGAAGCTGTTTGTTCTTTATAATTAATTCCAGAATCTTACTGTAAAAGTTCCAATATTCCAATGTTATCTGGACCCTTAGTCCATTTATAACTTTCTCACATCAAAATCTTATTTAGCTTTTTGCTGTTTATTTCAGATTCTTTAAATTCTTAAGCTTATTATTAAAATTTTCTTTTGTTTAGAACTGAACAAAAGAACACAGCCAGAATTTTCAAACTTGTTGTTCTGAAGGTCTCTAATTACATAGAAGTAGTTAATGAGCAATTTCCAAAAGTGTTTAGAACAGGGTTTCTCAACCAGTATTCTATGGAGCCCTAGGGTTCCCTGAGAGCCCACTAGGGGTTCCCTGGGAGATCATGATTTATTTAAAAAATTATTTCAAATTCAGGCAACTTCACATTAAAAAGGTAAGTTTCATTCTTTATTTTTAGTTTAAGAACGCTGTTAATGCATGCAGTATATACAGGCCTACCAATGAAAGGAATATAATAATTTTGTAACTTCTGGCCTATATTTGAGCCTGAATGTGCAGAGGTTCCCCGAGGCCTGAAAAATATTTCAAGGGTTCCTCTAGGGTCAAAAGTTGAAAAAGGCTGTCAGCACTAGACCGTTCGAGCATTCACACAATGACAGTCAGGAGCCCAGGATCCTTTAACTGTTTAATGAAGCGAAATGACTAGGACAGAGGTAAAGCTGCAAATGGAGAATTCCCACTAAAACATACATTTAAAACTACATTCCCTTGATTGCCTTCCTTTCCCACGAAAGTATGTTACCCCCCTTTCCCATCCAGATGGTGTTGCTGATGTATCTCTACTGACTGGCCTTGATGTGAACCATCATAAATCTGTAGCCATAATAATGCAATTAATACTCCAACTCAACACCCCCTCCCATCCGGCGACAGAGAGTCTACCCCATTGATAAGGAAGTGATGGAAGATGCTCCAATAAGGGGTTCTGTGAACCTTTTGATTGGAGTAATCTGACAAAGGCTGGATTAGAAAGTGAGGTTTGCGAACTTAATGTCTTTGCCATGCCAAAAGTCTCTGCCATGGTTGCAAGCAAGATGGCTAATCCACTGGCACTCAGACTCACAGAAAACCACTGTCCTGTGGTCTCCTTGCAAGGAGCAGCTTTTTAGAGTACATGTGGGTGATCTCTTATCTTCTCCTTATCCAGAGAGGTTCCAAGGAACCAGTTCCTTGGTCTTTGCCACAGTCATCGGCTCTGCGTTTGCAGAGCCATCTTCAGTTCACCATACCTCCCCCAGAAGTCCTTTTAATAGATCAGTTCAAGCTCAGACTCAGCCCTGTAGGACATTAGTGTGATGGCTTTCCAGTGAATAGTTGTGTGTGTCCAAACTGAATGATTCCCAGGATTTAAATGAGAAAAATAATAAGTAGGAAAGCTTCATGGCTTGTCTCTGCATGTGAGTATAACTGGGTACCAAGCTCTTCCCCTAGAGAAAAGGAAAATGCTAGAGTTTATGGTGAACAGCAAGTTTTAGAAAGATCGCTTGCTGTTCAAACATGCCTCTAGGCCATGAGACTGAGACCCACAATCCTTATACTACAGAAGAAGAAGCACTTACCATGACATACCACATCATTAGACAAGATTAATATTTACTCACAGAAAATTTCTAAAAATACTGAAAGGTGGAAAGATGTGGGGACTTTTTTGGTTTTAATATCTGTTTTAAAAATAGACTCTTCCTGTGCTTCTCCCAATAGGCAATCTGCTTTATTAGACAAGTAGCTTATGCCATTTGGGATTTATCCTGAACAAACCTAACCAATCTGTCATGGTAATTTGTTTACCAGATTTGTTTTCATTTAATTTAAATTTAAATTTAATTGGTTTTAACCATGATGGTTATCTTCAAGATCTTCAGAGAAGCTAGATTATTTAATAAATCTACAGATGCCATAGTAAGGTAAAGGTAAAGGTTTCCCTTGACGTAAAGTCCAGTCGTGTCCGACTCTAGGGGGCGGTGCTCATCTCCGTTTCAAAGCCTTGGAGCCGGCGTTGTCCATAGGACACTTCCGGGTCATGTGGCCAGCATGACTCACGGAACGCCGTTACCTTCCCGCCGAAGCGGTACCAATTAATCTACTCACATTTGCATGTTTTCGAACTGCTTGGTGTGCAGAAGCTGGGACGAGCAACGGGAGCTCACCCCGCCGCGCGGTTTCGAACCGCCGACCTTCCGATCGATAGCTCAGCGGTTTAACCCGCAGCGCCACCGCGTCCCTCTGATGCCATAGTATTTACTCCAATTTCTTGTACCCTGGATCATTTCAGAAGTGTAAAACTTGCTGTAAAGAAAAGCAGGAACAGCATGACAGTGCTGTTTTATTTAATTATTTAATTGTTTTTCTGCAGATCATGTATGGCCCTTCCTTTGAAGCACCTGAAGAACTCTGATTAACTAAAATTCTATTTGTCCATCTGCCTTGATAGGCATGCCTATATTTGAAAACAAATTATATCTGCAGTTAAAGAAAAGGAAGGAATTTAATACTTGATTCATTTAAAGTCATTTACATGGCATAACACTAACACTGGTTAAAACAGTGCATCCATGGTGTTGCATTCCTGCACTTCAAAATAGTAGTAGAAAAGTTGGGGAAGACAGTGTGGGAAGAATGGCAGAAAGATTATTGGATTCAAGAATCTAATCCAAGAAAAAATTAACTGGAAGGAAAACTTTTTAATTTTAAATTTCATCCAGTGTGTGGCTATGCACCTGCAAAACTGAACAGTAGTCCAACTCATCTTTCATCTTTATTCAAGCTGAATAGATATCCTGGTAGCACAAGCTGTCTGAAAACTCCTATCTGCAGTGGCCTTCACCATACTTTGTATTATTCATATTGAGTGATAACTGTGCTGTGGTGCCTCAAAAAAGTCGGGATTAAGAAGGTAGAGAGATTCATTCCATTCCATAAACACTACAATGAGACCTTAAAGCAAAATGCCTCATCATCTCGCACTCTGCCATGGGAAACTGATGAAAACCCCAAGTCTTAGCTATTAAAGAAAAAGTCGGGGGGGAGGGGAAATAATCCAGAGAAGCCAAGGAATTACTGCCAGATAATACTGCTGAGTACTCATGAATCCAAGATGCCACTGGAGGTGCAAGTGTGAATGACAATAAATTTATAGTTGCTCATAAATCTTAACAAATCTAATAATAAGTTTATCTTTATTTAACCTGTATATTTTGCCAGAAGGGAAAAGAACCCTACATGCTGGCAAGTTTTTTTTTTTCCTGACCTGCAGCAGGTGGCTCACAGCTACTGTTATAAAACTTCCAATATTTCAGAAAGGAAGCAACATCCATATTACACATTATATTAATACTGGAAATTTGCGCTTAGATATTGTATTATCATGACAGTATTAGGATATGACTCATCTTGTATCTATTGAAGCCTGCCGACCAATTCTGAAAGCAGAAAAACATTCCTGTGGTTGTCAATGCTCCTTTCAGAGGTGCTGAAATATGCATGGAGGTCAAGTCCCTTCCCTGAGGGGCTAACGTAGGAAAAGATCTTTACCTACAACAGTGGTAAAGTTCTGACAAGCTAAGTAAGAACTAGAAGGACAAAAAAAGAGACTGCAAGTTGCTGTTTACTAGGAAAGACTTTGATCGAAGTGTAGCATGGTCATTAATCATTCTTGCCACAGTAAAATAATAATTAGATCAATTTATTCTAAGTTTCTGACATATCTTTTGTTGTTGCTCCAAATCTTCATGGGTGCTGCCTGAAATTATTGCTCATACATATTGTTTCTGTTCTGTCACTTTTTAAAAAAATTATTCTTCTGGGCAATAAGTTCTAAACCTGGTTGTAAACCACCCGGAGTCTCCCCTTTGAGGGGAGATGGGCAGTGGCAAAATTTGATAGGTAGGTAGGTAGGTAGGTAGGTGGTAGGTAGGTAGGTAGAGAGATTCATTTGTAAAACTTGGCTGTCTGAAGACATGAGCCCACATTTTTTCCCCAAATAATTTTATTATGTATTACAATTATACAGATAAAAACTAATACAAACTACAAAAACTAAAGGAATAGAAAAAAAGTAAAAAGTGCAGAAAGAAAAAAGAAGAATATTAAAAAAGAAAAAAGAAAGAAAAGAATATAACAGAAAGAAAAAAGAAATATTAAGAAGGAGCTTCCTCATTTGTCTCAACAAGTAGAAACAATTTTAACAACTTATCACTTTCTCTTAAAATACAACCAAAAATATCTTCACCCCATACCACAGCTCTTATCTATAGACAAATCCTTAAAATTACATCATTTAGTCCTGGTCAAGCAAAAGTTACCAGAAATAACATCATCTATTTTAACCTGATCAGATAAACCAATTTTATATTCCTTCCCTTTACTTTTAACCATCTTGCTCTTTAATCCCTTCAAATAATGTCCTAGAACTTGATTTCTTTTCATTTTTTTCTTTGTCCCTTCTCACCAAGTCTTTCAAAACTTTAACAGGTCTCTTCTGTAAATCCAATATAGGAAAATTATCCAAGTCACTCTTCTGGTTGGTTGGTTGTATGTCCCTTTTAATTATTAAAACGACAGCTGGCTTCATTTGTATATCCAGTATTTCATCTTTTTCCATGTCATTCTTGTAGCCTGTCATTTTTAAATCCATGTTCAAATCTAGTCTAGTCTTATCCGGTAGAACTTGTTCCATAACATCAGAGTGTATCTGTAGTGGCAGACATTCTTGAAATTAACTTCTGAGTCCACTGTTCACATATATCCTTCAGAGCGTTTGATGTTAAGGTATTTTGCTCCATTCTGTGTTAACAAGTCAAACTGGTATTCTTTTCCTTTAATTGTAATCTTTACTTCCTTTTAGCTCCTTCTAGTGTCCAACCTTCAAAGTCCCATCCTATCTTTTTTTTTTCTGGAATTAAAAAAAAGAGCCATTTTCCTATGGGAAGAATTCATTCAATTAATTTAAAAATCCTATTTCAAGTCAATCTAGACCCTTAGTCAATTTCTGACTTTCCAAGAACAACACTCCACTCATCCTTTTGCCGTTTATTCCCCAAAATAGCTAAGTCCTTAAAGTTGCACTTAAAATTTCTTTCATCAAGGATTGAAGGAAGCTCACCAAGTGAATGCCATCAAACTTGCCGTTCCGAGGGTTCTTATTATTTAAAAAGTAGCAAAAAAGTAATTCAAAAAGTGATTAAGAAATGAGGCTTGGCCAAGCTTTATATCCATATAGGCTACATTACAGTTGTGGGCATAGATGGAATCCCTCAACTCCCAGCCACTCCACTCACCAGCCAACTGCAAAAACCTCAGTTCTTGCAGTCTACTCATGAGGAACCACAGCCCAAGTACAGGTAGGCAATCCCATGACCTTTCTCTGCAGAGATTTCTCTAGCCAGAATCTGTCCTCTGGTCGGCAATCTCAGCCATAATGCCATCCCTGCTCCTTCAGGGGATATCATGCCTCACTGGAAGTGACATGAGCCCACATTTCTTGAAGGGAGGCTACTCCATTTGTTTAACTGCTGCTGTGTTTGAACTCCACAGCTCAGCTGGAGGAAACTCTTGGGACTTTTTATGCACCAACCCGGCCTTTGTCTGAGACAACTGTGTTGGAATACAGGGACCAGATCAGCAGATATGCACGAAGGTTCTTCCACCATCTGCTCAGGTGAATAACTGTCTTGACTTTTATTAATTTCAAAGAATTTATACTATTTCTATAAGAAATTATTAAAGCATTTAGCACATTTTCCAGAAGACTCACACACAAAAAAACCTCAGTAACATTTTTGTTTGTTTTAACTAGTCCTTCTTTTTCAAAACATGTTCAGATGCTGTTTATAGCTTGTCTGTTTCAACGCATTGAGAATTTGTGTCTTATTTGTTTGTTTTACTTGGTTTATTTGTCACTCCAATTGTCAACCAACTCTAAGTGACTTACAATCCTACTGTACATAAAGAAGATTAAAACAGCCAAAAACTGTAAAACAAAAAATGATATTACTTAATAAAATATTCCTATTCCAGAGAATCATAAAACCCATATGATTGTATACTATTACACAGGAGAAATGCCTATCAAATCATCTTTCATGCTCATTATTTAAACTAATATTGAGAACTGTTCAGATGAATGGAATAACAGTTAGGAATGTATGATTTGATCATGGACAAGAGGGCTGACCTGGTATGTATTAATGAAAACTGGTTCAGCGCAGGGATGGGAGTTCCTCTCTCAGAAATGTGCCCTTCTGGGTTGCAAGTGTGGCATCACCGGGACTCTGGAGTAGGGGTGGGGGCATGACTGTTGTCATCAGGAATCCCTGGTGACCTTTAGGGGCACTGCCCCAGACATAGCCAAACTAAGACCATATTTCTGAAATTGGACCATACGGATCAGTTGGACTTGCTGCTTACCTACCTTCCTCCCTGAAGTATGGCGGCAGCCCTGCCTAAGCTCTGTGGTCAAGTTGGTGGTGGAATTCCCCAGGGTGATGGTTAGGTTACTTCAGCCTGCCTTCTTTAGTTCTGGAGTCAGAGATGACTTGGGAGTTCATGGCATGGATGGATCTGATTCAATTTATTAGGGGCGTGAACTCACAACGGGAGTCACATATTAGATCTTATTTTTATGTTGGGGCAGTGGCGATATGATCTAGGGTTAGGGGATGATAGCAACAGTTCCATGCCATGGACACATCATGGCTCTGGCACTGGCACTGCAGAGAGGAAGGGCCTATTTGATTGGCCTGCCGCAAGCACCTGATGGACCCAGTGGGGTTTTACAGAGAACTTGGAGTTATTTCTGAAGCTCTGGTGCAAGATTCAGCCAAGACCTTGGCTCACAGCTTGGAATAAACATGCAGCTAAGGCCTTGGACTGGAATGCACTCTGTATTCATGGATCCTGTAACCCTCCTTGGTTTACGGATGCGCTGAGGGAGATGAAACAGCACAACACAAGAGATGCCTAGACCACCACTGGAGAAAGATGAAGAGAATCTCAGGCTCAATCCTCTCTAGTTCTCTTGTAGATAAAGTGATGGAGGGGGGAGGGGCATTCAAACTTGCAAGATTCTGTTACTGTAAACTTATAATAAAAGTAGTATTAGCATTCCTACTTTTGGTTTCCTAGTCTGGTCTACCTTGAAGGGCTGACATATTCAACATCTACATGAAGCTGCTGGGCAAGGCCGTTTGGCAGCATAGGGTGCAGTATCATCAGTACGCTGATGTTACTCAGTTGTACATCTCTGCCCCAGGTGAGACAAGTGATGTCATGCTGATGCTTACCCAGTACCTGAACACCATGAAAGACTGGATGGGGAGGAAATAGCTGTGAATTAACCTTAGCAGGAAGGAGTGGCTCTGGGGTTTTGGCTGCCCTGGATCTGGAGGGTTGGCATCTTTAACACTTGTTGGGGTATCACTCCCCTGGACAGAGCTGGTGTACAATTTCAAGGTCCTCCTGGACTCATGGCTTCTGCTCAAGGAGCAGGTGGCAGCTGTGACTAGGGGAGCCGTTGCATGAATTTATCTTCTGCGCCAATTGCTCCCATTCCCAGACCAGGAGGTCCTGCTCATGGTCAATCATGCCTTAGTCACAGCTGGTTTGGACTACTGCAATGTGCTGTACATGGGGCTGCCTTCGCAGACTACCCAGAAATTTCAGTTGGCAATTTGGGGTGCCTTGTGATTGGCCTGTGTCACACCATTGCTGTGCGAGCTATACTGGCTTGCAGTGTTCTTTCTGGGTGCAATTCATGGTGCTGGTTATCACCTTTAAAGCCCTATATGGCACAGGACCATGTAATTTGTGGGACCACCTCACCCTGAGGACACCTACTGTCCTATCTTAGAGGAAAGAACCACGCTGAGGTGGTATCTTAGGTCTCTAGTGTTTAATGCCCTACTCTACTAGACAGAAAATCCTGCCAAACTGAAAAGCCGTGAGAAACCTTTACAGATAAACCCAAAGAATTAAGGCGGGTCTGCTCTGAGTTTCTTAGCAGGAAAGTTCAAAGTCTCTAAACTACACATGCATTTTCCCCCCTGGATATGGGCCCCCTCCTGCTCACCATCAGTACTCATAACATCTACCCACCACACTAGATTGGATAGAGTAGGCTCGTTCCAACTCTCCTCTATTTAATGTTGACCCCTGGTGGGACCTGGGAAGCAAGACTTTTCCATAGCTGCTCCTACCCTATCAACAGACACCCCCCCCCCCAGATATAGAGGGCCCCTATTCTTCTTGCCTTCCAGAAGGCCATTAAGACCTGGCCCAGACAAGCCCTGTATTTTGTTGTGTTTTCCTTGAGCGGGTAATGTTATGACCTTGGTGACGTGTTAGAATATTAATCTTATGTTTTTATTATTTGTGTATTTGCTCGTTAGCCACCTAGGGTTGTTATATAAGTGGTCATATAAACTTTTCAAATAATCAAATAAATACTACTAATCACAAAAACTAGAAAAATCCTTCAGTTAATTCATGCCCTTATCTGCTTAAGTAGAAATGTGTGAAACAGAAAAACAATGAATGAAAGGAAAAACATGCTTACATATATGTAATATATATAACTACACACACAATTCCTTCTTAGAGTTAATTTCATAATAATTTTTACTTTTGAATAATAATTTCAAAAGATTCACAAAACTAAACATGTATTGCTTTGTATAGGTTGATTTTTTATTTTTATTTTTTCTTGTAACTCAGAGGAGTTTATGCCTGTCTTGTGAATCTCAGGTTTTTACATTTTTAAAAAGATACAAAAGGCATAGAAGTGTTGATAACTGTCTAGTTAACTAATAAAAGAAAAGAAAAGAAAGTCCAAAGACCTCATTCAACAGGAAGATGCTCTTGTAAGGATGATTTGCTTTAGCCAATAGCAAAATATACCTCCTTCCCTGCTGAGATAGCAGATATCCTTAAATATTCCGGATGAGAACACTTTTTAAAAAAATATTTTGAACGAGAAGATTAACAGGTAAGTAACTGTACTATTCACTGGCAAAGTTCTTAGGAATTTCCATCTCATAAGAACATTTTCCTTTGCCAGTGTTTCTGACCATGTCAGCTGGTGTCATCACTGTGTGAAAGTATGGTTGGTTTAAGCAGTTAAGAATGCTTCCTGAATATTAAGGTAACATGTATCTGGTATTGTTATGAGGCAGATGGTAAGTCTTGAAGCACCTAAATTATGCTTTAAACCCAAAAGTTAATTAGAGTTTTCTCAGGTGTTAGCATCAAAAATAACTTTCAGGAAAAAGGTTTAACAAGAATTCTGAAATCTGTTAACAAGAATCCTTTTTTGAATATATTTCAGCTTCTAATCACTTTGTACAGGTAATCAAAATATATTGATGTCAGTATGATCCCAAGACAAGATGAAAACACTGTCTAGCTGTGACTGATTTGCTTTATAAAACAAGAGATAGAGGGGCTCTAACTTAACCATCTAAATTTTCTATTAAAAAAAATCATAAAGATTTCATCCAGTAAAATATTCAACAGCTTTTCATTCTACAGTATTGTTTAGGTCAAGCCAGTTCCACTGAAAGTTTTAATTTTGTTTAAATACTTTGATGCCATATGGCTATGTGATCTAAGTATTTTGTGCAGATCACATCATAAACAAAACTGGGCAAAATATAAGGGGAAAAGAAAGAAACAATTATGTAAATTTCAAAACTGGTTGTACCTGCAAAGAAAAAACAAATTGTACAGCACTGGATTCTGAAGGGTTTTTGTTTCTGAAGATGGGGGAGTCACATATCATTTTCTACTTCCCACCTCCAAGGTAACACATCTAATGCTTCCCTATATCTCTGCTTCAGCAGTGCTTTGCACACTGGTGTAGTGAAAGCCCTAAGGGCTTTATATGCAGAATTTCAAAGGCTTGAATCCTAGAAGCTGCTCATAAATGTTCTAATCTACTGCACTTTTTAAAATTGTTGGTCTATCATATCTATGCAACAGAGATTTACAGTAGTAGCAGGAACTCATCTTTGCCCATCTTTGCCTCTACTATAGGGCTGTCTTAGTGTGTAGACATGCTGATACATTTACTCAATGTAGCTTCAAGAATATTTCTAAGTTTCCATAGTTGCCAGAGGGCTAAAGCTAGAACAGAAGAAAGGCCAAAGATCATTAAAATAATAAAAGCTGTTATATAACAGACAGGGTTGAGCAAAATACATGTGAAGCAACAGGTGTCACCAGCTCTTATCAGCATTTTTAATTAACATCTGTTTTCAGAGCAGAGTACTTTGGAAGACTATGATGGATTGTGTCTGTATGGAAAGATAAAAAGTAAACAGTTAAGTTACTGAATAGTAAGAAGTTGGGAAACAAAGAGTCAGTGAGAGTTATAAGTTGCTTGTATCTCTTACAGAATTAAAAGACAAGCAATTTAAGCAATGTACACTCAAACAAAACATTAGAGGAAAATGAGAAGGATAAGGTATGTAGAAAGGCAGAACAAAATAAGATTCTACTGACAAGAACACATGAGGTTGTGGAGGAATCCAAAGCCATTTGGTTAGGATCAGTTGCAATTACTAAAATGAATGTATTACCCATGATAAATTATTTGTGCCAAATGGTGCCAATTGCAGTCTCATAGAGCACTTTACAAGAATAGCAAGAAACTGCCAGCAAATTTATATGGATGGGAAAAGACCCAGAGTTAAATTAAAAATTTTACAAGATTCAAAAGATAGAGATGGCTTTGTCCTTCCAAATTTTAAACTGTATCATAAAGCAAGTTGTTTGTCATGGATAACAGAGTGGATAAAAATCCCTAAGAGCAGAATGCCAATACTGGAAGGAGCTGGCCTAGCTAATGAACCTCATAGATATTTATGCTACAGAGGCTCAAGTGAGGATAAAAGTTTTAAAGGACTATTATCTGATAAAGTTTGATTTTAAAAAATGGAATTCTACAAGGGAAACAGTAAGCCCAACAATTTCATCATTAGCTTCTCCTTCAAATGCCTTCCATGTTGAAGATAACCACAGTAAGAAAAATGTAATTAGAGATGCAGACATGGTCCACTCAGATTCAATGAATAGATTAAAGACACAGCAAGAAATATTCAGTGAAGGCCAGAATATACCACGGCTGATGTATTTACAAATTGCTGGAAGGATAAAACCTGATCTTAAGAATGAGGGAGGGACATTAAGAAAAAAGACAAAATTTGAAATGCTTATATAAAACCAGTACCATTTGTCAGGGCACATATATAAACTCCTACTTAGATACTATACAGAGACAGAACAAATAAAGAATCTGGATGATAAAATGGAAGGAAAATTTTGAAAAAAGTCACAGCACAATGGGAAGAATTATGGATCAAATCCATAAAATGTACTCCAAGCTACAACTTAAAATTGGTACAAAATGTTTTATAGATGGTACACAACTCCATCAATAATCTCCAAGATAGATAAATCATACAGTAATAAACGTTGGAAATGCCATGAAACAGAAGGAAAATTGTATAGATATCCCAGTATTGAAATAATATAATGTATTACTTATGTCTTATAGTATAATAAAACACATTTTAAAAAAGAACAAATGAGGTCTATATTATAGGCAGTGGTAGCTTTACTATTACAATTCAGTTGAAAAAATAATACTAGCATGTCTTTTTCATTAATCACCTCAGAGCCTTGGACTAATTCAAGAAGCCAGCTGCATAATTTTTCTTCCTTTCCAACGGTAACAAACAGCAAGTCAGAATGCTTTTGTATGGCTTATAGCTAGGGCACAGTGAATTGGCTCCATCTAAGTTCTCAGTGCCAGTTATCTCCATGTACCGAACTGTTCAACTCAACAGCCTATCTTATTCATCAGAAGTATAACAAGAGCAATAAGTCTATGCAGAAAATTCCTTGATCCCTATAGCAAAACAATGCTATATTAAATGGCTCTCCAATATGTTTTTATTTTTATTCTATTTTATTATAAGATTTTTATCCCGCCTTTTTAAATATTTGGTCAACTCAAGGCAGTGAACGTACCTAATACTCCTGCCTCCTATTTTCCCCACAACAGCAACCCTGTGAGGTGGGTTGGGCTGAGAGAGGGGGACTGACCCAAGGTCACCCAGCTGGCTTTCATGCCTAAGTCACAGCTTTCTGATTTCTCGACCAGCACCTTAACCACTACACCAAATCTGCTCTAACATTGGTCTAGAAGAGGTCATTTAAAGCAGCTCCCCCCAAAATAGCCATTTTGTGTTTCCTTATCTGATCATGGCTGAATGGCTGAAATAGAATTTGTTGTTACAGTATATACAATCCTGAGATCTGAACAAGAAGCCAATTATCAGGCAATAATCAGGAAGACTATAGGCTCTGCAGAGGATTTTCCCTTGTCCAGGGAGGAATTGCAGGCAGCAGTGTCTGCTGCAAACCACATTAAGCCCCAAATGATGGCACGTGTTGTGATGTAATCATCCAAATGCCACCATTATGTACTTGCATCCTGCCATCTGATGCAAGTGCATAAGCTTCTCTGAACAGAGTGAAAAGAAACATTTTACAAAGTGTCACAGAAGTGTGTGGAATTACACTAATAGAAAATATGAAATAATAGCTTGATGGAATGATGTGAAAGAGGCTGCGGGTGAAGAAGGAACATTTTAAAGGGATTTTTGCTATTCAGTAGATCATTAAGAATTGTATTCTATGAGGAGACCTGTGTTGGTCTATGGTAGCAAAACATCAGGAATAGACCAGCACAGGTCTCCTCATAGAATACATTTCTTAATGATCTACTGAACAGCAAAAATCCCTTTAAAGTGTTCCTTCTTCACCCTCAGCCTCTTTCACATCATTCCATCAAGCTATTATTTCATATTTTCTATTGGTTTATGGTAGCAAAACATCAGGAATATGAGAGCCAGTTTGGTCTAGTGGTTAAGGCAATGGGCTAGAAACCAGGAGTCTGTGAGTTGTAGTCCCACCATAGGCATGAAAGCCGGCTGGGTGACCTTGGGCCAGTCACTCCCTCTCAGCCCAACTCAGTGCATTGTAGACCAGCCTCCTCATGGTGCACCTCAGGCAACATGACTTGTCACAGCTAAATAGTTTGCACATCTGGCTGCTGGACCTCACAAGGATTTCCCAGCAAGAAAAAAAAAAGCAGCATGAACACCGAACTGCTATGCCATACAAAAAAAAATCAGGAATATGGTAGCACCTTCAAAAGAAAATGTAAGATAAAATGAAGAGGCTTGACTTATGAAATGTCTTGTGCAAATATGAACTTGAAGGTTGGTTGTTGAACACAATAGGAGTGCTTTGGGATAGAAGTAAAGCATGTGAGAATAAATGGAAGGTTTAGCAAATAGTTCAACACTGATCAGGGAGTATAAGACAAGGACATCTAAGATCCGTTTGGCTGTTTAATGTATTTATGGACAAATTTATAAAGAATGCTTGTGATGATGTTACATGTGTACTGGTTAATGATGTGATGTGGTTGTGTGTGTACTTTTGTATGTAGATGGTGCTGTGTTACTGGCTGAGAAGCTGAATGATTTTCAGTTAATGTTAGATTGTAAGATGCAATGAAGATTATAGGGTCTGAAAATTAATGTATCAAAGTCTAAGATAGTTGTGTTTGACAGCTTCAGCTGGTGTAGAATGCAGCAGCATGAATAGTCAATGCCGCCAGTTAGTCGGCACACGTAACACCACTACTTCATGAGCTGCATTGGTTGCCATTGTGCTTCGGGATGCAATTCAAGGTGCTGGTTGTCACCTTCAAAGCCCTTCATTGCTTGGGACCAGGTTACTTGAGGGACTGTCTCTCCCCAATTGTTTCTACCCATCTGATCTGGTCCAGCAGGATAGGCAAACTTCTGGTCCTGTTGGCTAAGGAATACCGGTTAGCAGGGCCCAGAAGAAAACTGTTACAGTTATAATATTGCAAAGTATAGTTAATGAAAGTTCATTTTTCATTTTGTACCTCCATGCATTTTGTTTCTGATCCAACAATCACTAATAGGAGAATTTATAAGTAAAGTGTTTCTTATGAATAATTAATAGCTCTTAAGAAATGGGCAAGGTGCCTAGAAACTGAATGAAAGAATAAACTATTAAATTGAAATATTAAACAAAATAACTGAATTAAAAGTGATCATGTAAGCCCTGAAATAAATGTCTGGAGATGTAGTTGTTTTTAACCTATTTTCATCATCCATTCATAGGCTTAAATACAATTGCTCGCTGTTAAATAAATGCTCGAATGATATTCCATTGCATGTGCATTTTAAAATTTGAACAAATTAAAACTTCATTTCAGTTGCATTTGATTACATGTAAATTGTTTCCAATATTCATTATTCTCATTGTCTTCCTTTGGAAGGATTTTAAATTCTCTTTTGCATATCACACATCATCCTTCATTGGACTTCTTGATGAGGCAGGTTCTGAGAATTCTTCATTTCTAAAGAAAGGTTTATAAATTAAAACTGTGGAATAGCTCTTCTGCTACAGATGTTTTTCTAAATATTGTTCATTCTTACTGAAGATGAAGGGAAAAAACGTAGCAGTTTTCCTTTTTATCAGCCCAGCACAAGGAATATACTTACATGGTCAATGAGCATGACTAAGTCAGCTTGTTGGTTGTAGCTAGTCAGTAAAAATATTTTTACTAAAATATATATTTGAGTATTTCTTCAACATTTAAGTAGAATATCAGGACTTCATGAAATTTTCATTATTACTTTATTAGCCTTGTGCTTATTTTATTTTACTAGTTTTTATTATTTTAATTATATTAATTTTATTGTTGTATGTTTCTTTTCTTCAAAGAGCTTGGCCACTAAATTTAGATAGGCTAAATGGTGTTAAGTGGAATTGACAGCACCCATGTAGTATTCCATATGCCTGCAGAGTGTTTTGAGTTTTTTCTTCTTGCATTAACCTTTTCTTCAGTTCCTCTGATAATTTTACAGAGGTTTTTGATCCTTTTTTTTTTAAAGTAATTTTATTTAATGTACTATATTAAGTGTGTGTATATATATAGAGAGAGAGAGGGAGAGAGAGAGAAAGTAGTAATAGTAGTAAAAGTCTCCATGTTAATATAAACAATTAAACAATTTGGTTGCTTTCTCGGTATGCCTACATATATGGACTTGATGAATGCAAATATCTAACCTACAGGACACTACAGAGATTGCCCTCAAATTACTCTATCACTTTAGGTGGCTACTTGCACTCACTTCATAAGGATTAGGTTTACATGTCCTACTTAGTCCATGGCTCAGATGATATCTAACACTGTTTTGGTAATTCTTACAGCTAGTCCTGAATTTTCTCTAAAGCTGCCTATGTGCTTACTGGGCAATCACAGTACTGATACACATTGTTACATACAGTAATACCACTGCTGCAGGAGCTGAACTGGCTACAAGTCTCTTTCAGAATGCAATTCAGGGGGCTGGTTATTTTCTATCAAGTCCTATATGGCTTAGCGCCTGGGTATCATACAGACTGCCAACTCCAAGTAAATTCTGTCTGCCTGACCCAGATGAACAGGCATGCCTGTTGAAGGTCCCCTTCTATCAGAGATACAATGGGAAAGGACACTGAGGTAGGCATTCTTGGTGGCTGCTCCACTCTTTTGACGCAGCTTATCCCATGAGGCAAGAACTGGCCCCGTCTTTTGCTTTCTGAACAATAGTTAAAACTTGGCTTTTCTGGAAGGCTTTCGGTGATTAAGCAGCCAGAAGAAAACCTGTATCATTATTGTTTGTTCTTTTTATTATACTGTTCCCTGTATTGTCTTTTGATATTGCACATTGCCTAGAGTCAGTTTATACATCTTATAAATAAATACAAAGGTAGATTAGAGTCAGTGTACAAAGTTAATACAGTTACCTTAGGCCATTGTTCTTTACTGAATCCTAAGTTTAGGCATTACATAAATCCCAAGCTTAGGCAATATGCTATACTAGCTTCTGATACAGAAAATACTGTTGTCTTTGAAGTATCACTATTACTCTGATCAGTGAGCATTACCAGTAAGGAGTATTTTGATCTTTAGAGATAAATGTAATGATCCACGTAATAAGCTGCATAACAAGACTGTGGATATAACATGTCATCTAGATAATTTAATGGATATTACTAAGATGGTGTCACTGATTGTTACCGACATCAGTAAAATGGGGACATGTAGTTGTATGATTCAAATTTAGATCACTAGAAGGGGGAAAGTCAGGAATTTAAAAGCAGCTTTGTCTAATGATATACATGTCCATACACAGGTGAAAATTACCAGTCTGTGGATGAGGCAGTAGTGTAAGGAAGCCAGATTTCGTTTAGTAAGGCTGTAGAGAATATTTTTGTACAACTGAGCTTGCACAGAATGATGCAACCAGGCCCCCAGCAATTAACATCAAAAGGATGACAGTGAAAAAGCTGGTGGAAAACTGATAAGAACTGGGAAAGTTCTGAATTAGCCTGAATCCTCCTTAGATTATACTGTATGAATTATCAGAATTTTGATTGCTTTAAAGGAGAAGGGTGGAATAGACCATGAGCATACAGAAAAATATGGTAAAGCTAAGAAGATGAACACAAGTTAAAATGCCCATACCAGATTATCTGGAAAACAACAAAAACCACATAAAAGAAACTTGCTGGAATGGAATTGAATGGAATGGAGAAAATCTGAAATATAGTAATATCTGAAAACAAAGAATATGGGGAAAATGGTAAAGGTGTACTAAGAATAGTGTAATTTAAACATGAAGAGGGATAGTAGAGATCAAATATAGAAATCTAAATTGAATGAAATGCAGCGCAGTGTAGTGCAATGCAACGGAATGGAACAGAACAGAATGGAATGGAACAGGACGAAATAGAGAAAAATAATATCAGGCACTGAGAGCAATATAGCAGGCCTGAAGACAAAGCCAGGTTTTGAGGGACCTGTGGAATGTTAAGAGGGATTATTCCTCTGAGCAGTACCAACGTTCTTTCTGTCCTGCTTCCTTCAGAGTCCAGAGTCATAGTGTTACAGGGAAAACCATTGCCTTTTGACTCTGATGTGTGTAGGTGCCAATACATCTCAGTATCTGAATATCTTTTCCAAGGCCTTCATTGCTACCTTACCAAGTGCTAGTCTGTGACGTATTTCTTGACTGTTGTTTCCTGATATTCAATCCTAAAAGGCAGAAACTACCCATTTCATTGTCTTTGTTGGCAGTTCTAAGGGTGTCATTAGTTTAGTCATCTTTATATTTAATTGTAGTCTGATTTTTTTCACTGTGCTCCTTGCTTTTCATTACTAGAACTTCCAGATCATTTGCATTTTCAGCAGTCAGAATAGTATTATCAGCATAGCACAGGTTATTGATGTTCCTTCCACCGTTTTTAAAACCATGTTCTTCTAATAAAGCCACCCTCAGTATAAATTCAGCATATACTGTACATTGAATAAATAAATACATAACCAGTATGTTTTGCCATGTTCTTTTCTGGCCTATGGCTTTCCAATAAGTATACATGTTTCACATGAGGACAATGAGAAGTTCTAGGATTACCATTTCCCTAAGGACATTCCACAGCTTGACATAGTGAACACAAGCAAAAGTGTTTCTATAATCAATAAAGCATATACCAGTAGTCCTCAGTTAATAACCGCTTGTTCAGCACTGTTTGAAGTTACAACAGCACTGAACGAGTGGTACTTATGACTGGCCCTCAAAGATCCAGCTGTCCCAGTACCTCCGCAGTCATGTGATCACGATCTGGGTGCTTGGCAACTAGCTTGCACTTACGATGGTTGCAGTGTCCCATGGTCACATGATTGTCATTTGTGACCTTCCTTGCCAGCTTCCCACAAGCAAAGTCAATGGGGAAGCCAGCATGGAAGGTCTCAAGTCGCTCCTGTAGATTGCTCCCGCTCCTGTGGCTTTTTCTTCCGAGGAGCCCAGCTACAGAGTATAAGATCCCAGGGATCTTGTACTCCATAACACATGCTTGCCTGCCTGGCCGCGTTCATGCAGCCCTGCAGCAGCCATTGGTACACCCTCCCGCACCTGGCAGCAACCATCCCTTGCCCGGCTGTGCTCGTGCTGCACCAAGCACCAGTGCACCCTCCCCCACACAGCAGCAGCCAGCCCTGCCACATTCCATGCCACAGCAGCCATTTACCTGCCTGCCCGGCTGCTTTTCAGCTTCCCAATTGATTTTGCTTGTTGGAAGCCAGCAGGAAGTTGCAAGAGGGTCTTTGCTTAACAACCTGTGATCCTTTCTTAATGACGGCAACAGGGACTGTCAGGATTGCCGTCGCTAAGCAATGAAGTCACATGACATTGTGTTTTACGACTACATTGCTTAGTGATAGAAATTCTGGTCCCAATTACCTTAATTAAGCAAGGACTACCTGTATTGACTTCTTTGTAGTATTCTTTGACTTCCTCAATTATCCAGCAGTCAGCAATAATGTCTTGTTCCTTGGCCTTTTCTAAAAGCCAGCTTGAACATCTGGCATTTTCCTTTCCATATCGGGCTCTAATATGTGTGGGATGATCCTAAGCATTATTTTACTAGCATCTGAAATTAAGGATATTGAACAATAGTTTGCTGATTCTGTTAATTCTCCTTTCTTTGGTATTGGTATATAGACTGACTCTTCCAATATGTTGGCCACTGTGTCATTCTCCAGATTTGTTGGCATAGTTTGGTTAGAACCTTTACTGATTCTTCTTCTGTTGCTTGCTATATTTCAATAACACTTGTCAAATTCCTCTTCTTCTGCATCACTGGAGCATAAGCTTGGATAATCATCGTATTAAAGGATTTCCATGAAGTCTAATATTGTTTGTTCATTGATTGCATTCTACCCAAGTACTGACTTTGCTATATACTTCCTGACTATGAAAGCACCACTTTCCTGTATGAAAATGGACACCTATTTTTTTGTGTGTTCTGAGAAGTAACCAGCATGATCTTCTGACCAAAAGCGTCCAAATCCAGTTAATTTCAATTATCTGATGCTTAAAATGTCAATGGGTAGTCAGTTCACTTCATCTTTCACTATGTTGAGCTTTTCCATGTTCATGCTTCTTATGCCGCCATATTCCCACTATTGTTCTGTCTTTTCAGCTTTGTGTTTTCTTTTCCTGGAGGCAATATCAGAAAGTAGGCATCCAGAAGACTTTTATCTTGTCACATCATAAATACCTTTAGTACTCCATAAAATCCTCAGTTCTTTCTTAACAGCTTGTTGAGTGTCATCCAACCTGAAGGGTTCACCTTCCAGCGTTATATTGTCAATCCCTTCATCTTGTCTGTCCATATTGATTTTTTGGTAAAATACAGGAGTGGTCTGTTGGCAGATGCTGGGAAAGCCTTTAGCCCAGGAGAGGTCAAAAAAGTCACACACCAAGCATTTCTATAAAAATAATTTATTTACAGAAAGCAAAAACAAAAGCAAAACATTTAAAGGACTTAGCTCCCTTTGGAGCAAGCCTTGCTTGCCTACATTGTCGGCAGAGAGAAAAAAAAAGGAAGTAAGAACAAGTCCGGGCAGGTTTCCTCCCCCCAGGCTATTTTGCATGAAGCACGTGAGAGGAGACAATCTAATACAACCTTTTAACCCGGCCAAAATGATTAGGCACAATAGCAGTCTTAATCGTTAGTAGGAAAAACCTCAACACTCCCCTTTTTATACTATAGATTAAGATGCATAACCAATCTTCTCTGACAACTTTATATGTCTTTCCATTCACATTACTTTACCATTATCTCCCCTTTGGTTTAACAGAAAGTTACCATTCTTCTTCCTGTGTTTTTTTTCAAACCTAGGTTGTTATAATTCCAAGGCTTTTTAATGTGAAATGGCTTTTCATGCAGGCTTCAAAATCAAGCCTTTGTTTTTCTGTTGATGTGAACAGCAGCAAATCATCAACATAAATGCACAGATACATACAGCCTTGTTTGTCCTTCTTCATATATACACAGGGATCTGCTTTTCCTTTTTCAAAACCAAAATTCTGCAGTTTTTCATCTACTTTTTGGTTCCAGGATCTAGCAGCTTGTTTTAACCCATAGATTGACTTCTGCAGTTCACAGACTAGATTCTCCCCTTTTTCATAGCCAGGGGGTTGCTGCATGTATAATCTGTGGTCTAATCACCATAGAGAAATGCAGTTTGAATGTCATAGTGGTTAACTGACATTCCCTTGAGTGCAGCAACTTTTAACAGTAATCTAATTGATTCACCTTTAGTAACTGGTGCAAAAGTCTTGTCAAAGTCTAAATCTTTCCTTTGAGTGAACCCTTTTGCAACCATCCTTGCTTTATATTTTTGGATTTTGCCATCAGCATCCCTTTTCAGTTTGAAAACCCACCTACAACCCAGACAGCGTTCATTGGGAGGTAGATTTACCAGTTTCCATGTTTTATTTTCTTTCAAAGATGCTAATTCCTGTTGCATGGCAGAATGCCAATTTTGTGCAATCTCAGGTGGTAAAGCATTCACTTGTTCTAAAGACTCAGGTTCTGTGAATATGTGAAAAGCCTTTACTGTTTCAGCCTGAAAACGTGATGGAGGAACGCCTTTATTACTCCTCTGAGATCTGCGAGGTAATACAGGGCTTAAATTTTGACTCCTATCACTTTCCTGAGAAGCATCTATCTCATCAGATAGATCTTCAGTTTGCTTTTCTGGTTTAATGTCCTCATCAGGCAAAAGATCACCATCAGCAAGTCCTTGCTGTTCTCTTGTGGTGGTCAGTTCAACTGGAGAGCTAGAATTTAATCTCCCCCAGTTTTGTTCAGCAAAAGAAGCGCTTTTGCTAATTATTAATTTCTCTCCCATTATGAACCTGTAGCTCCTCTGGCTTTGTTCATAGCCAACAAAGATGGCTTTCTTTGTTGTGGGGCCTCCTTTCCTTCTCTGCTGTTTTGGAATGTGAACCCATGCAGTGCTACCAAACACTCTAAGATGGCTTACCTTTGGTTTCACACCATAAAACAAATGGAATGGAGTGTCCTGAATCATAGAGTTATACAACCTGTTCTGAACATAAGTGGCAGTCGATATTGCCTCTCCCCAGAACTTAAAACATAATCGTGAATCTTTTAACATGCATTCCATCGCATTTTGCAAGGTTCTGCCCTTTCTTTCAGCAACACCATTTTGCTGAGGGGTGTACGGGTTAGAAAGAATGTGTTCTATCCCCTTTTCCACTAGGAACCTTCTGAATTTGTGAGAAAGGTATTCTCCTCCTCTATCACATTGGAGTGCAGATACAGGCCTAGGGAATTTTCCATTTGCCCATGTCATGAGTAAGGATGGCGAGCAGGGGGCTCTCACCCAGACTGTCAAGCGCATGCGTAGCACTGAGGAACTGTTCAGCCATTCAAAGAGACACAGATCGGGACCGCCTTAACCGTTGGGGTTTATATGGCTGGGTTTTCCCACGCTTTCTCAGTTTGTTAGGATTCTTGTTAAGTACTGCTAATAAATATTAGAGACCAAGTCCTCGCCTCAGTGTGTTTCCTGGTAATCAGGACATCAATCCTAACAAACTCCTACTCCCATCGAAAGAGGGAGGAACAAGCAATTAAACAGATACGTTTAGAAATGTATTCAGAAAACCAAGAAATGCGGCTCGCCATCCAGCAATTGGCAGCAGCCCTACAGCAACACCAGCAACAAGTAGATCTCCAGATCAACACATTACAAGCTGCCATGCTACAACAGTTGCAACAACCAGCTCCGATTAACCCACAACCGGCACCAGCAGCAGCAGCAGCCCCACCGGTAATGTTAAGATCACAGGGCAGTCTACCAGAGAAATTTGGAGGAGAAGCAGGACAGCTGAGAATCTTTCTCACACAGTGTACTATATTCTTCGACAGCAGACCCGCAGAGTTTCCCACAGACAGAACCAGAGTCACCTTCATCCTAGGCCTGCTGAAGGGACCAGCGGCCAAATGGGCTATTCCCATGGTGGAGAACAACGATCCGATTCTCAACGACTACCAGAACTTTTTGGCAGGCTTCCGAGCACACTTTGACGACCCCATCAGAGAGGCCACGGCCAGCCGGGAGATTCGGAGGCTCAAGCAAGGTAACAAGAGGGTGGGACTCTACATTGCTGATTTCAAGTTGTTAGCAGGAGATCTGGACTGGAATGAGAGTGCATTAAAAGACCAATTCAAACAGGGGCTGGATGAGGAGATTAAGAATGAATTGGTGCGCCAGGGAACACCAGCCACGTTAGAAGCCCTATATCAGTTATCGGTGGTCATAGATGCCAGGCTAGAGGAGCTTAGGCAGATGCAGCCGGGGAGAAGCAAGACCCTCCGAGCGTTTTCAGGATTCCCAACTCCCCTTGTAGCAGCCTCTCACTCAGCACGAGAGGAGCCAATGCAGATTGGGGCAAGCAGGAGACTGATTTCCGAGACTGAGAGGCAGAGAAGGAGAGAGAGAGCCCTGTGTTTCTACTGCGGAGCCCAGGGGCACATGGTGAGAACTTGCCCAGCGAGAGGCCAAACAGCTCCAGTAAGACCCCCAGGGCAAGCAGCTGAAACAGGACCCATCCCCGCCTCTGTTTCCAATCAGGGAAACTCCGTTGGTCTCCCTCCCAAGAGCTCAGCAGGAAGACCGTAAATCAATTAAGGAGAGCTCATTCCGAAGATTCCAGGCAAGACTTTTACTACTTACCCGTAAAAGTCCAAGTCAACCCAGAGCACCAGGTCAAGCTAGAGGCCCTCGTGGATTCTGGAGCTTCAACTAATTTTATTGATGCACAGACCGTACAAGACTGCAACATACCGACCAGGGAATTGCCATGCCCCATAGAAGTAGAGACCATTGACGGCCAGCCCCTCAAGGCAGGGCCGATTAGAAGGCTCACAGAACCGGTGCAGCTCACAGTGGGAGACCACACTGAATGGATCCAGCTTTATGTTACTGCAGCGCTAAATGTGCCGGTAATCCTAGGCACGCCTTGGCTGAGGATCCACAACCCGTTGATGAACTGGACTACAGGAGCAATCTCCTTCCCAGCTAAGGAATGCCAGCACCACAAGAGTCAAGCCGCTCCACACTCTCCAGCAACCAACGCAGTCACAGTAGCAGGGGGGGTCCACTTGCCAGCCAAGTATGCAGATTTTGCAGACGTTTTCAGCGAGCAAGAGGCCACAGCACTACCCCCCCATAGGGACTGTGACTGCACCATTGAGTTGTTACCAGGAGCCAAGATCCCAGCAAGGAAACAATATCCCATGTCCCCCAAGGAGTTAGCCACCTTAAAGGATTACTTGGACTCCAATCTCCAGAAGGGCTTCATCCGACCATCTACGTCCCCAGCGTCTGCTCCTACCTTCTTCGTACCAAAGAAGCCCGACCCGTTGGCACCTGCAACCCAGGAGACACCCTTGAGAGTGGTCCACGACTTCAGTTTCTTAAATAAACAAACAAAGAGAGAATCCTATCCTCTGCCCTTAATCTCGGAGCTGCTAGATCGCTTGCAGAAGGCACGCATGTTTACCAGGTTGGATCTCAGGAGTGCGTACAATCTGATCCGGGTGAAAGAGGGGCACGAATACCTGACTGCCTTCGACACCAGGTTTGGCAAATTTGAGTACCTTGTTATGCCCTTTGGCTTGTCTAATGCAGGAGCCATATTTTCCAGATTTATGAATCACGTTTTTGCTGATTTACTAGACAAGTACATGGTCGTTTATCTAGATGACATATTAATTTTCTCTGAGGATGCCACAACTCACGTAACCCATGTACGTAATGTTTTGCAAAGATTGAGAGAGAACAGGCTGTTCGCCAAGCTAGAGAAGTGTGCCTTTGATTTAACTGAAGTACATTTCCTGGGCTATATAGTATCCACAGAAGGCATATCCATGGATCCTGCTAAGGTCCAGGCAATTCTCTCTTGGCCACCCCCCCGAAATGTTAAAGATATACAAAAATGGTTAGGATTTTCCAATTTTTATCGGCGTTTTGTCCCAGCCTATAGTCATCGGACCAGACCATTCACACAGCTCTTGAAGAAAGGCTCAAAATTCATATGGGGGGAGAGGGAGCAAGCAGCGTTCCAGGAGTTGAAGCAACTTTTTGCTTCCCAACCGCTCTTAAGGCACCCTGACCCCACGAAGCCATTCATAATGTATTCAGATGCTTCAGATGTTGCCATTGGGGCAGTGTTATTGCAATATACAAACAGGGCAGAGAATACATTGCTTCCTTGTGCCTTTTTCTCACGCCTACTCTCACCAGCAGAGAGAAACTATGATGTGTTTAACAGAGAGTTGCTGGCAATTAAGGCAGCATTCCAAGAGTGGAGGCACTGGCTAGAAGGGGCAACCTTTCCGGTGAAAGTTTGCACCGATCACAAGAATTTACAACTTCTACAGAACACCAGATCCCTCACCCCACGCCAGATCAGATGGAGCCAGTTTTTCTCCCGTTTCAATTTTGTCATTTCTTATGTGCCCGGGGCGCAAAACTGCTTGGCAGACACCCTGTCTCGATCCTTTCAGGCAGACCCCCCCACTCACCAGGAAGTACAGGCTGCTATATTACAACCTCACAACTTTGATCAGCCGATGAGGGGGAGCCAAACGGAGAGTTTAGCAGCAGGCAGCCAAGCAGAGGACCTATTTGCAAGAGCCAGAGCTCAGCAGCAACAGGACCCGTATGCCAGGGCCAGGATGGATGACCTCCAGAGGGCCCCGCAAGACACTGCCTCCCCATTCAATGTGGAGGCAGGAATCCTCTGGCATAGTGGGCGATTGTACATTCCCCCTTCATTGAGGGAAGAAGTACTGAGACTGTGTCATGACCACCAAACAGCAGGCCACGGAGGCGTTTTCAAAACTCTCCATAGAGCTCTGAGAGACTACTGGTGGCCTAAGATGGTTGCAGACATTAAGGGCTACGTTGCTTCTTGTCACACCTGCAGACGAGCCAAGCCTCTCCCAGGGAAGCCCACAGGACTCTTGCAGCCCCTACCCACCCCCAGTAGGCCTTGGGATACGATCTCCATGGATTTCATCACTGATTTACCCCCGGTCCAGGGCCTGACTTCCATACTGGTGGTGGTGGACCTTTTCACAAAGATGGCACATTTTATTCCTTGCAAGGGCCTCCCATCTGCACCAGCCACTGCGCAGTTGTTCATAGACCACGTTTTTAGGTATAGAGGCATGGTGAATCACTTGGTGAGTGACAGAGGCCCACAGTTCACTTCCAGGTTCTGGAGGGCCCTTTTCCAGTCATTAGGGGTCCAGATCCACCTGTCATCAGCGCATCACCCTGCCAGTAATGGGCAGGCCGAAAAAATTAACCAGTGGTTACAGCAGTATCTCAGGTGTTACACCACATATCGGCAAGACAATTGGCCAGCCCTGTTGCCCATGGCAGAATTCACTTATAACAACTCTGTGCAGTCATCTACCCAGATGTCTCCGTTCCAAGCGCTCTACGGGGTTAACCCTCAGGTGTTGCCCACCTCCTCCCAGCAGGGAACTGTTCCAGCCGCAGCTGATTTTCTTAAAGAGCAACAAGCCACACAGGAGTTGTTAAAGGAGCAGCTGAACAGGGCAAAGAGTGCTTACAAAAGGGCGGCAGACGCTCACAGGCAGGAGGGGCCAGCGATTGCAGTAGGAGACAAAGTGTGGCTCTCTACCAAGTTCTTGATCTCTACCAGACCCTCCAAGAAATTGGACTCTAAGTTCGTCGGCCCTTTCACTGTGGTGCAGCAGATAAATCCAGTAGCTTATCGTTTACAGCTCCCACCATCCATGAAGATCCATCCAGTGTTTCACAGAGCCTTGCTAGCTAAAGACCCTCCCCCAAGTAACTTGCGATCGCACCTACCCCCACCACCTCCAGTAATTGTGGAGGGAGAGGAGGAGTACGAAGTGGAAGAGATTCTGGACTCTAGGAGGAGGGGAAGGGGCATCCAATATTTCATACACTGGAAGGGGTACCCTGAGGAGGAGCGCACGTGGGAGAATGCCAGAGATGTACATGCTCCAGCACTGGTTCATCGATTCCATCAGCTTTTCCGTCACAAACCCAAGCCTCGCATTTTACCCGAGATTCCTCCTTCGCCTGAGCGGGCCGAAGAAGGCCAAGCTGAGGAGTTTGTGAGTGTGTATTTCCCCCCGCCCCTGCCTGAAGCCTCGACTCCAGTTACAGAGGAGGTGGGGGAACCACAGCCCTCAACCTCGGGCTTGCATTTCCCAGGGGGGAGGGGGGCTGACCCTGCTAACTCTCTAGATGTTTTTCAGCAGCAGCCACCTGGCTCGGAGGCGTTATCGGATTGGGAGGGCAGCACCGCTTCGTCCGTGGAGGAGTTGTCCTTTGAAGAATTACCTTCTTTGCCAAGTTCTCATGGGACTTTACAAGCAGACAACATATCTTATCAAGACTCTGGAGGGGAGGGGGCTGAAATGGAATATCAATCTGGAGGGGAGGGTGATGTCATGAGTAAGGATGGCGAGCAGGGGGCTCTCACCCAGACTGTCAAGCGCATGCGTAGCACTGAGGAATTAGGTAGCCATTCAAAGAGACACAGATTGGGCCCGCCTTAACCGTTGGGGTTTATATGGCTGGGTTTTCCCACGCTTTCTCAGTTTGTTAGGATTCTTGTTAAGTACTGCTAATAAATATTAGAGACCAAGTCCTCGCCTCAGTGTGTTTCCTGGTAATCAGGACAGCCCATGTCACAAAACTTTTAAATTTCTCAAATGCCTCATCTTTATGTTTTAAGATGTAGATAAATGTGTATCTTGAGAAATCATCAATGATGGTCATTGCATACCTTGCTTGTCCAAGACTTGGAGCAAAAGGACCAATAATGTCAGAGTGTACAATTTCCAAAGGTCTAGTTGTAACTCTGTCACTGTGCTTACTCACAGGAGCTTTTAGTGTTTTGCATTCTTTGCAAACTACACAGTCTAAGTATTTATCACAGGGTTTTATCTTTAGGTCAGCACACAGCTGCGGCATTTGTGCTATATACTTGAAATTAGCATGACCAAATCTCCTGTGCATCAGGTGTACACATTGGTCATGATATGGAGTGTTGCCAACTGCAGCCTTGCAGCTTGGCTTCCTTGCATTTTGCACAATGTACAAGGAGTCTTTTAACATACCAGTAGCACACAATTTCCCATTTTTTCGTATCTCACAACCATTTTTCTTAAATGTTATGATATACCCTGTTGCAGCCAATTGTGCCACAGATAAAAGGTTTGATTGTAAATTTGGCACATACAACACACCTTTTACAGTTTCTCCTAAGCAGGATAAATACAAGTCACCTTGTCCCATAATTTTGGTGACAGACCCATCAGCCAAAGATACACTTTGTCTTTCAGTTGTAGACAGTGACACAAAAGAGCTTTTACAATTACATAAATGACAACTGGCCCCAGAATCTAACACCCATACATCAGAATTACCCTTCTCAGCAACCTGTGCAATTTGGGTTGTCTGAAGAGCCTTCTTCTGTGTTGCCCTTGTGTTCTTCTGCTCTGTCTTTCTACTCTTGGGTCTCATGGCACAGTCTCTTTGCAAATGTCCAGCTGAACCACAAGTGAAGCATCGCTGGCTGGCTAGCGCTGTGGCCTCAGGTTCCTTTCCCTTCTTTTCCCTCATTTTCTGGTCTTGCAGCTTTCCAGAAGAGATGGGGGGGGATCTTTCCTCTCTCTTCTCCCATTCAGCGAGTAAGCGCTGTGTAACATACGATGGGGTGAGGTCTGCTTCAGGCATAGCCTCCAGGGTACAAATCAGCGTGTCCCACGTTTCATTTAGTGAGGACAGGAGGATATAGGATTTTGTGAGAGGTGTAAATTCCATTCCTCTCTCCTGCAACTCAACAAACAGCTGCTGAATATAATGCAGGTGCTCAGGAAGGCTATCTCCTTCTGCAAGGTAGGCTCTGTACAGCTTTTTCGTCAGAGTAACTTTACTCCCTGCTGTTGCCTTTACATATAAGTCTCTCAAAGCGTCCCAAAGTTGCTTTGCAGACTGCATGCCTCGCACGTGGACTAGCTGATTGTCCTCAACTCCCAAGATAATGGTGGCTCTAGCCCGCTCATCCTGTCTCAGCCATTCAGCACTGGGATTTTGGGGGGTTTGCTCACCAATTGGCAGCCAAAGATTCTCTCTGCGAAGATACATCTCCATCTTCAGGGCCCAATTCAAATAGTTGGTCTCTGATAGGCGCTCCAGAGGCATCGCTGAGGGCTGGGAGGTAGCCATGGCTTCTTCCTTCTTTTGCAAGTCACCTCAGCTAGCTTCTAAGTCCTGCAGACCGGCAGTTGCTGGAAAATCTCCAGGTGGCTCCAAAGAAAATCTTCACAGGTCTTTGCTACCTGCCTTTAAATTGTGCATGAGGTGTGGAGTTGATCTCTCTTTTCTCTCTGTGTTTTACTGCGTTGTTTACTGGGCACATAACCTGTTGGCAGATGCTGGGAAAGCCTTTAGCCCAGGAGAGGTCAAAAAAGTCACACACCAAGCATTTCTATAAAAATAATTTATTTACAGAAGCAAAAACAAAAGCCAAACATTTAAAGGACTTAGCTCCCTTTGGAGCAAGCCTTGCTTGCCTACATTGCTGGCAGAGAGAAAAAAAAAGGAAGTAAGAACAAGTCCGGGCAGGTTTCCTCCCCCCAGGCTATTTTGCATGAAGCACGTGAGAGGAGACAATCTAATACAACCTTTTAACCCGGCCAAAATGATTAGGCACAATAGCAGTCTTAATCGTTAGTAGGAAAAACCTCAACATGGTCTACCATAGTATTCTCCTGCACAATTTGAAAATACGGTTTTGCTGTTGTCACTGAAGTGATCACCCACCTCCAGAATTTTCCTATATCACTTCTTCCACATATAGGTGCCTGCTTGATTTAGCTGAGTATCTGGGAAGACTTTCGCACCTTGGGTGATTCTAGGCATACATGCCTGAATGTTCTTAGCGCCTTTCTCCCAGGACTCCCCACCACCACTACTATGTTGGAGAATGTACCATAAGTAGAACGATACATCTTTTGCAAAAATATTTCAGCACAGAGAGGTGTTGTGGTTATGTGTTGCGTACAAATCTACTCTGCTCCTTTTATGAAGAGAAGTAACTTTTGGTGGAAAGGTGATCAGAAATAGAGGTGGCAGGGGTCTTAACTCTTTGTTTGCCCTGTAACTTCTCAATGTTTAAATGCAGGAAAATAGGCACTTACAACGTAAAAGGAGGTGTAATGATTGCCTATTCAAAATCATTATCAGACTCACACAAGGCTTTCATGGATATCTGATTTAATAATGAATAGTATGCAGGATCACGAGCAAAGCTGAGAATAAAAGTGCGGGATGTCTCCCAATAAAACCCCAAATGGCTTCCAGTCCCTCCCCCCAAAGTCAGTACAATTCCATGCCCTGCAGGTGCCCCTAACAGTTCCTGCCGGTCTGCGGCAAATGTCCTTGACAAGGCGAGATAACCCAAACATGCATTCTTCACTCCTCGCATCGCAGCCTGGTACAAGGAACAGGAGCAGCCCCCTCCCATACAACAACTTGTTTCAGCACCATGGCATGGGAACCCGTTAACAATGTTTTCCAGGAACATTGGAATAGGGACCATGACAGGAGGTGAATTTGGAATTAGGCATCTGTGTATAGGGTACCTCCTTTCCCTTGCCTCTTCCTCCCTTCTGTTTTTTGTTGTTGTTGTTGCTGTTGGGGGGGTGCCTTCGAGTCAGTGTTGACTCCTGGTGACTGCCTGGACAAGTCCATGCAGTTTTCTTGGCAAAATTTCAGAAGTGGTTTGCCATTGCTCCTTCCTAAGAGAGAGTGACTGGCCCAAGGTCATCCAGCTGGCTTCATGCCTAAAGGGGGACTATAATCATGGGATTATAAGACTACATATTTTATATTATATATAAATATAATATAACTACATATTTTATATTATATATAAATATTATATATAAATATTTTATATTATATATAATATTTATATATAATATAAAATATTTATATATAATATTTATATATAATATAAAATATGTAGTTATATTATATTTATTTATAATATAAAATATGTAGTCTTATAATCCCATGATTATAGTCCCCCTTTAGGCATGAAGCCAGCTGGATGACCTTGGGCCAGTCACTCTCTCTTAGGAAGGAGCAATGGCAAACCACTTCTGAAATTTTGCCAAGAAAACTGCATGGACTTGTCCAGGCAGTCACCAGGAGTCAACACTGACTCGAAGGCACCCCCCCAACAGCAACAACAACAACAAAAAACAGAAGGGAGGAAGAGGCCCGTACAATTCAGGAACAGGAGGTACCATATACACAGATGCCTAATTCCTGGGAGTAAACTCTTTATAGAATAATACTACAGTGCTGTTTTAGTTGTATTAAATCTGACCTATTGTCATTTTTGTCTTGCGTTCTGGTAATACTTATTTAGTCAGCAGCTGTCAAAATCCTTTTCATTCTAGTTTCTGACCTCATTTTGGGGACTGACTTAGTTGTGGCTTAGTTATCCTTGGCTAAGAATTGGACAATAGAAATACAATCCACTTCTTTTGTTCTTGGCCTCTTGAAAGCATTTGATACCATTAGTTATGTTGCACTCTAGAAAATCCTGTTGGGTAAGTCTGGAAAGGATGCCCCATTCCTAGATCATAGTAATCAGATCACTCGTGACCTTGGATTCATGTTGCTGGGGTAAATACTAGGTCCATTTGTAAATGCCATGTTTGTTCATGACTTGGAGTAACAGAGCTGGAGTGTATTACTGAAACCTAGCTGGGTGAAGGCAGTGCTATCACCCTTTTGGGTATCTGCCCTTCTGGGTTTTAGATCCTACAGCAGCCATGAACCCAAGGATGGGGGAAAGAAATGGCATTGTGCTTACATTATAACTTATTTATAACCAGGAGCCCTGCTTATGTGGCCACAGAGATAAATGCCTAAATGTTACATTGGGCAATAAGGACATGTATGGTATCCTCCTGGTGTACCAGCTGCCTTGCTGCCAGTTGAATCCTTTCTAGGATCTTTATGTTGTTGCTGGATTGATAGTGGAGTCCCTTTGACTTTTGATGCTTGTTGACTAGTTTCCATGCCATAGGGGCATGGTCAGGAACAGCCATAGAGTTGACTTCCAGGGAAAAAATGGCAGACTGAAGACCATGGTGGAATAAAGAGCTGACTGGTAGACCAGCTCTTCAATAATTCCTCTCTGGACAAGGATAGGACTTGAGATCACCCACAAGTGCTCCAGACAGTTGCTCCTCTCTGGCAGGTTTAGAGCTCTGGGAGATGAGGGAATAGCCATCTTGCTCAAACCGCACTTGGCGCCTTTGAAAGGACACTGAGTTCGCATATTTCCTTTTCTAATAACTTTTTGGAAATTGCTTATTAACTGCTTTTCAGCTATTAGGAACCTTTGGATCAACAAATTTTACAGCACAAGGTGAGTTTCCTTCAATCCTTAGTGAAGTTTTAACTACAAGTTCAAGGATTTAAAAAAAATTTTTTTTTGAATAAACAGCAAAAGGGTGATTAAAACTTTGTTTTTAGAAAGTTACAAACAAACTAAGGGTCCAGATAAATTTGAAATAAGATTTTGGAATAAAGAATCCACCCTATGGAAAAATGCTTTTGTTTTGGATTCTTTAAAAAAAAAAGTAAGATAACATTTTAAAAATTGGACACAAGGGAACTAGAAGGAACTAAAGATTACAATTAAAGGAGAACGCTCAAATTCGGCTTACAAATACAGAAAGAAGCAAAATATTTTAACATTGGACATATTGAAGGATCTTTTTTTAACAATAGACCCAGAAGTTAATTTTAATAGTGTCTGCCTCTATAGATAGACAGTGTTTCAAAGATATTATGGAAGAAGAACAAGTTTTACCTGACAAGATTGAGACTGATATGAAAGTGGATTTAAAAATGACAGGCTACAAGAATGACATGAAAAAAGATGTTACACTGGACACACAAAAGAAACCAGCTGATGTCTTAATAATTAAAAGGGATATACAAATAACAAACCAGGAGAGTGACCTAGATAATTTTCATATTTACAAAAGAGGCTTGTTAAAGCTTTGAAGAATTTTGTGAGAAGGGACAAAGAAAAAATGAAAAGAAAACAAGTTCGAGAACATTATTTGAAGGGACTAAAGATCAAGCTTGTTAGAAATAAAAGGAATATAAAGTTGATTTATTTGATCAAGGTTAAAATAGATATATTGTTATCTTTCATAACCCTTAATGGACTTTTGCTGACATCAGGACTGAAATAACGAGGCTTTAGGGATTTGTTTATGGATAAGAGATAGGATATGGGAAGAAGAGATCATTTGTTGTATTTAAGAGAAGGTGATAAGTTACTAACATTGTTTATACTTGTGATAAAGGAGAAAGTCATTTCTTTATATATTTCTTTTCAGTTTCATTTTTTCTTTCTTTTTTCTTTTTCTAATTTTTTCTTTTTCCTTTTCTGTACCTTCTATTTTTTTCTTCTTTTTCTTCTTTTCTTCTTTTTAGTTTGTATTAGTTTTTATCTTTATAATCATAATGTTTAATAAAATTACTATTAAAAAAAAAAGGAACAGCCATGGAGTTCATGGCTTCTATGGCAACTATAGGCTTGTCCCAGGTAATCACTGGCCCACCATATGTAGGAAGACACACTTTGGATCTTGTCTTTGCCTTGGAGCACTTTTTGTGGCCTAGATCATCACCATTAATGGCAATGGTTAATGGAGGGCATTACAACTAGCCTCTTGCCATGGTCAGATCATTTACTGGTTCAACTGAGATTGACTGCCACCTGAGAGTCCTACAAGGCTGAAGAGTCTATTTGGAGGGTCCGTTTCTGGCATGATAGCTCCAGAGAGTTTCTAGAGGGCTGTTAGGAATTTTCCCAATGATCTGGCAAGCAGTTCCGTTGATTTGTTGGCATCTAGTGACCTGGGCTCTTAACAAAATTCCGTAAAGTGGCATTTCTCAATGTGTCAATCCTGGTGTGTTCATTGGTTTTTTAAGGAATTTCAGGAAATCAAATAACAGAATTGAGGCCTGCAGAATTAGTAGAAGACTAAAAATGAAGCTGACTAAACACAGATACAAGCTCAGGCTTGAGCTCACACTGAGATGATGAGAGGTGACAAGTCATTACTCCTCCCTTATTGCGCAAGTGGGCTATTGATCAGTGACCTTATATAAGAGGGTGAACTCCCTTTTAGGAAGGAGAGAACAAATAAGTCCTTCCTGGCCGCTGTCACTGTTTCATTCAGCATTCTGCCAATAAAGGTACTTGGAGTTGCTGAGGTCCTGGTTCCTCATGGACAGAGTTCATAGTGGTGACAGTGGCAGCAACTTGCCATGTTATCTGGGGCTCCTTTTGGACCCTGAAGAAATCAATAGGGTGCTTTCTAGCATAGGTACTCCCTTTTGTATGTTTGATCCATGCCCTTTCGGGCAGCAGGTAGGAGTATAACAAATTAGATCCAGGAGTTAGTCAGTGCTTCAGTTTGGGAGGAGGTTATGCCTGCAGTTGAAGGGAGGTTTGATTATTCTCTGTCCTTGAAAGACTCTCTCTGGATCCAGCTCTATTTGGTAACTATTGCTCGACCAATTCCCTTTTTGGAGAGTGTTGTTAAGTGAATGGTGGGATACAGTTACAAAGCACACTGTCCTAACAGTCAGGAACCACGCTGACAAGGAATAGGTCTCTAGTGTTTTATTACTGCTACGTTAGACAGAAAATCCTAACAAACTGAAGAAGCATGGGAAAAACCCAGACAGATAAACCCCAAAGTCAAGGCGGGTCTGATCTGTGTCTCTTTGAATGGCTGCTTAACTCCTCAGTACTACGCATGCGTTTTCCCCCCTGGATAGGGGCCCTGTCCTGCTCACCATCAGTACTCATGACACACACTAAAGGAAACTAATTACCTAGAACCATTTCAGTCCAGTTCCAGACTTTGGCATGGGACCAGGATAGCATTGGTTATTCTAGTTGACAACTTTTGCTGGGACCTCTCAGCAGGCTTCAGTACCATCAAACATGGTATCCTTTTGGACTGACTGTAGTAGTTGGGAGTCAAAGGCACTGTTTTATAGCAATTTTGTTCCTTCCTCAGTGGTGGTTTTAGTCAGAGGTCAACTTGATGGCCACTCCTGTGTGAGGTGCCACTGAGATTGGTATTCTCTGCCTTACTGTTTAATATTTAAATGAAGTCACTAGGAGAGATGAGATATCACTAGCATAGTGATAATATTCAATTATATATTGACTGACTGGAGATGCCAAGTCATCTCAGTGTTTGAACATCATTAGAATCTGGGTTGGAGGAACAGGCTAAAGCTGAACCCTAGCAAGACAAAATTGTTGTTCATCCATTACAACTCTTTGTGAGTTCCAGTGGTGTCTCCCAAGTGGGTAGCACTGAGGGAGCAGTTCCCTGCTTCCTTATCTTGGAACGCTCATTTTCTGTACCAGGCAAGTGTTGCACAGCGTACCTCATCAGCTATTGCAAGATTCTACCATTCAAAAGGAGCCCATTATATCCCTGCAGCTTGCAAGGTCTTTCAAGCTAAGGTAGTCCCTCGGCTTCTCAAAGTTGCTCCCTTGCAAAGCTTAATATTATTGAAACCTCTTAGGATAAGTTCATTAGAGCCATGTTGATGGTACCAAAAAGTATCAAAAATGCGATCCTACCGGTAGAAATAGGTATAGTTTCATTGGATGCCAGAGCATGGTTCCTTCTTCTTACCTTCTGGCTAAAGTTAATTATGTTGCCTATAGGTTTAGCCCTATTAGTATTTAGAGATCGTTTTAGATCATTGCGGCTGAAAAAAGCCTTAGACAAAATTAAATTGCTGGGCTTCTCTATGGAAAGTCTGTGCTCATCAGGATTTGATAATGCTAGAACCACCCTTAAACAATGAATCTGGGATATAGATCTCCAAAACCAAGTAAGGTGTTACACCCCAATATTTGTCATTTTCTTCCAAAAGGATGCCTCCCAGCCTCCTATTTATCATCCATTACAATTTTGAAATTTTGTAAGGCTTTCACCTTAGCCAGGCTGGACGCTCTGCCCTCAGCAGTCCTTTTTGGATGTTTTAAGGGTATCCCTACGTACCTTCGGTTATGTCTGTGTGGTGATGGCTCAATAGAAAACCTAAGCCATATTACTATACTGTTCCCTATATAAGGACTCTAGACAGACCCTTATATATATATACAATTTTGAAGAAATTTCCAGGTAGGGAGTGTGATTTCTATTTAAAGCTACTTCTTTCAGACAAGGACTTAAAAATATCCTCCCAAGTTGCCCAGTTTTGTGCTACCATCTGCACGATACACTGCACCATTACTTTATTCTTAATTAATTTTAGATCCTATCATACTTACTGTTTTTCTGTTTTTATATATATATATATATGTATTTGTATATGTATGTATATATGTAATACTGTTATTATTAGATAGCCTGATTTTACCTAGCCTTAGGGCTGTAATAAACTTGATTTGATTATCAATTATTACCATTATTTAAATCTGAAATTTGGAATCTTTGAATACTAATTGATTCAATTTATTTTGATCAAACATCAGAGACACCTGCCCAAAGATAAAATGACATTTAAATGTCCACATTTTAGAAATTGTCTCTAAGACATGATATGAGCATATTACTTAGCAGAACCTGAGGTCCTTTGTTTGAGGGTATTGATTGCTCCTTTGCAAAACCTTGCAGAATTATCTGTAACAAAATAGTTTTGTCTAATAAAATAAAGTTAATTTAAAATTCTTCAGATTTTTTTATAACCTTTATTGAGATTTCAAAATAGAATTAAAATGCAAAGTACAGAAAAGCTTGAATAAAGAACTAAAAGAAAAAACTAAAAAGTGCAGGGATAGCAAGAAAAGAGAAACAGAAAGCAATTTGCTATCTTCTCCAACACAGATATAAATATGTATATAATAACTTATTCTCTTACTCTTAATTAAATCTTATCTAACATTATTTCTATAAAAATACTACTATACATATTGATGGTGCCAAAAAGTATCAAAAATGCCATCCTACAGGTAGAAATAGGTATTGTTTCATTGGATGCCAAAGCATGGTTTCTTTTTCTTATCTTCTGGCTAAAGTTAATTCTATTTCCTATAGGTTTAGCCTTACTAGTATTTAGAGATGCTACTTTAAATACTAATACTAATTTAATATTTAGAGATTACTACTTTAATCATCAAAACCTAAAATCAAAACCTCATTTTTTTCAGTTACAAGCGAATAGTGCAAAAGCAGTTACCAGGAAGAAGCAAATCCAGTCACAGTATTTTCTCTTATCAGTGTTGTCAGTTTTGCCATCTGTGTCAATTCCATTAATTTCACCATCCATTCCTCTGTTGTGGGAATTTGTACATCTTTCCATCTTTGAGCATACAAAAGTCTTGCCGCTGCTATCATGTACGGAAACAAAGTCCCAAATTTTCTTTCAAGATGTTGGTCCATCAAGCCCAAAAAAACCAGTTCTGGTTTCAACTGTATATTCACTTTAAGGATCTTTTACATTATAATACATATTTGCTCCCAAAATTTCTTAAGCTTCGCACAAGTCCACCAAACATGGCCAAAAATTCCTTCTCCTTGGGACCATTTCCAACAGACATTTGATACCCCTTTAAACATTTTTGGCAACTTATCAGGTATTAAATACCAATGATACATCATTTTATAAAAGTCTTCTTTCAAATTATAATTCAAAGTAAATTTCAAGCCTTTGTTCCACATATTTTCCCATTGCTTGAGCATGATGTTATATTCAAAATTCTTTGCCCATTTAATCATACAATCTTTAACATATTCATCTTCCAAATTCATTTGCAATAATATTTTATACATCTTAGTAATAACATGTTCATCATTGGTACAAAGATCCACTTCAAACTGAGTTTTTTCATTAACAAAATTGTAAGTCTTTTTATCTAAATTAAATCATTCTGTCAATTGTACAAATGTAAACGAATGGCAAATATGACCTTCGAGTTCCAGTTCCCTTGTTTTAAGTTTAGGTTCACCTTCCTCAAAATTCAACAAATCTTTATATCTCAACCAAGTCGGTTTCCCAACCATCTCTCTTCTGAAGAAGGCTTCCTGAGGTGACAGCCACAAAGGTACATTAGGAGACAGTCCTGTTTTATATTTATTCCAAACTTACCTAACAAAATAATTTTTAAAAATCTTTATTAATTTTTACTCTATCATACCACAAGTAGGTGTGCTATCCAAATCTCAAATCATGTCCTTCCAACTGCAATAATTTCTTGTACTTCAGTGTCACCCAGTCTTTCATCCAAAGGAAACAACAAGCATCAAGATATAGTTTCAAATCAGATAAAACCAGATGAACTTAGAAATATCCTTCTGCCACAGTTTAAATGGTACTTTCATTGTCAAAAGTGGTATTATCTGACACAAAAACACATCCTGGGCAACACATTCATCTTAATCACAGAAATCCTACCAATAAGTAATAATTTAATTTCTCCCACCTTAACAGATCTTTCATTCCAAACTTTAACATAATTATTCTGGAACAACATACAGTTCATATTTGATAATATAACTCCCAAATAGCTAACCTTTTTTTCAATTTTAAAACCAGACTTACTCATCAATAATTCTTGGTTTTGCATAGTCATATTTTTAATCAACATCTGTGTTTTTTGTTTTGTTATTTTAAAACCAGCTAGTAGCCCAAAATCCTTCAGTTTCTTCATCAAATATTCATTGTCATTCACTGGATCTTGTAAAATCAAAACTAAATCATCAGCAAAGGACCTCAATTTAAAAACTTCTTTTTTTATCTTTAAACCCTTTATCTTCTCATCTTATCTAATGTCTCTATTTAGCACTTCCAACACTAAAATAAATGATTTTGAGTTTTGATGATTATATTGTCCAGTAGAAATAATGTTAGCCAAGGTTTAACTAAGGGTAAGAGATTAAGTTTGTATAATAAACATTATCTGTGTTGGAGAAAGTTGGAAGTCACCTCCTTCTTATATTTTCCTGCTATTTCTGCACTTCCTTTTCTTTTTTCTTTAAGTTTGTGTTCAAGCTTTTCTGTATTTGGTATTTTGTATTTTAACTTTACTTTGAAATTCTAATAAAGTTCTTCAGTAAAAAAAAAAAGAAATAGTTTATATTAAGTTCTTACTGAATCAGTGAACTGGCCAAACACATGTAGAACTTATAAAATAAATGGAAGTGTTGAAAAATTCCACTGGGAAGAAGATTGGCATCTCATACCACTATCTCTTGGTAAAACCCTTATGTTTTGGTAACACAATAACCTTAAATAACATTTTAATTATATTCAGACATACGTAGAAATTTTTCATTGTGATTGTTTAAACCCTTCATCACATTTCACATTTTAGATTTCTGTAAGTTTGAGAAGTTAATTGCTGCAGTGAGTGATGCACATTTTATCACTTTGTTACCTCTGTCCAACACAATTTGCAACAGGAATAAAAGTAAATCAATTCTTGAGTGGCCCTACAGCATATGGAAGCCCTCCAGGAAGCTCTTTTCTCAAAAGATTTTGTAGCACAATCTGACAATTCAGTTTAATGGACAACAGTTTTACAGACTCCCAGCACATTGCTGCTGATCTGCAGGAGATTTTTGAAGAAAAAACAATGGGGAAGCCTTAGAGAGTTACATTAACTCAGCTCTTTTGCATAATTAAGACATTCTGTTTAAATTAAGCCTTGACACTAGCTGCTAATATAATTTATCCTATTATGCTACTTGCCCTGTTAGTCTGATCTTAATATTTAATTTCTGTGTTAAATTGCACCATTACATTTTCTTTTTATAGTTTTTGAAAAATCCTTTCTAATTATACAAAAAGAAATTGCACGAATCTTTTAATACTTTTCCGCATACAATTCTAATCATCCAGCTTATTCCATATAATTAGAAAGATGTGTGTACTGTGATAAACTTTCCCAATTAAGCATGCTTCAAAAGAACCTTCTGAAAGCGTATTTCTGAGAAAGTGTGTATATACATACAGATACCAGAAATATGTGTGTGTGGTCCTTTTTAGAAATTAACTTTTTCCTTTCTTGTGGCTATACAAATCTGTTATATATTTATAGATATTCTTGTAGCTATTTGCGAGTAACAGTATAGTAAGCACCTTCTCAGAAATGAATCTGTTAACATTAAATGGATGTAAATTCCCAGCCAAGTGGGAGTCTAATTTTCTAAAAGACAAAGGACCCAAATATGGAGTGCAAGCGGTACAGTTCACAAACTGTTCTTCCACGATATGGCTTGTATATGATAGCCCCTTTCTCAGATAATGTTCAACAATCCCATTTCCATATATAGTTCCATATACTAATTATTAGCCACTTTCTAGATACAGTAGTTCAGATGTTTGTGCCTATGTTTCACATGATCCTGATAGCTTCTGATGATTCAGTGCCTATGTGCTATACCAACAAATAAGGACCTCAGTCCCCAGCTCTTCAACAACTGACTCTTCTTAGGGAACAGTGCCCCTGGCCAGGTGGTACTGTTCACCTATACATATAAAAACATAATGATCCTGTCTGTCACTACTGTCCGTTAATGGAAAACTGTTGTGCTGAGTATTCAACAGAGAATGTCCTACGTCATAATTTCTGAAACCACAGAATGAAATCTTGAATCAGTAGGAGATAGCTTTTTCTATGCTTGGAATAAAGACCTTCTACACAGGTTTCCAGTAGTTCCCATACTGAGCAAAAGTCTGAAGCACTTGCCTCATCTCGCTGTGCCTTGCATTTGAATCACACCATTCTGGCTGTGATCATTGTTCCTGGTTAATTGGAAGGGATAAAGAATTTTACTTCCCCAAAGCTGAAATATATATCAAATGGATACTGCTCAGTTGCAACCTGCATATCTAGCCTCACTCCCCCCACCTTTCCCTTATTTCTTCCTACTTGTTAAGTATCTAAAATGTGAGAAACATTGGTTCCAGCCATGATAGGCTAAGATGTTTCTGGAGATTTGGGGAATTCACACTCCATTTTTTACATTCTACAGTTCAAGTACTAAGAAAGCACATCTAACTGAAACCAGGTTTTATGAACATCTGGATAAATATATTTAAAATCTGAGCAGTGCCTCACTTAACTCTGGTCAGTTACATCATGGCAGTCAACTGAGCAACACAATTTGATACAGCTATAAAAAGGGACTTCAGCAAAGGATCGTTACCTTGTCGTGGTGCTGGAGCTTGAGCACCTCAATGATGCCATGAGCTAAACTGTGAAGGGCCACCCAAGACGGGAAGGTCATGACAGAGAGGTCAGACTAAATGCGATCCCTGGGGAAGGTAATGGCAACCCACCCCAGTATTCTTGCCATGAAAACCAAATGGATCAGTACAACCAGAGATATGTCGGTATACCATCAGAAGATGAGACCCCCAGGTCGGAAGATGGTCAAAATGCTACTGGGGAGGAACAGAGGATGAGTTCAACTAGCCCCAGACATGATGACGCAGCTAGCTCAAAGCCGAAAGGACGGTTGGCGGCTGACGGTGCTGGTGGTGAACGGCGAATCCGATGTTCTAAGGATCAACACACCGTTGGAACCTGGAATGTAAGATCTATGAGCCAGGGCAAATTGGATGTGGTTATTGGTGAGATGTCAAGATTAAAGATAGACATTTTGGGCATCAGCGAACTGAAATGGACTGGAATGGGCCACTTCACATCAAATGACCACCAGATCTACTACTGTGGACAAGAGGACCACAGAAGAAATAGAGTAGCCTTCATAATTAATAGTAAAGTGGCTAAAGCAGTGCTTGGATACAATCCAAAAAACGATAGAATGATCTCAATTTGAATTCAGGGCAAGCCATCTAACATCACAATGATCCAAATATACGCCCCAACCACAGATGCTGAAGAAGCTGAAGTAGATCAGTTCTATGAGGATCTGCAGCACCTACTGGACAACACGCCTAAAAGAGATGTTATTTTCATCACGGGAGACTGGAATGCCAAGGTGGGCAGTCAAATGACACCTGGAATTACAGGTAAGCATGGCCTGGGAGAACAAAATGAAGCAGGACATAGGCTGATAGAATTTTGCCAAGACAACTCACTCTGCATAACGAACACTCTCTTCCAACAACCTAAGAGACGGCTTTATACATGGACTTCACCAGATGGACAACACCAAAATCAGATTGACTACATCCTTTGCAGCCAAAGGTGGCAGTCATCTATACAGTCGGTAAAAACAAGACCTGGAGCTGACTGTAGTTCTGATCACGAACTTCTTGCACAATTTAGGATCAGACTAAAGAGATTAGGGAAGAACCACAGATCAGCTAGATATCAGCTCACTAATATCCCTCAGGAATATGCAGTGGAGGTAAAGAATCGATTTAAGGGACTGGACTTAGTAGATAGGGTCCCGGAAGAACTCTGGACAGAAGTTCGCAACATTGTTCAGGAGGCGGCAACAAAATACATCCCAAAGAAAGAGAAAACCAAGAAGGCAAAATGGCTGTCTGCTGAGACACTAGAAGTAGCCCAAGAAAGAAGGAAAGCAAAAGGCAACAGTGATAGGGGGAGATATGCCCAATTAAATGCAAAATTCCAGAGGTTAGCCAGAAGAGATAAGGAATTATTTTTAAACAAGCAATGTGTGGAAGTGGAAGAAGACAATAGAATAGGAAGGACAAGAGACCTCTTCCAGAAAATTAGAAACTTTGGAGGTAAATTCCAGGCCAAAATGGGTATGATCAAAAACAAAGATGGCAAGGACCTAACAGGAGAAGAGATCAAGAAAAGGTGGCAAGAATATACGGAAGATCTGTATAGGAAGGATAACAATATCGGGGATAGCTGTGACGGTGTGGTCAGTGAGCTAGAGCCAGACATCCTGAAGAGTGAGGTTGAATGGGCCTTAAGAAGCATTGCTAATAACAAGGCAGCAGGAGACGACGGCATCCCAGCTGAACTGTTCAAAATCTTGCGACATGATGCTGTCAAGGTAATGCATGCTATATGCCAGCAAATTTGGAAAACACAGGAATGGCCATCAGATTGGAAAAAATCAACTTATACCCCATACCAAAAAAGGTAAACACTAAAGAATGTTCAAACTATTGAACAGTGGCACTCATTTCACATGCCAGTAAGGTAATGCTCAAGGTCCTGCAAGGTAGACTTCAGCAATTCATGGAGCGAGAATTGCCAGATGTACAAGCTGGGTTTAGAAAAGGCAGAGGAACTAGGGACCAAATTGCCAATATCCGCTGGATAATGGAAAAAGCCAGGGAGTTTCAGAAAAACATCTATTTCTGTTTTATTGACTATTCTAAAGCCTTTGACTGTGTGGACCATAACAAATGGTCATCTTGTATGCCTCCTGAAGAATCTGTATAACGACCAAGTAGCAACAGTAAGAACAGACCACGGAACAACGGACTGGTTTAAGATTGGGAAAGGAGTACGGCAGGGCTGTATACTCTCACCCTACCTATTCAACTTGGATGCAGAACACATCATGCGACATGCTGGGCTTGAGGAATCCAAGGCTGGAGTTAAAATCGCTGGAAGAAACATGAACAATCTCAGATATGCAGATGATACCACTTTGATGGCTGAAAGCGAAGAGGAACTGAGGAGCCTTATGATGAAGGTGAAAGAAGAAAGTGCAAAAGCTGGCTTGCAGCTAAACCTCAAAAAAACCAAGATTATGGCAACCAGCTTGATTGATAACTGGCAAATAGAGGGAGAAAATGTAGAAGCAGTGAAAGACTTTGTATTTCTAGGTGCGAAGATTACTGCAGATGCTGACTGCAGTCAGGAAATCAGAAGACACTTAATCCTTGGGAGAAGAGCAATGACAAACCTCGATAAAATAGTTAAGAGCAGAGACATCACACTGACAAGAAAGGTCCGCATAGTTAAAGCAACGGTGCTCCCCATAGTAACATATGGCTGTGAGCTGGACCATAAGGAAGGCTGAGCGAAGGAAGATCAATGCTTTTGAACTGTGGTGTTGGAGGAAAATTCTGGGAGTGCCTTGGACCGCAAGAAGATCCAACCAGTCCATCCTCCAGGAAATAAAGCCAGACTGCTCACTTGAGGGAATGATATTAAAGGCAAAACTGAAATACTTTGGCCACATAATGAGAAGACAGGACACCCTGGAGATGATGCTGATGCTAGGGAGAGTGGAGGGCAAAAGGAAGAGGGGCCGACCAAGGGCAAGGTGGATGGATGATATTCTAGAGGTGACAGACTCGTCCCTGGGGGAGCTGGGGGTGTTGACGACCAACAGGAAGCTCTGGCATGGGCTGGTCCATGAAGTCACGAAGAGTCGGAAGCGACTGATCGAATAAACAGCAACAAAATAAAAAGGGAACATAGCTTCAATTTCTGTTGTTCTTATCTCTTACAATAAGATAATTATAGGGTAGGTGGCTAGAAAGACTTTTTATTTTTAATCCAAGTCTTTTTAAAAATATTTAAAGGAAATCCCCTTTTTAAAAAAAGGCTAGCACTCTACTTGGATGCTTATTTCATTTGCTTAAGTTGTATACTTGTAAAAATGGTTCATAAGCAGACTTTGTGTCTCCACGTATGGTGCTCTAAATCTGCCTTTATGTTTAGAAAACTGGCAAATATAAAATGTCGCATGCTATGATGCTTGTATGTTTGAAACTGTCTTTGAAATGACTTTTTTACTGGCTGTTTCAAACCCTTGTATAGCAAACTAGAATGAAATAGATGCCATGGTACTATCCTTTTTTTATAGTAAATTTTATTAAGCTTCAAGAGAAGAATAAAAACTACAGAAAAACAAAAAACTACAAAGAAAAAAAAACTAAAAAGGTGTAGAAACAGAAGAGAAAAATTTTTCAAATTTACAAAAAGATGTGGCTTCTGACTTTAAACAGCAAGGATATAAAAAAATTTCCATAATTAATCTCTTACTCTATATTAAACCAAAACACCACATTATTTCTATAAATCATTCCATTTTAACACATAATAAAAATCACTGAATACAGTTATTCCTCCCCCTTATATTAAAATAAAAAAAAGTTCATATAAACCTCCTAAACATCTTTCTCCCCTCCAAAAGTTAACACCTATTTAATTATTCCCTTCCTACCGCTATTCTATACATTTCTGTCTACTATAATAAGAATCAAATTAAAAAGCACATACGTTAAGTGCTATTATACTTAATAATACAACAATTTTAATAATCCCAATCTTAATAAACCCAAAAAGCAAAGACAATTCAAAACAGTAATTCCATATCTTTAAAAGTGAATAACATCAATCAAATCCTTACAGCAAGCCAGATAAATATTCTTTAACCATAATACAACAGTTTTAATAATTTTAATCTTAATAAACCCAAAAAACAAAGCCAATTCAAAACAGTAAATCCAAATCTTTAAGAGTAGATAGCATCAATCAAATCCTGAAAGCAAACCAGATAAACATTCTTCAACCCTTATCCCACTTCAAAATAAACCAGAGCAGTTACATATCCCTACAATGTGCACACAGCTTTTCTCTTGAAAGAATCAAACAGCCCAACTGCCCCCTTTAATGATTCCAGGTTCTTTTGTTGGCATTCCACCAGAAGATCAATTTTACTTATGGCTTGCAGATCACTCTCTCCCTTAGATTTCTCCAACTCCACTATCCAATCTTCATCCAGCATCTTGATAAAAATCCCAATCTCACTCTTTAAAAAGACCTTTCTATCGCTCTTAAATTTCTCAGTTTCATCCACCACATCCCCAACCTGATGGCACATTTTAGATCTCATATTTTCCACAATGTCCTGGATATCTTTCATGAAAGCTTGATAGAAATCAGAAGAAATCTGTTTAAAATCTTGGTGGAAGTCAGAAAGAATCTGTTTGAAATCCTCCATGTCTTATGCAGTAGATTATAATGCCCCCTAGAAGCTTAACCAGAGAAAGTCGAAGATATGGAAAAGTTCTGAAGTGTGTTTACATAAAGTGAGAGTGAGATAGCAGACAGTTCTCAAGGGAAAGTGAAAACAGAAAGCTGAAGGTTCAAATCAGCTGATTCAACGTGTAAGGAAATGCTAATATCTTCAAATTTAACTCAAAAATAATAACAGGAAGACAATTGTTAAATCTCAATCCGCCTTTATATTTGGAAGGAAAACGAAGTCCAAAACTTAAAAAAGATTTTTTTTAAAAAGGAATCCCAAAAATAACAATAAGCACCAAGAGAACCAGCTTCTCCTCACTGTAGACAGCCTCTTTTAGGTTACGCATACTTAAAAAACCCCCATAAATTTAATGATTAAGAAATGGGGTGGCTGGTCTTAGTGTCCCTTTAAGGCTACAGCGCAGCTTGAAAAATGACAAAAATGATGAAATCCCCGCATCCCAGCTGGCTCCCAGTCGAACGTGAAACGCTGTTTGCAATTTTTTGGCTGCAAGCAGCCATCCAGAGGACAGATGGGATGATTCCAGGTGTTCTCCTTTACCCGGAGAACATTTCTGGGCTTCAGGAAAACCTGCCTGAGCCCAAAAAAAGTTACCGCATTGTCAGCTCTGCCGCTGATCCTGCAGGCACAGCCATTCAGTCCGCCATTCCCACCAGAAGCTGCCATGGTACTATCCTAAAGATTCATCCAACTGTATATTTACTCTTCAATATAAACCTCTAAATGTCAGTTTATGAAACTAAGTTTCTCATTGATTTAGATGTATGGAACTCAAAACATTAAATATCAGGCTCCAGATGACAGTCCAAAAATAAAACAAAATCTGTCAAAGGCAAGTTGCATGTCTGTATATTCATTTCTATGCTTTTTGAAGCAAATCCATTTTAACATTTGAACTCTTCTCTGTTAGAGATTCATAGTGCCAAGATTCCTTGGGGATAAATACTAACAGTTACAGTCATTTATATGTCTAGCAATTTATTTTTACTTGACACTAGAAAGCTTAGGCTCTTCAGTGAAATCAATCAGTTTTTTACTGTTCAGGTGGTAAGGCTGGAAAGAATATATGGCAGATAGTATAGGAGTGAAATAGGGTAGATTATGCATTCTGTTATTGTGAAATGTAATTGAATGAAGTATTTATAAGGCTGAATAAAATATTCTTGTCATATCCTCTCCAAAGAAAGATTGCCAGATCAACCCTGAAGGAAGTTTCTGTCTTTCACAGCCACACTAGCTCTAAGGAAGGCATGCCTGTAGTTTATTACCTCCTTCTCCTCCTCTCTTAGTGCTCCCTGTGTGTTGACTGAATACCTCACTTGAGCGTAAGTGAACCATTTGTTAAGACATGTCTGCTACATAATAGCTGTGTAGCAAGCAGAAAGTTCACAGGTGAAGCAGCCCATTCTTGGACTTCTGAAGTACGAAAAACTGTCCCTATAGAATTTCTGCAACCTAGCTTTTGAGAGTAAAATTTTCAGCAAATTACAACACTCGTTTCTTTAAGACATGAGCAAGAAAAATCTTGTTTCAGTTGTATCCTGCTTCAAAAAAAAATTAAGTTAGCATTTTAATTACAAATGTGATCTTTTACATATATGCATACCCAAAATGCAAATCTAACTGAATTAGGGTTTAAATACTTCAGGCTGAATATATGTAAAATCTGAGCATTTAGTGTAAAATAACTAACTCCATTGTTTTGTAATGGTAGGTTAGCCTACCAAGACAATTGGACACAAGTATAAAAAGAGAATATAGCCTCAATTTCTAAGTTTCTTAATTCTTACCCTATAAGGTAATTATAGAATTTTGACAACAGTTTCTGGTACACATTTGAATCAACATCCAGTACAAGTCTGCAAAGACTATTAATTAATTTCATTGTTGCATCCAGTAGTGTCCTTCTGCTAACAGAATGGCATCCAACAACAGAATGGATTCCTTCACTGTTACTCTTCTCAAAATATGCTACTCCAGCAGGATAGTAGATTCTCTAAGGTAGATTGTGTGGGAGGTTCAGGGAAGAGAATGCATAGAAGCTGCAGAATACCCGTGCAAAAGGGAATTTTTCTTAGTAGCTCAAAGATTTCAGCATATTCAACGTAATCTTTAAAATGCAAATGGAAGACTAGGAATAAAGGCGCTCGTGAGTTTCTAAACTGCTGTTGGAACTTCCTGAAGAGTGGAGTAAAAATATTACAAACACAAATAGTTGCCTAACTAATTAGCAAGATGGTACCTGAGGCGAGATATCAATCAAGGTACTCTCATGTGACAGTCCTATTAAGTGCTATATATGGCTGATTCTCACAGAAGTGCCTGAATGTGTAACAGTTGTAATACTACTGTAGATACCTCCTCTTAAATGGGTTTATAGATAATGTCCTTCAACATAAATAAAAGGTATTTATTTTATAAAGTACCATATCACATAAAAATCAAACAATTCTACGCATTCTCCTTCTCCCTGCACTACCCACGCATTCTACCTTAGAACTCCTACAAAATTCAGAAACAATAGGAATGAACATAATCGATACCACCTATTTTTACTGCAGCAAATTAGCTAATCTTATATATGACAGCAAAGATCAAGCAATAGTAAAGTTGTTCATTTTAAACCCTGTTGTAGTGGGCTCCTGCTTTCAGCTGCTGACAGTTTGAAAGGACAGCCAGTGTTCTGTTATAAATAGGACAGACCCAAGGAGCAGGCATTTAATAAAAGTGTCAGATCATATGAGATGGTCTGATCAGTATAGAACAAGAACATTCTGAAAAATTCTTGGAATTTTGCCCAGATAGGTGCAGATTAGATCCTTTGAAATCAGTGTTGGTTTAGCTTCAATGGTAAACAAAATGTGATTATTTAAAAGAAAAAAAATTAGAAACATTATTATTTCCTTTTTCCTTTTTATTCTTAACATAAAAATATTTTATGCTACATTAGAAACATTATTCATATGCAGCACTATTTTTGTATAGAAAATGATGGGATTTTAAAAATTTATTTGAACATTATTTTCTTTTTATGAATTGTAATTAGAATTGTTTAAAATAAATAATAAAGCAAGTTATAGCACACCACATGGATCATAGCTTATACAGTATGTACATATGAATCAAGACCACCAATTTTTGCTGTGCAATGATTATTTTATAACCACAGCTTAGTGCAGGGGAGTTACTCTGTGCTCCCTTGAACACTCCTTCTGTAGCCTCCAAAATTCCCAGAAATTGTGCTGCTAAATTTTGGAAGCAAATTGTCATTGTTCAGCATTATATTTGGTAGAGTAGTTGTTGAAAGATTAGTGTACTGTACATCTAATGAGCTCCTAACAAAGAAGTATGTAATCAAAGAGGAAAATGTATATAACCATAAATAACATTTTTTAGATTTTTTTACTGCCTTTATTATTTTTATAAATAACTCAAGGCGGCGAACATACTGTACCTCATACTCCTCCTCTTTTCCCCATGACAACCACCCTGTGAGGTGGTATGGGCTGAGAGAGAGGGACTGGCCCAAAATCTCCCAGCCAGCTTTCATGCCTAAGGCAGAACTAGAACTCTCAGTCTCCTGTTTCTAGCCTGGAGCCTTAACCACTAGGCCAAACCTTTATTTGGTAGTGCTTTATATAACCAAATCTGAGCAGGAAAATTCACTTTTTTAATGTTTTAAAGTATTACAGCCAGTTATGAAAATTTGGCATCATGAGTTTAATCTGTAAATCCTTTTAATTCACTTGTATCAAGTGAACATACTGCTAAGTACATTATAAAAACAGAGATTCACAATTACAGTATTTACCGTAGCTGAATTGATAGTATAAACTTTTACCAATTTAAGAAGTTCCTCAAGGCTCTCTTTTCTGACAATGTATTTAGGCTTATCGACTGAGGAAGTACAATATTGAGGGTAAATCCTTACTACTTTGCCTCCAGACAGACATTCTTCTGAAGCCACACCTGTTTCAGGAGTACTAGGCATCTTCAAACTCCCAGGAGTTTGAGGAGTTGTATGCCTTCGTCTTTAACCTCTGCTAAGGCTGGGGTGCCTTCAGCCTTACGTTTGCATTTCTAACCATTTAAAGTTAATATTTATATTCCTCAGGGATGACTCACATTTCTTACACCATTCTGTTTTTACCTTAAGTTGCTGATTTGTAATGTCATCAAAGAATAAAAACAAGTTTTACAAGTTTACTCCAATTACAATTGCATATACTTAAGAAGGAATTACTTGGGATGCTTTGCTTTGAAAACACTACAAAGAGACATATAAATCTTTCTTGAATGGTGTACATAAATGCTGGCATTTGAAACTGTTAAAATTATAACTTCTGTTACAATAGTAGTAACATGAAAACAGAAGAATTTGAATAAATGAATGAATGAATGAATGCTTTATTACTGCCAAAGGCCAGTCATTTACAACAGCCAACTTGCACTAGCACCAGACAGTAAACAGTAAAAGAAATAGTAATATAAAAGCAATGGGAGATTATGCTGAACATGCCGCTGTGCAGTTTTTTTCTGCCTTATAGATAGTGGCAGGCCGCCTGTCTCAATGTAAAAAGGTGAGCAGGAATTCATCCAGGTGGCCTAAAATTTGCTAACAGAAGCATAATAAACATATTGTATAACTCCCTATAAAATCTATAGTATAACAGGACATGCCGAACTGTTTTGACCACACCTGAGCCACAAGGGCAGGTGCACTCCTCATAGGAAGGCTTTGAAGTGAAAGCTTTGTAGTGATAAACAGATAAATAGATGCATTTTTCTGATAGAAGAAAAATTCTTCACAGGAAGATTTATATTTTTTGCTTCATGGACAAAAATAGACTATTGCTAGAATTACAAAAATAGATTGATTTGCAATTAATTGACACCATTTAATAACTGTGCCAGGTGCCCTAAAACAGGGTCCCTAGGGGTCGGGTCATGAGGAAATTTGAAGGTTACCTTCTGCTTCAGTGCAACTCTTGCCTAGTCCCATCTTCCCTCTCTTCCAAGGGTGGCTTTTCCTCGGCTTCTTCCTGGAAGACGTCATACCAGGTACCGGCTCTGGGGCTGTGCACCTGCTCTGGGCAGCCAAAGCACTGTGCCTCTACTTTTTGCAGGACGACGGTGCCTTACAATAGAAGGCCAGTACATTTAGCTGGAGATATTTCTGGAGAATATTCCCTGTATACTGGACATGCTCAACTTCGCCATTCTCCCTTCCCCTGGTGCCCATCAGATGCCTTTTTTCTATGTGATCTGTGTGCTTATTCAATATTCAATGAGGAGGGAGTGTCACATGAATTCACTGTGTACTTCACTAACACTAGTCTACTTGGCACTCTCACAGAATTGGTACAATATCTTCCCTGATTCCAGTGTCAAGAGAAATGCCATCACAACAACTTAAAGTCCCCTTTGGGTTGCGAAAGTGGGGAAGATCACTGCTTGCAAACTGTATTTTGTATCTGTGGTTACAAGTACCATCATCATGTTGGAAAAATATATCAAACTCAACCACTTGATTTCTGCCTTTTGCTGCTCTTGCTGATTTCTTAGGTACTTGTCCCTTGCCATAGCACTTCATTCCAAATGTTGTCATCATTCTTGCCATTCAAAGAAAAAGAAAACAAAATAATAATTTTTCCTATGGAGAAATCATTCCCATCAGTAGAAGCTATGATGCAGTACCAGATAGCAGAAAGTTTTCTTCTTTTCAAAGATGGGATTATTTAAATCAGGTGTCAAGAACTCATGTCCTTCTAGATATTAGATAAGTTCTGCCCAGTATAGCCAGTTGTCAGGGATAATGGGAGTTGTAGTCCAACAATATTTGGAGATTCTCAAGTCCACCTTTCTACTTAAAATTATAATTTCAGTTGACTAATATGTAAGCTAGGGATATTACTCGTAAGACAATTATGCCCCCATGTATGCTGCCTTGTATGCAGTAATAAGTAAAGACAGAAAGATAATTGAATTGTCTCTGGGCAAATTATATGATAAACATGGTTGAGATTTTTTTGGATGGTTCCATTCCAAGTTTTTATTTTGCCAATTTGACTGTAACTGAGCAAAGTTACACCAAGAACGCTTCTCCCTTCTCTGAATCCCCCCTCCACACCTCTACTCTATGATTGCCAGATAGTCATTTTTTCTTCCAGATCACAGACATGACATTAAATATCCATTTGACTCAATGGGTGGCCCAGATGTTCAACCGGAATAGGACGAGAAAAAATGTAACTCAGTTCAGTAGTACTTAGCTTCTGTCTTCCATTCTTTGAACCAGAGAGGACAGTTAAGAGTTATTAGTAGCATGAAAACATAAGGGGAAATCCGACTTCTGTTGGGGAAATGGTGGACTGAACAGCTGTGCACACAGGCTTAGCAGGCAGACCTGACAATGCAGCAATTTTTTTCAGGCTCAGGAAAGTTTTCCTGAAGCTCAGAAATGTTCTCCGGGTAAAGGAGAACACCTGGAATCATCCCATCTGTCCTCTGGATGGCTGCTTGCAGCCAAAAAATTGCAAACAGCGTTTCACATTCGACTGGGAGCCAGCTGGGACGCGGGGATTTCATCATTTTTGTCATTTTTCAAGCTGCGCTGTAGCCTTAAAGGGACACTAAGACCAGCCACCCCATTTCTTAATCATTAAATTTATGGGGTTTTTTTAAGTATGCGTAACCTAAAAGAGGCTGTCTACAGTGAGGAGAAGCTGGTTCTCTTGGTGCTTATTATTATTTTTGGGATTCCTTTTTTAAAAAAATCTTTTTTAAGTTTTGGACTTCGTTTTCCTTCCAAATATAAAGGCGGATTGAGATTTAACAATTGTCTTCCTGTTATTATTTTTGAGTTAAATTTGAAGATATTAGCATTTCCTTACACGTTGAATCAGCTGATTTGAACCTTCAGCTTTCTGTTTTCACTTTCCCTTGAGAACTGTCTGCTATCTCACTCTCACTTTATGTAAACACACTTCAGAACTTTTCCATATCTTCGACTTTCTCTGGTTAAGCTTCTAGGGGGCATTATAATCTACTGCATAAGACATGGAGGATTTCAAACAGATTCTTTCTGACTTCCACCAAGATTTTAAACAGATTTCTTCTGACTTCTACCAAGCTTTTATGCAAGATATTCAGGACATCGCTGTCAGGCCCAGCCCAAGAACAACAGAGAATCAGTCCATTCAAACTTCAGTTATTTGCTCAACTCTTTAGACAGAATCTTGCCAGACTCTACCTAACCTAAAGGGAAATAACCCAGGAGAGCTCTAGGGAGGGGCTATTCTGAACCTCTTCATTTTCCCACCATTGCCTCCTGGACTGTGCCTCCTCTTATCTCCTCCACCTCCTTGGAATGTGTTCCTTCCTTCCTGAGAACCAGCGGCACCACTGAAATCCACCACAATCGTGGAAAATATGAGGTCTAATATGTGCCTTCAGGTTGGGGATGTGGTGGATGAAATTGATGAATTCAACAGTGAGAGAAATGTTTCTTCTAAGATTGAGATTGGGATTTCTATTGAGATGCTGGATGAGGATCGGATAGTGGAGTTGGAGAAATTTAAGGGAGAGAGAGAGCTGCAAGCAATAAGAGAAATTGACTTTCTGGTGGAATGCCATGAAAAAGAAGAGGTCATTATGCATTGGAGGTTTTTTGAAGAGAAGCTGGAATTTTTGAGGGGGGCAGTTGGGCTGTTTGATTTTTTCAAGAGAAAAGTTCTGTGCACATCATGGGGATATGTAAATGCTTTGGTTTATTTTGAAGTGGGATAAGGGTTGAAGAATGTTTATCTAATTGCTTTTAGGGTTTGACTGATGTTATTTGTTTTTAAGGATTTGGATTAAGGTCACTGTTTCGAATTGTTTTTCTTTTTTAGGTTTATTAAGATTAAGATTATTAAAACTGTTGTATTATTTAGTATAATGGCAGACAACTTATGTGCATTTTAGTTTGATTTTTATTATAGTAGACAGAAATGTATAGAATAGCAGTAGGAAGGGAATAATTAAATAAGTGTTAACTTTGGGAGGGGGAAGTCATTTAGGAGATCTATATGATTTTTTTTTCTTTATTTTAATATGGGGGGAGTAACTGTACTTAGTGATTTTTATAATGTGCTAAAGTGGAATTATTTATAGAAATAATGTGGTTTTGGTTTAATATAGAGTAAGAGATTGATTATGGAAATTTTTGTATATCCTTGCTGTTAAAAGTCGGAAGTCACATCTTTCTGTAATTTTGGGGGAAAAAATTTCTCTTGTGTTTTTTAATTTTATATTTTTTCCTCTTGTGTTTTCACATGTTTTTAGTTCTTTTTTTTTTTGTAGTTTTTTTTTTGTAGCTTTTATCCTTGTCTTGAAACTTCATAAAATTTTATTTTATCTATAAATATATATATATTTATACATAAATAAAATTTACAGTATATGTATATATATATATATATATATATTAAATACATATATATAAAAATTTAAAAATCCCACTTCTTTGGTGACCGTCTGCAATGGATTAATCTGTTCAGCAAAAAATTACAGCAGTTGTGAATGTCCCTTTTCTAACAAACATACTGTACCTTTTGTCCTAATTGTTATTATATTGCTTGATATATTGTTTACTTAAATATTAAACTAAACTAAAATGTTAGGTTAAACTAAATTAACTTTACTGTTAAATATTAGGTTCTTGGGAATATTTTCTGATACCTACTTAAATTTTCTTGGGAAAAGTCTGTTACAACAACAATTCTCCTCTACATTCCTATTCTTCATCAAAGCTCCCACTCTTTCTCCAGATTCATTGCAATGGACATCCTCAAAAGAATATCAATGGTATCTTATAGTCTAAAAATAGCAAGGTAAAAGTTGTTTGATTTTTTCCTACAGGATTCCTTGAATTTTAAGCATAAAGATGCCAAAAAGTAAGAACTACTGTAGAAGAAAGTTTACAGAGAGAATAATATACTAGAAAAAGAGAAGGATAGATTTTGAAACCAAGTTTAGGCTAAATATATGAATTATTTTATTTGAGTAAGTTCTCTTTATAGTATAAAACTGTATTTGACCGGGAGGTGGGGGGGGGAGTTGTAGCAGATACCAGAAAACTCTTGAGAGGACTTTCTCCCAATACTGTTTCTGTACTTAAAATTGCCCCCTTCCAGCTACTGTTTGCAGCTGAGTAGCAGGCCATTTTCTGTATGCTTTTGTACATATAACGGACAGCTGAGTCTTGTGCCATTTGAAATGTGTAAAAATATCAAGAACCAAGGCGTCACACATCTTGATTTTTTAAAATTTTCATATTGTATTTTTTGTGTTGTTAGGAAAGTCTAGTGAGATAGTTTAGTATATCCATTGCATTACATATGTTTTCTTCTCCAGAGCTCTTACTGTATTTACAATATCTGTTTAGCAGTTTGAACTTAACACATGTAACTCAGGCCTATGAAACTTACTCAGAAATAAATGCACTGTATTTAGTACTCCCAAATAACATTCAAATCAGTGAATCACTTAGCTGATAGTACAATCTGATGTCTTATTCCAGGTAATCTTGGTGAGAGACAGTTTAGTGGAGTGATTAAAGTTCAAAAATAGATGCTAAGAGGTCAGTTATAGTCCTCCTGCAGGCATAGAAGCTGGCTGGGTGATGTTTAGAGCAGTCATTCCCTTGGAGTCTAACCCACCTCACAGGTTTATTGTTATGGGGAAAATAGGAGAAGGGAGCATTATCGTATATATGCTGCTTTGCATTGTAAAAAATAAAAGCAGGATATAAATCTAATAAAATGAGTAATCTGCTTTGTTTCAATTATATTTAGTTTTTTAATAAATAATTTAAATTTTTTGATTAGAAACTCTATAATCTGATGTGTACAGTTGCAACAATTGTATGTGATTTCAGAAGCATTATAACACTGTTTTCTGTAATTTTCAGTTGTGTTATATTGGAATAAATAATATCAAAGACCATATATATTTAGATACATTTATATCTAATCTGATAAAACTGTTACAGCTCCTTCCTGTGCCCTGTTTTAATACTGCAAGCTTCTCAAAATACAGTGAGATCAGTAATATTTGCCAGTGCACATACCAATGCTAATATTCAACTGTTTTTAACTTAGAGTAGATGAATCAACTCACTGAAGTGTGATTATATTTCTCTTGCAATACAAATTTGATTGCTGCATGTTATGATCCAACTTCAGTCAAATATGATTAATATAAGCAAGTAACAATAAGGATGCGAACAAGCAAGTTAAGAAAATTAAACTAGCATTAAAAATAAAGTTAAACAATAAAGTTGAATTGTACATTTGAATTTAGAAAAAAAAACAAATGAGACAAAAAAACTGGAATAGCTAGATTAATTGGTTTTTCTGATGTAGCTTCATTTTGATCAGCAGCTTTTTGATGTGTTCTGTGTTAAACAGCTTGATGTGATAAACAGAGTAATTCATTGAGTTACTGGAATTATAAATTTATTTTACTTTACTAGATTTAGAAGGCCTCCTGACTCGAAAGTGACTCTGGGTGGTTTACATGGTTAAAAAAGAGAAGAGAAAAACAATAAAAGAGAGAGGAACATATATGCCCAGATGAAATCACCCAACACCTGACAGTACCTTACCAGAAAATGCCAGGGGCTGAACAAATAGGCTAACTCCAGCCCTGGGAGCAACAAATAGCAAAAATAAGTCTAAACTCATGTTTGCTAAAGTCATTTTATGTATTACATTCTTATACTGGTGTGCTTCAACTTCCATATACATATACATATACCACTTTTTTTTTCACCTGGGTTCTTCCAGCCTTACAATGCTGTTGAACCGTAACTCTTGTGATCTCCAACCATAATGCTCAGTGATTGTGAATGACAGATATTGTGGTGTAAAATAAATTTGTAGGACCAAATTTGGACAGGCCTGGGTGGAATGAACTCCTTCACTAGTTTGAAAAAAAAGTGGGCTATTTGAAAAGGGCAGCGTAAATTGAGTTGGAATAAAAAGCCTAGCTGAACAAATCCTTTTCAGCTGACTCCAGTCATAACCAAACAAGAAATAATTCCACAATCAGGACACTTTTATTAAGAAAGTCCTCTTCACGTTGCCACATAAGAAATCCCTATGTGAAAAGCTATCTGGTATTCCAATTTTAAGTTGTATATGAACACAAGGTCCTGGAATTTGATTCAGTAGCAAAATGGCAGCCAGTGCAACTGTTCAGAACAGGTGTGATATGTTTATCACAGGTTGCCCCTTTCAGCAACTTAGTCATGGCATTCTGAATCACTAACTGCAGCTTCTAAACCAATTTCAAAGGTAGGCTAATGCAAAGCCCTGCTGGATTATGGGATGAAAATGTTCAAGAAGCTTTTGCTTCATCTAACCCAATGATATTATGAGTAGTAGTTTGGTAGTTTTAACAGACCAAGAAAGAGTTCAGCCTCTATGCATCATAACAAAGCATATCTGAAGATAAGTCCCTCTTTTTTTTTTGGAATAGAAACATGTAGAGATAAACTCCATCTTGTACTCCCAGTAACTGTAAACCTGGCAGTATAGAGATCCAAAGCACACTCTGCAACACAGCCCACATTACTGACCCACATTCAGAGAGATGAATTCATAACATTTTTATCGAGATACTGATTTCTTTGGCCTAGGAACAAATCCAAAATCCTACTGAATTTATCTGCAAAGAAACCAGTTTTTGTTCTCAGGCAGGATTTGCACTGGCAACCAAGTAAAGATCGTATGAATTAACCAGACCACTTGCCACCTGAAATAAACCCACCGATGGAGGCTTTACAGATAACACACTGGAAGGAATATTTTTTAAAAATATGATCAAATAAGCATAAAACTTAATTCAAGTAACTTGATTTAGTGGAACCAAATTGGATTCTTCTCTCTGTGTCTTCTTCCTGCCTTTGTTTTCAGATTACACATAGGGAAAGCCTAGGAATGTAGCAGTTAAAAGCTTAGAAACAGGATTGAGGAGTCAGCCCTCTGGTCGGTTTTAAACTACAGTTTTCAGCAGCACCAGGCAGTATCACCAATGGTGAGAAATGACTAGAAGCAACAAGTCAGCAACAACTGGAGGACCACAGGGTCTTCATTCTGAGTAAAGACTCATTATTGAGACCTGAGCCCTTCAGAAAACCAGAAGTATTCTCCTTTGTTCCAAAATCTCTTAGCAGCAATCATCTTGTGGTTGCATTCATATTCATGAAAAAATACTTTAATAAGCTTTCACTTCATGCTCTTAGCATTAACATCTGTTATTTTCACTGCATACTCAGCAGAAAGTAAACTATGACTGTTTTTTCTCTGTTTTTATGTCCCAAGTTGAGTAAAAAAGTAGGAGCCGCTGCACAAGAAGCATTAGTAACACTTGTTTTTGAAGAACTGATTTAGGTCCTAAGAGGGCAACAATAATTACACACTGTTCTTGAATTGTTTGTATTGCCCCCTTCAGGTAACTTAGAGGAAATAGGTTTGTTGGATCTTCTATCAGTTATTAAATTATAGATGCAAATATAAGAATATAGCAAATATGTCTATGATAGCTAAATCAATCAGGAGAGGCAGTACTGTTCCAAGCAAATATATGGTAATGTACCTAGTTCCAATTGCATTGTCTACTATTTAGCCCATGTTTTGCCATATCCCTTTTTATGTTTCCTTATGGTCACAAATACATAGCACAGTGTTGTAGGAAAAGATGAGCCAATGGTAAAACAGCCATACCTAGCGGATCATCAATGTGGGGATAGGAAAAAATTACGCCATTTGCTGTTGGTTTCCCACCCTAGGTAGGTATGAAAATTTTAAGTAATCTATTGTTGGACATGCCTATCAGGCCCAAGCTAATAAGTAAAACAACCCTTGCTTCTCATTAGCAAGTTGACCTTGTGAACAGTGACATCAATGTGCGGAGGGTGGAGGGTCAAAAAGATGGCAGAAGTGGTATGATGCAAGGCCTGCCCCTTTCATACTTGCATGCAACGTCAAAGGATGTACAAATGAGATGGGGCTTGCATTGAAACGTTCACTTTTACCATCTTGCCTGTTCTGACATACAGTTCCCCTCGCACCCCAACAGTACCCAAGATTTATTTATGGAGAAGAGTCCTCTGTTATGGAAAAGAAGAGGGGGGGAAGTGAGTTACCAGTCCTTGTAAGATACATGTTCACCTATATACTGTATACTAACTATATCAATTCATAGTACTGATTTTGGCATTCAAAATTCTTTACAACCTGGGATCAGGTACTTTCAAGGACCATTTGAGTACATGTAACTGCTTGTCCATTAAAAACTTCAGCAGAGGTTTCTCTTCAAATAGCCCCACCATCAGAGATGCGGGAGTGGCACTCTATGAAATGCTCTCTCCAAGTTCTGATGCCTTTTTATTTTGGGATCGTTAATCAGACTTTATTTATCTTGAGCTTCACTTTTACCCTTCCTTGTGATTCCTCTTTCTGATGTTTTTCTGCTGTGGTTTTAAGCTGCATATTAATATAAATCTTTTTAATTCCAGATAATTGTGTACAGGATTATAGGTTAAATAAATATTTTTAAAAATTGTATAAGAGAACTGCTGAGTGGTACAAGGAAAATTACCTGGAAAATATTGTAAGAATGTGTTGAAAGAATATTGTTGAAATGTTATTTTACTTGGTTGTTCCATAGTCATTTTTTGGTGGTGTTTGTATTGAACAGAACGTAAGTTAATAACGTAAGTTAATAAGTTTATCCACCTTCATTCAATCCAAGTTCACCATTATTGCAGTCAGACTCAGTAATGCTAACTGTTGACACTGACACTGCATAACAGGACTTTAACTGCAAGACCAAAACTGTATAAAGATGTTGAATTATTTTGCGTAATTCAGCAGAATATTTGATTATACAAAAAAATGTAATTTATCACCAGGGTGTACAGATCTGAAGAACAGGCTTGTTAACTATTGTACTTCCTACTCTCCACCCCCCCCCCCAAAAAAAAAGATCATATAGAATTATGTCAGTTTTCAGTTTGAGTTCAGGGTCACATGTAGCCCTGGCCCCTCAGAACATGCATCTTTGATTTAGAAAATAAAATGAAATTTTCCAAGCTACCGTTGCCTCTCATTTTCAGACTAGAATGAACAAAAATAAAAATCCATATTGAAGGCACTCAGGAATGAAAAAGCAAAAGGAAGTTATAAAATGTTCAATGGGATATCACAAATCGTTAGGAAGTTTTAGGAAAAAATATACCTTCATTATATACCTTAATGTTTCCTCTTGTACTAGGATATTTGCAAAAGCTTTGGCTTTTACAACAAGAAAGTCTAAGTTGTTTATTAAAAGTTGTACCACAGGATTGAGTGGCTCTATTCTTTCTGTTAATGGTTAATGCTTCATTCATTACTAAGTACCGGTAAAGAGATACAAGCTGGATTATAAACCTGAATTTCAAGAGTAACATGGAGAAAATTATAAATATAGTCTCATCATTTCCATCTCTGTATCTGATCTAAGGAATAAAGAAGCTTGTTCTTTTCAAATTCTCCTTTGTTACCTGCCCAAGATTCATTTTAGATTAATCTTTTATTTTGCTTTATTTCTAAAGGACATCCATTACTTTGCACTAGATAAGGGTGAATTGGCACTAGCTGAAGTGGCAAAGAAAAAAGCTAACAACATTGACACAGAATCAATAACTGCAGGAGTTGGTAAGAATGAACACTGTTTTTAAAAATGGCTTTTTGTTTTGATCAATACTTGTTCTTGTATCGCTGTCATGTTATGCTTGTAGTAGGGATATTGGCTAATTGGAATTGTTTTTGGTTGGGAGGACAATGTTGGCATCTTTATGAAGAAAGGAAAGCATACAGAAACAACCTTTAGATATACAAGTGACAATGGCAGCATTTTAGAAGTCCCCAAATACACAAGAATTCTTGACAAAATAAAGCAAAGAGAACAAATTATATTGTTTGCATATTAAAAAATAAAATCTAGATCTTGAAATTCATATTGACAGTTATACATTATATTTAAAGGGATATCCTCCTCAACTGTTTTTCACAGACATCACATTTCCTTTAATTTATTAAATTTACTACCAGCTTATTTGCAGATTATTTTGTTCTAAATATATGTGTCACTCCATGCACCATCAGCTGGCAAGTTCATAGCTGGCAGGATTGTACCTATCTACAATTTTACGATTGGTTATCTTAATCTTACGTTTTGGTACAGATTGATAAATACAAAATATTCTCATTTCTTGAAATTTATTACAGACAAATATGTAAACAGATGTATAGTTTGTGTATATACAGTTATATCAAGATAAAAATATACAGAAAGACTTGGCTTCGGGAATACACATTTTGCTTTTCTTTTCAGTCTTCAGTTTTTGAAAATATGTGTCAATACTATATTGGTTAAATGCAACACAATGAAAATACCATATATTATATACCTTACTATATAAAACTGAAGAAGACAAATGTATTTGGGGCAAACATTCCATTTGCAGCATAAATATGTTATTTTAATCACAGCAAATTTGTTTGGGAAAAATGTTAGAAGTGTGACCATTTGATTATGACATCCAAGAATGATCATTGCTCAGTTTTTATTTGTTTCAGTGCCATATACTGAAATAATGCATCATAACAACTGCCTCTCGTTCTTAATGTTTTCTCTGTGCTACTCTTCCATAGCCAAGTGGTCCTTGCTCTGTACCCCATTCTTTAAAAAGCAATTTACCTCTCTTGAAACTTAGAAATACTTCAGAATGGTATATGTAGTTTGAACAGACTACAGTAAGACACTGAAATGTTAGTTGTAACGTTGCAAAAAACATTAAACTCTGACTTTATAATTTGACCTACTTACTTGTTTGCCAAATATAATATATAAGTAAATGAGCAACTATTTCCTGCCCAGTGAAAATTAAGAGAGGATTTGGCAACTCTTATTCTCTTGATTTCAGGCAACAGAACATTTGCTTGTTTCATTTGAGATTTGTTGAAGGGAAAAAATCAGCTATCTTTTGCCTGTTGCCTGGGGACAAATAAATATTGTTGAGTTTAATTAGATAAAAGCTTTTTAAGAGGCCAAGGTCTCAAAGGGTTTTTTATGTCTGAAATCCCATGTGAATGTATTTATGGCATTATAAGATCAAAATAGCACTTTTAGTTCAAGGAATATGCTCCTTGTCACCCAAGTTCCATTCGAAGTGGAGACAGGCAACTATGGAATAGAACTATAGAATTTTACATGGACTTCGTAGATAATACAACTGATAACTTTCACCCCCACAATAATCTGGGAAAGGAGAATGTGACTTCTATTTCATATAGGCAGAACTGGGGCTACTTTCTCATGACTTTGTTGAAAAAATGAATTTATTTCCAGGTCTCTGACACTACAGATATTGCTTTTTAGCATAACTGTATCCTCCAGTTAATAGCTGCCCTATTTCCATACAACCAGGTGTGTTCAGAATTCTCACTGATCTTCAAAAAGCTAACCCAATAACCCAATAAACCCTAATTTGATCTTAGCAAACCCTAATTTGATCTTAGCAAAAAGATCGACCTACTACCAACCCAATACATTACAGACTTGGACATAGATAGCTGTCTGCCATTAGTTTTCTGATATTTTTATTGCTTATAACATTAACATTTAAATGATGGTCATAACATCAACTTTAAATTTTTATTGCTCCTTAAAATGCTAGTTTAAAATTTTGGTATATCTACAGTGGTGTCCATGGGAGAGTCAAATTTGCAAGATGGTGGGAGCAGAGTCGGATTGAAGGCCTGCTCTTCTTATACATGTAGTAATATTGCATGCACATACCGTACAAAATGCTGCTCCTGCCACCTTGCAGATTTTCTCTCTTTTTCTCTGTCAGACACTCACCTGACATACATACATGACAGGTGACAAGCAAACCAATGGTGGTGCAGATTGCTAGAGACTTGGCCAGGGTATGGCAGTTTAAAAACCTGGACATGTTTTACATAGTGGACACCATTTATTTTTCCTAGAATAAATACTTTTACTTTGTTTCATGATCAATTATTTTTCTTTTAGTTCAAGGTAATTACAAGACATTTTCCTGATTAACATACACAGATGCTTAAAGGACCAAACAGAGTAAGGGCAATTAAAGCAGAAAAGTCCATTTTAGTGGGAATGAGCATAAGTTATTTATAAAAATAATAAAAGCGGGAAATAGATAGATAGATAGATAGATAGATAGATAGATAGATAGATAGATAGATAGATAAATGTATTTGCCATGTTCAGAATACATCCATGAAAACTTTGACAATCTGACCTCAAGAGAAATTATGGTTGCAATTATCTAATAATGCAATTCCAATTCCAATTGAATCATGCTGTACTAAAACTACATCTCTTGTGATACACTGTGCTCACCATTGAAACTAATGTATGTCACTACAGTATTAGATTCATGGATCCATTTAATTTCTGCCTAATCGATTAGAAGAATTGGAGGAATTTATGAAAAGCAGAATGCCTTGTACAAATACATTGGGCATACTTTTGTCTATCAAATGATTTGGAAAGCTGCACCTGCTGAGTGTTTATCTGGAAGTATCCCCTCCTTACTCAGAGCTGACCAGAAAGATTAAGGGAAATTTTGGATGTTTGGATCCTAACCTGTGAAGCCATTATGGCATATGAGATTGAACAAAATATTTACATTTCACTTAGCACATAATATTAAGATGCTTACATTAAATTTAAATTTCCCAGATTTTTAGAAGGGTAAGTGGAAATTGGAAACATAATGTCCCCTTAAAGAGTTTTTCCAAATTATTTGATTAGATTTTTAAGAGAGCAGATTCTCATCCACCTGAGCTGGGCAATAGAGCAGTGTGAAGAAACATTCAAGTGTAGCTGAAAAACATAGAGCCATGCTGGATCACACCCAAGCCTAACTGTTCTAGGGAAACAAATGTTCATAAGCAGATGATAAGTGCAATAGCATTTCACTAATGCTCCCAAAAACAATAGATATTGAGAGATATTGATAGTATAATGGCAATAAGACATATTTTTATCTGCAGTGGGAATATCTAAGGATTTGAGGGATGAATAAATAAATAAAGCAGATGCAGACAAAATTATTGATCAGGATATACAGTAGATCCTGTGGTTTTAGACTGCAATATTCTTTCTTTTTGTTGAAATTCATCTCTCTGATTTTTGCCCAGTGGTCTAGGTTGTGAAGACCCTGTGAGGTGTTCACTATCTCTTTTTTTATTTATGAAAATCTGTATGTTCTCTATTCACCAGATTCTATTCTGTGTCATCCTCAGATTTGCTAATTATATTTTCTAACTCCTCAACCAAGTAATTTACAAATACAGTGAACAGCACAGGAACTAGAACAGAGTCTGTGGTACTCCATGCTTCCAGAGCCATTGAACACACTCATTGGGTGCAGTACGTAGAAATCGGCTAATTAAGAATAAGAATAACCCCAACCTAGACCACTAGTCACTATTGATGGGGCAGAGAGGATAACCCCCAATTCATATCCAAGCTAGATTTGAACTGAATTTTCTCCAAACCAAACCTGACATTCTAATCACTATATCACACACGCTTTCTGAATAAACAATAAACAACAGATGTTCTATGCCTTTCTGTCATTCAAAAGTTTATCTCTGTTATAGATATAACACTGGACAAGATAAATTCTGTATCTCTTTTTTCCAAAGTTTATTAAATATCAGAACAGTTAAATTGCACACATCTTTTGCTTTGTACATACAATCCCAATTGATCAAAAAATGTTTACGCTCAAAGACCAAATACAAGAAAAGACCGACAATACAATACTATAACTATACCAGGAATTCTAAAAATTGTGAGACAATCCTAAAACAGTTAACAACTAACAGTTAATACCATGAGGGAGGAACCAGATGTCTCCTAATTGCTATAGCTATTAACAAGAAGAATAGAATAGAATAGAATAGAATAGAATAGAATAGAATAGAATAGAATAGAATAGAAAATAGAATACTTTATTGGCCAAGTATGATTAGACATACAAGGAATTTGACTTTGGTGGAAGAGCTCTCAATATATTTACATAACATCAAAAATAAACAATAGTAAAATAATAATGTTATTTACTAAAACTATACAATCAAGAAAGAAAGAAAAATTGAAGGAAATAATACTACAGCTATTAACTAACACACACTCATATTTAAAGGGAGAATTAAGGGACAGTATACTGCATCTGTTGTCTAACATATGTTCACATTTAACAGAGCATTACCGGTCACATCTTAGCAGTCATGTCTTACCATACATTGTCAATCATTATATCATGCTACATTAATTAGGAGTTCAACAGAGCAATGGCACAAGGAAAAAAATTGTTTCGATGTCTAGATGTTTTGACATACGGTACTCTGTAGCGCCGTCCTGATGGTAGCAGTTGAAACAGTTTATGTCCAGGATGCGAAGGGTCTGCAGATATCTTTGACATAAACTGTTTCAACTTCTATCATCAGGACGGCGCTACAGAGTACAGTATGTCAAAACATCTAGACATCGAAACAGTTTTTTTCCTCGTGCCATTGCTCGTGCCATTTTATAGCACAACAATTGTGCTATAAAAGGGATGGGAGATTTTGGCTCTGCCATTTTGGATATCTAGATCCCAAATCCTCTGCTTCAATTTAGCCAGGGTTTTATCAAGTCCCAAAGCAGGTAGTGCTGACGTGAGATGCAGTACTGTATACCAAATCATCATTAATTTGTCATCCTAGGGTGGACGAGAACCTATCTAGCAAGGTGAAATGGACTAAGGAAGTTCCCCAGTAGACTTGCTTCAGCCAGAATCTAAGATGGCAAAGTCTTAATTGGACCTCAAGGGAAATGCAACCTAATTCCAGTTGTGTTAGAGCATCAGACGTTGAATAAGAAACTCGCAGTGAGATTTTCAAGAATTTTGATGGAATTGCTTCTAAACTGGATTCCTTATAAATTCAGCACCATACAGCATCAAACCCAGAACTTTGGCTTTAAATAGTTAATAGCAACTGGGACATAATTATTACCAAATTGGCCTGCAAATTTAACAATGCAAGGGATACTTTTGCGGCTTTTACTAGAAGCTCTTTTGTTTGAGTAGACCAGCAAGCAGAAAATTGAAAATAGACACCTAGATATTTAAAGGATTGTATTTGGTCAATGAATATGCCATTGATCTTCCATCTAACTGGGGTCTTAAAGCATTTCCTAAAGAATACCAATACTTTTATTTCAGAGTAATTTATTCTGAGGTGCTCTGTAGCACAGTATAGTGATAGAGCTTTAAGGCATTTTCAGAGGTCTACTTGGGTTACAGACAGTATGGCCGCATCATCAGCATAGAGGAGAAGAGAGATGGGGCAGTGGACAAGGGGACAGGATGGAATTCTGGCTTAGCAAACATCTCAATGTTGTTAATGTAAAAATGATGAAACTTGTAGCTATTACCATGGAGAGATAATAAAATCAAACTCTTTGTGAAACTAATACAAATTTAACTAGGTCATTTAAAATACCATAATTAATAAAGGCTTGTGAAGATGAACAACTTACTCATAAATACATTACTGCATTTTGAAAACTCAGTGAAAAGCCAATGTAGTAAATGTCAGCATGTTTCCCAAGGCCAGCTTCCAATAAATTGCATTAGGTCGCAGCAAGATTAATTTATTTTAACCTTCAAATCAATTGCTTTCACCCCAAAGGGATTCATGTTGTGACAAGATTCCCAATAAATGATGCATAGTTCAAAGAGAAATTCCAGAGCCCTCTCCTTTTATAAAGAAACGTTGCCTTTAATTGTTGGCTGTTTCACATTTTGGTAACATATATAAGAAAAGTTTTCTATTAAAAATGATATGACTTCATTATTGTTAAAATGCTACCGGGATTTACTCAGTGGTCTATTACTTAACATGAACTTTTGATCTTTTTTTAAAGAAATGTATTACACTGAAGAAACAGATTTCAAATTAAAGTTAACTATTTAATTTATGGTAATATGTATAGGACTATAAAGTATCCTATATAAGCTAGAAATCTAAAACTACATCATCTTACATTTGTGATATGAAATGAAATCACATTTTAATCACATTTTAATCTAATAAAATAAATTTATGTTTAATCAAAATAAAATTATTTCATTATTGGCAAAACTAAATGTTCTTTAGAATGACATAGAATTACAGTAGAGGACTAGTGTGTAAGCAACTCTGATACTACCATCTTACATTTTGAATACCATTACATTAACCTCAGATAATTCTATTGATACAGTACTGCCATACTGTCTTCTGTGATTTTAGTTTTCAGCACAGCTGCACCAATTATCTTCTATATGACATATAGATTATTTGTTTGTGTACACACACACACACATACATAGAGAGAGAGAGAGAGAGAGAGATACCAATCCATATCATTGTTTAAAACTATGGACACAAGAAATGGAAAAGAGATGCACATTAACTATTTCTCTCTGGATTGGAGGCCAAGCATGGATTAATCTGAAGACAGTGCTTTATTATCATTATCTTCACACACACACACACACACACACACACATGTATATATGCTATTTCCTATATAAAATGGTGATTTAGACCAATTCTGTATAAAGGTGTGGAAATTGTATTCCCACTGATGTAGAGAAATACCTAACAATACTTCCATCCTTACTCAATTCAAAGACTTATAAACATTCAAGTGTTTCAAAACTCAGGGCGTAATAGTGTGGCAACATCTGAAGATTTTTTTTTAATAGAGCAATGTTGAAATGTTCATAAAAATGTAACCATGTTACATGGATTTGCCACATCATAGTGCCATTTCTGTTTATAAAATACATTTTATAAAGTCTCTTTGAAATTTACTCTTTTTAACCAGCTTTTCCCTTAAACCTTTATGAAAATATATAATACTCTGTAGTTTAAACCTTTATAAAAATATACAGTACTTTGTCATTTTAAAACAGTGAACTGCAGTGTCTGCTCTATATGAAAGCTGGCCTTGTGGGGGGGGGGGTTTCTTGGTCTGACTACAGGACATAGCCACAATAACTGTGACTACTTCTGTTTGCTTTTCCAATGCCATGTTATCTATTTTGATCTATATATTCCATTGCAAGATGATTGACACCTCTAATAAATATATGTACATCAAAGGCAACTGGTTTTCTTAGCCTGTCCTTCCTGGAATTTAAATAATAAACATTATTTTTTCCTTCTGTACCATAACTTCTCTAACCAGAATTAAATATATGAAAGCCTCATTAGTTTTATACCATGAATTTGTATTGGTTGAAAAGGTTCATTGTTTATCACCTTCAGTCTGTGTATTTGCTCTCTGCATACTGGAATAAGAGCGCTGAAACAAATGTCATCCAGTCATACTGACTAGGCTTGCTATAGTCAGTAAAAAAGAGAAACAGGGAAGGAGATGCACTGTATTTTAAGGAAAAGGTATTATGGTAGTAGCCATTAATATTTTAGCATTGTTTGTGTCTGCAACCATCCTTATAGTTTCTTTATCTAAATACAGAAGATGAACCATGAAGACACAAGCTCTAATAGGGCAGAACAAAAAAAAAAGTATAAAAACTGTATTCTGATTAGCCACAGGCATCAGCTACAAAGTAATGCTATCAGGAACATGAATCATCTTTGTGGTGGTATATCATTACCACTGCTGGCTACAACGAATAAGTAAACAAAGTGCTTCTCCTTAAGCAACCTTTAGCACGTTCATGGCTCCTCATAAGGAATTACTTGCAGAGTGGTTTTTCTGTGTATTTATGGAAAATCCTGGATCAAAACCAAAACAAATCAACTCATTATAGCAAAAAATGCTTTATTTCCTTGTTGATCCTAACTTTTGTAGTAATTTTCTTACACCCACACACACACCCACACACATCCAGAAAGTAAGAAAGATAAAAATTCCTGGTCAGTTAAGCTAGTGTATAAATGTGGTTTACTGTTATGATAGAAATGGGACTTCTCCACCAGCAGATGTGTAAGGAATTTCAACCAGAAGTTATCTGATCCTCAGTATTGTCACTCCTGAGTGCATTCATTTAGATAGAAGTTGGCAAAAACACATTCTTGTTAGCAGTTGGTATGCACACTGAGTTTATAACCTTTCTTCTGTTTACTCTGCAAGATGTAATGTGATGTGACAGGGTGTAACACATCACAGATGTGATGTGTCAACTAAGGAATTTCAAGAGGAATAGTTTTTCTAAGCTTGAAAATAGGTGTTTTAACCAAATGGTGTTTCCAGAAAATTGATAGATACAGGGAAGATTTTTATCTCCAGCAAAATTTTCAAATACAGTAATGATCAATTGTCAATATATATAATCTACGCATTCAAATTCTCTTGTATCTGGACTTTCTAGAAATAGCCAATTTGTTTTGTAAATCGAGTAGGCTGACTGAAAGTATTTTAAAGTGTGATATAAAGTGAAGATGCTGGACTATCCATGCAGTGCACAGGAATTTCTGAATACAAGTCCTTCTGCCTAAAGCCAGCGAATATTATCAACCTGGAGCAGAGTCTTTGCTAAAGAGGATAGGTGGATTTGAACAGGAAAACGTGCCCTTTGAGCACCTCTAATAGTTGACACTAGTTTTCTTCTACCTAATTTACAAGGAAAAAGATTTGCCTTACAAATTCCAGAGGCCGATCAAGAGCTAATCCCACAAGAACAGGTGAATTTGAAGAATGCTAAACTTGTAGAAACTAGATAGAAGCAACAGTGCCCACAGAAAGACAGAAGAGGAAGTAAAGAACTCTTATTCCAACTCCATCCATTCAGGCAAGAAACATGGGTCAAAATCTTTAAGGAAATAACTCTGCAGGAGAAAAAAACGTCGTTGGATTTTTGTCCTGGAAAATGATTGGCCAACTCTGTTCAATACTCTTTCTCAGAGAAGTCCCAGAACCTCAATTTCCCAGAACCATGGCTCTTTAGCTAGGATAAGACCTTGAAAAAGGCATAATTTTTCTCATCCTATCTTTGAAGAGGTAATCTCAACTTTTTGTGGCCCAAAATTGTTCCAAGACTGAGTCCTGATAAGACTCACGATATTTTTAATTAGGTAACTGGGTATTATATATTTGCTAGGTAATCCAGTTAACAGATTGATTAATTGGACTGATTTGTTAGATTATTGCATTAGGTAGAGTTAGAGCACTGATATATTTATAGCACTTTGGGGCAACCTCGGCAATCCCATTACAATACCAGTGGTTTTAGAACTATATTCCTATCATGACTGACTGTATTCAGACTCTTGCTTATGGATCATTCAGCACAGAGGAGGAAATAATAATGTATGCTTTCAACTCTCATTTATATTAAAATGATTGTCTGTAGAATTATCTATTCCCTGATTATTTTAATTATACAGTTCTTACTAATTTATATCCCATAAGAACATCCTTAGAATTTCAGTGATTCGATTCTAAGAATGAGAGAAGTTATTGTGTGAAGATTTTGACAAATGTTTCTATTTTTTAAACAATTATGTCTTTGCTTGGTTAATAGAAAACACATTTAACTGATTAAAATGTAGTTAACTGAAGTTATTGAACAAATTAATTTATTATGACAGTCACAGCAGTAAAGTTGAATGATTTTTAGTATTTTACTCACTATTTTGCCTTTAAGTATTGAATACCTTTGAGTATTTTAATGTGAAGAAGTTGCAAAATTGTTCCAAGATACCACATTTTAAATATAAATCCCAAAAATCTGTGGGATTGTCCTGTGATACAGAGGTACGTGTCTAGTTTAGTCAGAATAAAGGTTAACATTTCTTTGAAGTCTTATAGATCATTCTGCAAACAGTGTATCTACATGATACAAAGTCATTCAGCAGATTTATAGTAATTTTTTAACACTTATCTAAAACAGACACTCAACAGGGAAGATGCATCATTTAAAAATATGAAGGCAGAGCCTTTACAGTTGCAACATTTGTTTCTGTTTGATGTTTTTACCTTACCAGCCTTCAGATTGGTTTGTCTATAGAATATCATTATTGAATTGTATTTATTTTTAAATTTCCTAATTATTTTAGAAATTAAGGTTGATAACGCCTACACTGCAACTAAAATCAAGGCATTAGCATTAAATTATTACCTAATTTTAGAAGCCAGTCATACATATAGCTCAATTCTTGAATAACAATATGAAAGACATGGAAATATTTTTAATGAGGTCACAACGGATAGAGCTACTGTCTATCCCAGCTGTGTATATATCAGAGCCATTGACTGTCAGCATGCACAGAATGGCCACAAATGCAACAGCTAGATTACCACATCTTGGAGTAAGTGAGGAAATACTCATCATCATCAAAAGAAGGCCCCCATAAGACCACTAAATCCAGCATGTAAAATTATCTAATTGCTTCACTGTCCACAAACAGGTATGGCATACAGCATCATTTAAAAAAAACAACTGTTCTTACCACTGAAAACAGCACACAATTTTATACTTGCTGTATGGTTTTTTTTTTGTTGGCTTTGGTAGCTTAGCACTACAATCTCAGATGGCCTGAAAGTAGCAGTCTGCTAGGGAGGGAAGATAATTCAAATAATGCTATAAATCAATGTAAATTTAATAGATTATTAATTTGGAGCACCTTGAATAATCTTGGTTGTGCTTTTTCAAATATTATAGCATATTTTCCCACCTTAGTTTTTATTTAATCATACAATAAGTGATTTATTCAGTTTTTCCTCATATAACATGCATTTGACAGCTTTACCCTGAAACTCCTCAAATATTTCTCTTAAATGGCCACCCCTAGAATCAATTACAATTGATTATGTTTTAGTCCTGAGTTGAGTGACACTACTTTGTTATCTCCTATAATTTCTAAGGCTCCAATCCCAAGCACATTTATCAGCTGTAACACCCACTAAACTCAGTGGCCTTCCTTTGGAATAGAAGTAAATTTATTGTGTTATAAAATCTACCTTAGACAGTATTCTACTTGTATCACAGAAATTATTTCACCTAAATTATAGGAACAAGAAAGTTATATTGCATTTAATATTTTAAAGTTTTAGATAGATTCCCTTTTAACAAAAATAGAACTTCTCATCTCTTTAAAAAATGATACAAAATTATAGATGCTATGAAAAAAATTATTTTCCAGCCTGGATGTAGGATTTTCTCAAAGCAAAAGAAAATTCTTATCCCAAATTTAAAGGCTTTAATTTACAGTATATATGATTTCATATTCTTGTTTAAAAGCCTTTGAGCACTAGACCTATAGAAAGGGATGTTAGCTGTGACCTTTCTATTCAGCAAAGCTCTTAGACAAGAGATAGGCGTAAGTGCAGATCTGAAAAGCCAGTGCTTGTATCTGCTTTAGTAAATTTGGTAGCCACACCCTTCTTGTAAATTATAAACCGTCAGTCATGGTTATAAAGAGATGTTTAAAGCAAGTTGGGTTCTGATATCCAAACCACTTTCATGTCTAAGGCCTTAAAAGCGCATTTAAGATATTTGTATTGTCTTCCCTGATGAAGCATATTTTCAGCTAGCAGTAAAGGCAAGTCCAGGCTTTTTAGGCATACACATGATCCAGTAATGGTTAGAAGATACTATCTGAGTGATACAAAACATGTACATTATTTGTGCTAAATCGCGTTTTCCACTTTCAAAAACTTTATCAATTTATTCTTCTGCAATAAATATAATGCTGTGTTTTATAAAACTACGGCGTGCAAATCACAAAAAAGGCATCAGGGAAATTTTCCTCATGAGTAAATAATAACATCAGGTATATCTGCACTTCCAGTTTGTCCCCTCGCAAGCATGGATCACCAACTGTTTCTGGAGGGCAGGAACATGGTGTTGTCCCTCCTTACTCCCAACCTACCGCAACCTCTGCCTGTGTTTTCCTGTTATGGGATGAAAGTAGTGTTTTCTAGTTTGTACAGGGTCAAGTCTTGCTGTCTAATTTGCCTGTGCTTAACTTTCTTCTAGGCAAACCTCTGCAGGTTGATTGGCTACTGTGCACAGTGGTAGGAATACCTCCACACCTGGTTTAGTGGCCATGTCCCTGCAGCTAATACTTCTGCTGCAGCTACTTTTACTAATGGTGTTCAAGTGGTGCAGTGGTTATAATGTGCCTGAAATTAGAGGACTGCTAATTTGAAACCCAGCAGAAACTTTTTAATTAATATTTTTATATATGTCCACTGGTACACCACTGAACTAATGGAATTTTCTTTTTTTGTTCGTATCGAATGGCAATACTAGAAGGAAGGGCCCAGTTTTGGTGAAGAAACTCTACTGGCCTTTTGCTCTGGTACATTCAGCAGTGAGGTCCTTTTTAGTTTGAGAATGCTGGCATTGCACTTAAAATCAGCTGGCAGTGAATTCTTTGCCACCTGAATTAAATATTTCAATCAAGATTTGTAAAATGCAATTTTCAGCAAAATGTATCAACTTTTCTGTTTCTCATTTGTTCTATAGTGAAGGACTGCACAGTTCTTTTGATGATAATTATAGATGTCACATTGTCCTTTTAACTGTATAAATTGGGACATTTAAATTGTTCTTTAAAAATACTTCCTTAAATGTTGGGGGGAAATAGGAACAAATAGGAACAACCTGTTGGCTGTGGAATTTTTACCACAATTTTAAAACCTGGTTAAAAAAATAAAGGTCCATTACGAAGCTAAGCAACCAGTTTAGGATATCTGCTACCTTACATGGGCTAAATAAAAAGAGGACCCCACCACTGAAAAGTAACCATCCATCTGATTACGTTCAACAAAGACACCTTGAACAGAGCCACTGAGGATGACCTGAGGGTCAACACAAGCACATATCAGAAGAAGCACTAATTATTTCAGTTCCAATATGTTTTGAAATATTATCAGGAGCAATACTTTTGAATTGGATCCAAATATGGAGTGTTAGCCAGTCCTTTTGAAGGAACACTGAGGTCACATCATCATAACATCTAATCCCAGTTCATGATACTGCAGTATCAATTGAAGTTTCAGGGCCATCTTCAAAGATAGGTCCGTTGCAATAATCCAAACATAACATTAGCAGAGCATATGTAACAGATACTGACTTATCCAATCCATAACTATATTCAGGCAATTGATTTAAGACATTCACTATCTCAGCTCTGAGTCAGATGAAAAGAAGTTAAAGCTAGGTATCATGCCCAGTAAATATTTTCATTGATTTTAATGTTTAATTTTAATTCATTTTACAGTGTGCCTGGAGTATTTACATAAACAGAAAAGTGGTTTGTGACTATAATAAGAATTTATTATAACTCTGCCCACCTCCTCAGATGTTACAGGAACTTCCTGCAGATATTACATAGCATGGAGAATAAGATTGGGCCTAGTGAAATAAAACCCCAATACAATCTCAGATCCATCAAGTACTGTAAGAACAGGGTCACTACAAAACAGTGCTTTGTCTCCAACTTCCAACTGAGATAATCAATCCAGGCTATTTATTTATTTTATGTCCCACCAGACTCTGAAAAAGACTGAAGTATACCATATCTGACAATACTGGATCAACTGGGTTCCACTCTGCCTGTCTCTTTCTCAGCCTCATTACAGCAGGTTTAAAAAAACATGGGATCTGTCACAATCTCTTTGGATACCTCCTCAAACGAGCTCATTTTTAGAACAGTCATTTAGGTATTGATGAAACTGAAAGATTAATTAATTTACAAAAATTATTGTCCATAATCCATAGTCAGTACAGTGTATAAATGAGCCAATGTTATTGTATGTTGGAATTCACTTTGTAGTCAAACTATGCTTCAAATACTTCTATTTCTTTCATATTCTGTAAGATTTGTTGTAATTAAAAGAAAAAAAGTTTCTCACTATGAAACTTGGTATCATCACATTTACTTCAACATCATCAGCCTGAAAAACAGGTATTTTAAGGAGTCTGCTATTTATATACCTTTTACCACTAACTTTCTCTTGCTTTCAGATTTATTGTTTTTAGCTTTATAGAAATTGAATTTATTGCATTCTCTGACATTATATTTTAATTGACAAATATATAATACTAGGCAAAAAGTATAAATTTCAGTTTGAGTTGCTTATTCTATGTCTAAATTTAAACTACTCACTGTATGTTACATATTCAAATGCACTCCTGTCTTTTTTGCTAAAGAGTTAATGGAAGAAGGAAATGTTTCTAATGAGATAACAGTATATTTTCATAAGAATATGTTTTATATTCTCAGGTTTCAATGGTCACAGAATTTTTACTGGATCAAAAAGCCACTGTAATTTGCTCCAAGGTTAAATGTTAAGTTTCAGTCTTATGACTATGAATTATCAAATTAAATTCCCTTGCCCTGCTTAACTCCCTCGCTGCATGGCTTCGCTATAATTGCTTTAGCCATTTGGTAATTTACTAACTACTCTTCCAAAGTGACCTCGTGAAGGACAAAACCAAGGAAAAGCCTTGAGGGGCACAGGTGGTCAAGGTGGTTTAACTGGAGTCACCTTTGAGGGCTTGATGTCTGCCCACATCCTGATAGTATACCTGGCAAGGCCTGCATTATTGACAAGCTGGAGATTGTGAATACCTGTAGGTGTTAGATGTTTTAAGTCCAAAATAGTTTGGAAGTAACAAGAAAGGCTGAGCATCTGGGTCAGATTTCAGTTACTTGTCAGTTAAATGTGTGCACTGGGCCATTAAAAATTTGGCCAGGCATATCTTGACAGTTAAGTCTTTCATTCTGCTTTCAGAAAATAGCTATAACTTGAAAAAAAAAAAGTGCTGTGAAGTTTATATATTTCAGAGGTCAACACAAGTCAAGAAAACCTTTCAAGTATCAGTTACGTTTATTGCCTATTAAGACTTTCATTTTAGAAAATCAAATATAGAAGTTTAAAACTAAAAAAAGATAATAACTTGTCTCTGTAGTTGTAAAAAGTGCCTAATAATACTAAATGTCTTTGTTCCAGCTACCTTTATGTAGCATAAATAATTAGGATTTGTTTTCATGATGTTCATGTAGAGGCTACTAACAATATTGCTCAGACTGTCTTGAGTACAATAGAAAAAAAAAAACCTTTCAAGTACAGTAAGTTAACCACTTCTTATAATGAAAAATGTTGAAAAGTGTCCTCTTGTTCCATCATAAAGACTGATACAAGCCTTGGAAATCTTGCTTAAATCCAAATTGAAGTCTAACTTTCTAAATTCTTGGGGCATGTCTTGGCCTACATCAAGTAGGAATTACAGGATTCCTAGGAGTTTTCTGAAGATAAATAAAGTAAGACGGGGCTTTTTACATTAGGGAAAGGAATAGCTATGGAAACTATTGTGGTTTTTAGCATGTTATATAAGGAATCAAGATCCCAAGTGATGAGATTCATCAAATAAGGTATTTATTCAGAGACTATTCCCTGGGAGATTACCCATGTATCTCTACAGAGAAGAACTTCTAGATGATAATGTTCAAATTATAGAATTTCTACTCCAGACATGTTCTCCTGATGCTGCCATATTGTCTTAACGTTATGTTGGATGCAAATATAAGGATAAACTCCATTAATTTACTTTACTCTTAGCTTGATTATGGACCCAACATGTTATGTTAATTACATATGAGAAAGAAAAACCTAGTTGGAAAATAGATTCCATCAATTACTTAATGTGACTACAGGCATGATCCTAAACATACTACGGCACATTAATTTTTATATTATCTCCTCCTCTATATTCTGTGTATAAAGTGATCAACAAATAAAATTGTTAATACATATCCAGTAAATATGCCCTCTAATTAAAAAAAGCCATAAACTGGATAAATATAGAATAATCATATAAAGGAATATTAAAAAGAGAAAGTAAAATAGAAATAAATGCAACTCCAATGGAAGTACAATACTGTTTTTATATGGTGGATAAAGGTTAGAATAGTAATCAGCTGTATGTTCCTAAGAGGCACACGACAACTGAAGTTCCAGCATCAATAAACCACATCACTGGTTGCTGACCACCTCAGGTTGTTGTTTATTCGTTCAGTCGCTTCTGACTCTTCGTGACTTCATGGACCAGCCCACGCCAGAGCTTCCTGTCGGACAACACCCCCAGCTCCCCCAGGAACGAGTCCGTCACCTCTAGAATATCATCCATCCATCTTGCCCTCTTCCTTTTGCCTTCCACTCTCCCTAGCATTAGCATCTTCTCCAGGGTGTCCTGTCTTCTCATTATGTGGCCAAAGTATTTCAGTTTTACCTTTAATACGATTCCCTCAAGTGAGCAGTCTGGCTTTATTTCCTGGAGGATGGACTGGTTTGATCTTCTTGCAGTCCAAGGCACTCTCAGAATTTTCCTCCAACACCACCGTTCAAAAGCATCTATCTTCTCTCAGCCTTCCTTATGTTACCCTCTCGCAGCCATATGTTACTACGGGGAACACCATTGCTTTAACTATGTGGACCTTTGTTGTCAGTGTGATGTCTCTGCTCTTAACTATTTTATCGAGTTTTGTCATTGCTCTTCTCCCAAGGATTAAGCATCTTCTGATTTCCTGACTGCAGTCAGCATCTGCAGTAATCTTCGCACCTAGAAATACAAAGTCTTTCACTGCTTCTACATTTTCTCCCTCTATTTGCCAGTTATCAATCAAGCTGGTTGCCATAATCTCGGTTTTTTTGAGGTTTAGCTGCAAGCCAGCTTTTGCACTTTCTTCTTTCACCTTCATCATAAGGCTCCTCAGTTCCTCTTCACTTTCAGCTATCAAAGTGGTATCATCTGCATATCTGAGATGCATGCATTACCTTGACAGCATCATCTTGCAAGATTTTGAACAGTTCCGCTGGGATACCGTCGTCTCCTGCTGCCTTGTTATTAGCAATGCTTCTTAAGGCCCATTCAACCTCACTCTTCAGGATGTCTGGCTCTAGCTCACTGACCACATTGTCAAAGCTATCCCCGACACTGTTATCCTTCCTATATAGGTCTTCCGTATATTCTTGCCATCTTTTCTTGATCTCTTCTTCTTCTGTTAGGTCCTTGCCATCTTTCTTTTTGATCATAACCATTTTGGCCTGGAATTTACCTCCGATGTTTCTAATTTTCTGGAAGAGTCTCTTGTCCTTCCTATTCTATTGTCTTCTTCCACTTCTGCACATTGCTTGTTTAAAAATAATTCCTTATCTCTTCTGGCTAACCTCTGGAATTTTGCATTGAATTGGGCATATCTCCCCCTATCACTGTTGCCTTTTGCTTTCCTTCTTTCTTGGGCTACTTCTAGTGTCTCAGCAGACAGCCATTTTGCCTTCTTGGTTTTCTCTTTCTTTGGGATGTATTTTGTTGCCGCCTCCTGAACAATGTTGCGAACTTCTGTCCATAGTTCTTCCGGGACCCTATTTACTAAGTCCAGTCCCTTAAATCGATTCTTCACCTCCACTGCATATTCCTTGGGAATATTAGTGAGTTCATATGTAGCTGATCTGTGGGTCTTCCCTAATCTCTTTAGTCTGATCCTAAATTGTGCAATAAGAAGTTTGTGATCTGAACTACAGTCAGCTCCAGGTCTTGTTTTTACCGACTGTATAGATGTCCGCCACCTTTGGCTGCAAAGGATGTAGTCAATCTGATTTCAGTGTTGTCCATCTGGTGAAGTCCATGTATAAAGCCGTCTCTTAGGTTGTTGGAAGAGAGTGTTCGTTATGCAGAGTGAGTTGTCTTGGCAAAATTCTATCAGCCTATGTCCTGCTTCGTTTTGTTCTCCCAGGCCATGCTTACCTGTAATTCCAGGTGTCATTTGACTGCCCACCTTAGCATTCCAGTCTCCCGTGATGAAAATAACATCTCTTTTAGGTGTGTTGTCCAGTAGGTGCTGCAGATCCTCATAGAACTGCTCTACTTCAGCTTCTTCAGCATCTGTGGTTGGGGCGTATATTTGGATCACTATGATGTTAGATGGCTTACCCTGAATTCGAATTGAGATCATTCTATCATTTTTTGGATTGTATCCAAGCACTGCTTTAGCCACTTTACTATTAATTACGAAGGCTACTCCATTTCTTCTGTGGTCCTCTTGTCCACAGTAGTAGATCTGGTGGTCATTTGATGTGAAGTGGCCTATTTCAGTCCATTTCAGTTCACTGACACCCAAAATGTCTATCTTTAATCTTGACATCTCCCCAATAACCACATCCAATTTGTCCTGGCTCATAGATCTTACATTCCAGGTTCCAATGGTGTGTTGATCCTTAGAACATCGGATTCGCTGTTCACCACCAGCACCGTCAGCCACTAGCCGTCCTTTCGGCTTTGAGCTAGCTGCGTCATCACGTCTGGGGCTAGTTGAGCTCATCCTCTGTTCCTCCCCAGTAGCATTTTGACCATCTTCCGACCTGGGGGTCTCATCTTCCGATGGTATACCGACACATCTCTGGTTGTACTGATCCATTTAGTTTTCACGGCAAGAATACTGGGGTGGGTTGCCATTACCTTCCCCAGGGATCGCATTTAGTCTGACCTCTCTGTCATGACCTTCCCGTCTTGGGTGGCCCTTCACGGTTTAGCTCATGGCATCATTGAGGTGCTCAAGCTCCAGCACCACGACCAGGTAACGATCCTTTGCTGAAGGACCACCTCAGGTTAGCTGAGGTTATAATACAGAGCAAGTCCTTGGACAAAGACTTTAAAAATCATGCAGACTCATAACATATAGTAGAAGCAGATACTTCTTCCAATATTTTTCCTAAGCAACATAAAGCTTTAAAATCGAAACCTACACTTGCATTTTACCTGGAAATGAATTGGAAGCAAGGATTCTGTAGGCCCATTCAAGTCAGAACTCTGGCAGTAATGTTTTGCACTATCTCTAATTTCTATAAAGTTGTAATCTTCATGGTAGCCTCATAAGTAACATACTTCCATAGAGCAGTTATTGCTTGGAAACATAAGCTACAGTGAGCCAGATCAAGGCTGATTTGTCTTCTTAAGACTCAAACTTATCTAATAAGTAAGGTGAACCTCTCTGAAAGAAATTGAAAGCTTCTACCATCAATAGATGGTTACTCACCCTAATACATGCACTATATAAAAAAAAAACAGTTTGAGGGTGAGATGTACCACAGCCGGGCATCTCTCAGACACTGATCACCAGCAAGGGGTTATATAAGAGTATTTTCTGGCCCCATTGCTCTTTAACTATTACAGCAGTACAACAGCCAGTACCCTTAACAAGGGAGATTTTCATCTCCCCAAACTGGACAACAAACCTGTACCTGTACTGCTTTATGCGGACCATACAGTTTTATTATAACCAACATCAGCAGGTCATGGGAGCTCTGGCCCATTTCTGTAAAGAACTTTCATCAAAGATCAATTATGAAAAAATAAAAGTTGTGTGGGGTTCTGAAAAACTGTATTGGACCCTTGAAAGTCATAAAATGAAGCAGGTTCCCAGATTCAAATACTTGGGCTTTGCGCTACCCGACTCTGGAAAGCATCCTATGCACACTGCTCAGGTTCTTCAGATGCACAGAAGTGTTCAGCAGCAGTTTTTTCTTCCTTCTTCTACAGAAATGCCCAGTCATACCAGTTCCCTTCAAGCTTTTTGAAGCCAAGACATTATCCCAGCTCTTATATGGAGCCCAATTAAACCCAGGTATTAATTATCAGAACTTGGAAAGAGTACAGTCAAAATTCCTAAGAAAGCTATTCCAAGTGGTGAAATGCATGCCTAATGTTGCCCTGTGGGTGAAGGCAGAACTTACAAAAGTCGAAACGAGGACATGGCTGTGCGTGTTTAAATACTGGCTAAAGTTTCATTTCCAGTCGCCACGTCTGACACCTCTAATATTAATAAATAAAATAAATATGATTCTTCCTGGAAATTCCAAATTGGCAAAAAATTATATGAACTATTTTTTTTTCAAGAGAGATGCTCATGCCCTTGGGTCAAGATCAGGCAATGGCGGTGCTTAAACAAAGGATCCTTGATATAGAATTACAATCTGAATATAGTAAAATCTCATCTAGGATACTGTTGGGCCATAGCAATACACATTTCAAAGGATCGTTGTATCTAGATCAATTTACAGATAATAAATTTTGGTGAGTTTTTGCATGATTACAGTTCAATATTATACTGTCAGCAGAGCTGGAGGGAAAATTTTGTAAAATTCCATATCCAGAAGGCTCTGCCCTTGTAAAGATGGTAACATTGCAACATGAACACATTTTCTGTTGAATTATAATTTCTATCAAAGCATACATAAAGAGCAACTAATACTTCTTCTAATTTTTATAATTTTTATAATTTTTATAATTCTTCTAATTTTATATTCAGTTTTTACTGGCAAATAAGGAATTACCCAAGGTAATTCTTGCCATTGCAAAGTTTGTTTTCACAGTTTATAAAACCTTTTTTAAATAGCAAAATAGTGCAAGTATGATTGTAAATTTTTTTACCTTTTGTGTCTTATTTTACTTTGTACATTCTATTTTATAGGTTTATTTATTTATCGAATTTTATCACTGCCCATCTCCCCCCCACCCCAACCACCTCTGGGTGGTTTACAAAAACAAAATTTAAAATACCACCATAAATACAGTAAATATATCTATAAATGTAAATAGATAAAAGATATAAAATATGGTAGAATCTAGATGGCTAAGATTGTACCTCAATCAGTGAGTATCAAGAGCCATTCTAAGGTGCTAGTCATCCCCATGATTGACTATTCCTCTCCCCGCTCCAGACATGCTGACACAACCAGGTTTTTAATTTTTTGCGGAAGTCCAGGAGCGAGGGGGCTTGTCTCATCTCTGGGGGAAGAATGTTCCAGAGAGCAGGAGCTACTGCAGAGAAGGGTCACTTCCTGGATCCCACCAGCTGGAATGCTTTTACAGTCCGTAACATGACTTCTCTGCATGACTAGGTGGGATGGGTCAACATGATGGGGATAAGATGGTCCTTCAGGTAACCTGGCCCCATGCCATGTAAGGCTTTAAAGGTGATAACTAACACCTTGAATTGGACCCGGAAGCAAACTGGGAGCCAGGGCAGTTCATGTAGCAAAGGTGTTATATGTGCCACCCTTGGGGCACCTAAAATTGCTCACGTGGCTGCGTTCTGGACCAGTTGAAGCTTCTGGATATTCTTCAAGGGTAGCCCCATGTAGAGTGCATTACAGTAGTCTATATGAGAGATGACCAGGGCATGAGTTCAAAGGGCCACTCAGTCCAGGAAAGGGTGTAATTTGCGCATAACACAAAGTTGAGCAAAGGCTCTCCTGGCCACGACTGCCACCTGCTCATCAAGCAGGAGTCGTGAGTCCAGGAGGACCCCCAAATTACGCACCGGGTCTGTCTGAGGCAGTGCAACCCCATCCAGGACCAAAGTTGACAATTTCCCAGATGCTGAGGAGCCATTAATCCACTGCCACTCCATCTTACCAGGGTTCAGCCAAAGCCTGTTGTTCCCCATCCAGGCCCCCAGGCACTTGGAGAGGGTGGTCACAGCATCACTTACTTCATCCAGGATGGAGATATACAATAGTATGCTGATGATACCTCATCCCATGGTGATGGATGAACTCGCCCAGCAGTTTCATGTAGATGTTAAAGAGCGGGGGAACTACCAAACCCTGCAGCACCCCACAAAAAAGGGGCCACAGGCTGGATCTCTCACTCCCTATCAACACCGATTGGGACGCCCTGGAGGAAGGAGGTGAACCAGCGCAGAACTTCGCTGCCCACCCCCAACTCCCTGAGCCGACCCAAAAGGATACCATGGTCAATGGTATAGAAAGCCGCTGAGAGGTCAAGAAGAACCAGGATGGATGCACTGCCCCCATCCTGCACCCACCAAAGATCATCCATAAGTATGACCAATGCCGTTTCCATCCCATATCCAGGCCTGAAACCTGACTGAAAGGGGTCTAGATAATCCATTTCATCCAGAATCCTCTGGAGCTGCAACGCCACCACTTTTTCAACCACCTTCCCCAAGAGGGGGAGGTGGGAAACTGGACGAAAATTGTCCAGAACAGTAGGGTCCAGCAATGGTTTCTTGAGGGGGGTGCACCAGTGCCTCCTTAAAGGCCGCCGGAAACACCCCCTCTCTCAAAGATGTATTTACCATCGTCTGGACCCAGCCACGTGTCACCTCCTGGGCTGCCTTCACTAGCCAGGAAGGACATGGATCTAATTGGCAAGTGGTGGCATTTACAGACCGGAGGATCCTGTCCACTTCCTCCGGCCCAATAGGATCAAACTGTTCCCAGATAACGGACATTCAGTGCTGAGGTATTTGAATTAGATTTTTGGGATGCCTTATCTTGGCCTGTTTTCCACTTCGGCAAATGGATAAACTCTGGTAAATTCACAAGGTTCTTTTTCCCCATAGCAGCGAGCAAAGTTGTTCTGGAAACAAATTAGCCAAACATTTATTCCATCCTATTGCTCTTCTACCAAAGTTATTTGGAAGATCAAGTAACATTTGGTAGACATTATCAGCAAACATAGAGCCAGTTTGGTGTAGTGGTGAAGGCACCAGGCTAGAAACCGGGAGACCGTGCATTCTAGTCCCACCTTAGGCACAAAGCCAGCTGGGTGACCTTGGGCCAGTCACTTTCTCTCAGCCCTAGGAAGGAGGCAAGGGCAAACCACTTCTGAAAAATCTTGCCAAGAAAACTGCAGGGTCTTGTCCAGGCAGTCTCCAAGAATCAGACACAATTGAATAGTTTTTTTTTAATCAGCAAACATAATTTTTAGAGTTTCTCACTGGTAAGACCCCCAGGTTTTCCATATTAGATATTGTACATATAGGATCTACATTAGCATATCAGAATCTACATTAGTACAGGCTTCATTTCCTTCACTTCCCTTTTTTTCAGGAAGGAGTTGTTGATGTTGTTGTGCCAGTTCTATATCCTGCCACCTTTCTTTTGATAATCTAGAAGCAAAGAGTCAGTATCTTTTGTCAGTGTAGTGTCTGAGATGTTGCTATCCTCCATCCAGATCATATCCAATAACAAAATTGGTTCCACTTCATGGGAAAGTTGAATTCACCAAAGTTCACTTGGTTTGGTGAATTCAAAATTACTATGAATCTTCTTCATAGTTCATGAAGTCACTCAGCTTTCCTTTAGGAAGGAATAAATAAAGCTGTCAGCTACAGCATAATTAAGAGGCAATCACTTCTTTTAGAATGTTGGGTAGCATGGACAATTCTATGTCTTCTCACCCCATTATTAAGATGTGCAAAACTTTTAAAGCTTGCATTTATATATTGTTTCCCGAGGGTTTTGATACATCATATGGATGGCCTTTTTTGAGCCTTTTGGCACTTGTTTCTGAAGGCTGTGTTTTTAGCTTGGGGCTCTGCCTGCAGATGTTCACTTTTTCATTCTTCCCTTCTACCCAAAGTTAATTTTGTTTTCAACCAAACTCAAAAAATTTCCCTTCTGTCTTTCTGTCTAAAGCAGTGGACTCTAAGGCATGGTGTTGGCATTAGTTGTGCAATTATTTGTGTTTGCATTGGATAGAGAAGCTAAATTAAGGACTGTATCTTCCTTATTTGTTTTATTTCAAAATAAAGAGAGCCAGTTTGGTCTAGTGGTTAAGGTTCTGGGCTAGAAACCAGGAGTCTGTGAATTCTAGTTCAGCCTTAGGCATGACAGACGGCTGGGTGACCTTGAGCCAGTCACTCTCTCTCAGCCCAACTCACCTCACAGGATTGCTGTTGTGGGGAAAATAGGAGGAGAAAGGAGTACTAGGTATGTTCACCTCCTTGAGTTATTTATAAAAATAATAAAGGTGAGATAAAAATTAAATAAATAAATAAATAAATTCACAATTTCCAGATGGCTCAGGGGAATAATGAACTTTGGTATCAAGTCACTGAGAAACATACAGATTCTCATCTCATTCTGTAGGGGGACAGCAGCCTTTCCTATTTCCAAAGACAATCTTTCCCTAGATACACAAGCAGCTTTCTGTTCAGCTAGTCTGGCTAGGAGGAGGGCTGCATGACTTTTCCTCCCAGATAGTAACTGTGGCTCCCAGATAGTAACTGTGCACACCCCATGGGAAGTGATGCCTTGTGCTCAAACTGCCCCTCCTGAGTCTTTAAGCACAGAAAGTCACAGCAAGGGCCCTTTTGAACAAGTGACAAACAAAATCTGGCTTACAAGCTCATTTGGGATATATCTGCAAAATAAATGTAAAAACCACCATAGTTTATCTTTAGAAGTTACATTTGTTGAATATATTGAATTTTTCAGGATCAGCATGAAGAATTCTGATTAAATGTTTGCTTCAGCATTTTAAGATTTATTCTTGCCCAAGGAGGTTTTGCATTATGATTCTGTAAACATTAGATCATACAGAACTGACTACATCCATCATGCAGAGTACAAAAATACGTTTTTTAAAAAATGGTTTATTTTCACTTATCAAGTATATTTTCATGCCAAAAAAGGTTTTATACAAGACCAGCTGTTACTTCGTACATATTTAATGGTTCTTGTTAAGCAGAATGGGCAATGATGCAATATTAAGATGCCACTTTGATTCTTCTGTGTCATAATATACCTTTGAAATCAATTTCACTTTAGAAAGTACTATGGAAACTTGAGAAAACAAATTGTTCCCCATTTCTGGGCACAGTGCCAACACAAAGAAATGAATCTGCATTACCGTGTGCTAAACTAAACATTGAAATTCAAAGACTTGTTAGAATTCCCTGTTGATCAAATTGCTGTGGTAAGCTTTTTGTGGGAATAGGTGACCAGTTTTTACAGATAGGCTAATGTTCATCAACCAATTAAAGGAGAAATGTTCCATGCCTCACTTCTCAGAATATATTACATGTACTTACTTTATTTTGATGGAAAATAAGGCAGTGGGTTTCTACAATCTTAAATTCTAATTTTTAAAAAAATCTCCATAAGAAAATAACAGATCATTTACATTTTGGGAATCGTTATTACGTTTCAGATGTTTTCCGTAGATTAAAGACTCTTCCATTTCCTAGAGTTGGTCCAAATATAAATTCACCTAAAGCAAGAATGGGTATTGTTTATGGTGAAGAAGAGTCCCTGTTCCACCAAAGCTACCTTGAGGCACAACCACAGAATATAATTGGTTGTCACTAGTTGTTAAGTTGTTCAAACACATAATCAGTAAGCTAACATCGCCCACAATGTTAGGAGTGCCTTCATGAGTTCATCCTCTAAAGTGATATGTCATAATCTGCTCCTCTGAATTCTACGTAGGACAAACAAGCCAGATTCTGCATAAGAGAATAAATGAACACTGATTGAACATCAGAGCTCAAAACAGAAACAAGACAACGGCACAACATTTTAGCCCCATAGAACACCCCGTCATTGGCCACAAAAGAGCAGTGGTGGAACAGAAAACTTTTGACAACTGAATTACAATCCATTAAAAAATTACAACCCATTACAGAAGGTTTGAACAGAAACAATGAGATCTTAGCCTATTTCATTTGCTAACTGATAAAGTGGCACTCAGCCTCTTCCTCTTCCTCTCAGTTGCCACTGTCACGTAAGCCCATTGACCTCCCACCTTGTTTTTCCCCATTCCCCTTCCACTCCCTAAATTTGAAGTTCTGTAACAGCAAACCCACTCTAAGCATCTCCTGCTCACAGTAGCTTATGCCCTAATAATGTTGGCTAGTCTTGAAGGTGCTACCAGATTCAGCATCTACTAAAAATCTGGCATAATTCCAGAACTGCAGTGGCATCACTTCTTTAGCTGTCGTTTTGTTCCTATACCTTTTGTTGAGAAAACAAGAAATCAGTGTTTTTAGGGCAGTGCCAGTGTTTTTCTTATTTATTTGTGAAAGCTTGTCTTCATGACTGTCATTTACTCTGTACTCTGATTTGCTTTATTGCATATTATTTTATTATTTTAGCTTGTAAATCGATCTGAGAATTTTAGCTGGAAAGCTATGAATAGATAGTTTACATATAGTACAGAAAACTTCAGGCACTAGTCCAGGCAGTCATCAGCCAGTATGGTTTAGTGGTTGAGGCATCGGGCTAGAAACCAGGAGACTGTGAATTCTAGTCCCGCCTCAGGCCTGAAAGCCGGCTGGGTGACCTTGGGCCAGTCACTCTCTCTCAGCCTGACTCACCTCACAGGGTGGTGGTGGTTGTTGGGGAAAATAGGAGGAGGAAAGAGTATTAGGTATGTTTGCCGCCTTGAGTTATTTATAAAAATAATAAAGGCAGAATAGAAAATAAATATAGTAATAATAATAATAAATCAGGAGTCAAGATTGACTTGAGGGACACACACACATCCAAAAATTAGCATTGTGTGTAAATTGGATTAATATATACAATTCTTCAGGAATTCATCTCTTCAAGCACTCCATTGCTTTAGCAGCTATGTTTCATGTTATCAAAACCAATGAAGTAATGCTATGTTTTTAAAAACGGTCTTCAGGATCACATTAAAATATGGACAAGTATAATTTTTCATGGCTTCATAAACCAGGAATTTTTTAACCATTGGCAGGGGACAGTAATGGAAGCAGGAATCAATTAGAGTCACAACTTGTAGGCAGGAGTCTCCTGAGAGTTTAAAAGTTCCCATCATATATGCTGGCATCAAAGTCTGTAAAGAATGTTTCTAGCAAGCCTCAGATCTTGGTCATTATTTCCCTACTCATCACCATTTGATATCATAGAACCTCAGTAGTTGTTGCCTTTGTATCCTGAAATCATCTATAAACAGTGGCATCACAAGCAGTCATTTGTTCTAGGAATTTAAGGAATGCATTTCACACACAGTTCATTCAAAGAGTTTGATGGATGGTACATTATAGCTGCTAATTGCCAAAGGAGGATGTACAACACAAGAAAGCTAGCTATACATATATCTGAAGTGTTGCCTCCCGTTTTTGGTTTAGCAGTTCTCACAGCTAATGAGATATTTTCACATATTTTCAAGGCAGCATTGTTTTTTAATCCCAGAAACTCCTGCATTGAAAAAAAAATCTGGATTGGCATGTTGTTCTGCTCCATAAGTGTGCATTTCTTTTTTAATTCCTTGATAGCATTTATTTTGAAAAAGCAAACGTGGTTTTGAATAACAGAAGGCTTAGGTCAAAGGAGAATTTTGAAATAAATTATCCTATAAAGGTTCATTCATTAACTTCTGTATAAATAGACAAGAAATGTCCTGTTCAGACCATGCACCAGACAGGTTCTCAATGAATATTCTCTATTAAAGAACTACATACAATGATTCAGTCTCAATATGCAAAACCTGGTCAAACAAGTTCAACTGCCACAACAGGCAGGAAGCAAACTTCCACTGGGGTTAGACTAGATGCAGCGGCACTAAGATTGGAGGCAGCAGTTCTGGAACTGGAACAATACTGGAACAGCACTGGAACTGAATCACTGACTCACTGGATCTAAAAGCAGGATTACAAGCAGCATACAGGGATGATCTGGAGATTTAAGCAGGACTCGAACTCGAAGCAAGACTAGACTCGGCTGGGGGTTCTGGATTAGACTGGGTACTTGGAATTGAAGACTTGAAGACAAGGCTTGGAACTGGAGCAAGGCTGGACTTGGCTGGAAGCCCCAAACTAGGCTGGATTCTCTGGACTGGAGACTTGGAGCAAGGCTTGGAACTTGGAATTAGGCTGGACTCAGCTGGTTGGACCGCAGTGGCCACAAATCTAGATCCTGAACAAGATAGGTGTGAAACTTCGAAACACACTGGAGTCTGCAAAGCACGATTGCATAAAACTGCGGACAAGCGGCAGCATGAAAATCTCTCAACTTGACTGCGCTGTTGAGGAGAACTTGGGTTTTCGCAAAATGCAGGCTACTGGACTTCGTTGATGCTGGTTCCTCAATTGCAGCAGACGTAAAATCCTATTCTTCCGAATGGCACTTGGGCTGTGGTCCCTCTTCGACAGCAGAAGGGGGACCACAGTAAGGTTGGAATCCTTCCAATGTCAGTAAGGATTCTTCAGAAGCTGCAGGCTTAGAGGATCGGTTGTCTCCGGCAGCCCGTTCTTGGCGCAGCTGCCTTTTATCCTGATCTTTGGCGCACTTGGAGTCTCCTGTAGCCAATTGGGCTGCCTTCTCCTTTGCGCACTTTTCAGCCCGTCTCTGGCGCGTGCTGATTGGCATATTCAACTCCTCCTCCGAATCTCACCCAATCAGCGTTGTGGATTCCTCCCGCTCTGCTGAGTCATGCTGGAGTTTCGTTTCTCCAATTCCTGCCTGGTAAGTTTCCAATTCCTCCTCTGACTCGGAAATAGTTTCAGTTTCTGAGTCAGAGGCAGGCTTGGTTCTGACAAGAAACAAAGAAGCCCATACCTATGAATAAATACATACAAATGTACAAAGTAAATATATACATATACATTTTTTTTTAAAAACTAAATGTCTATATTGCTTATATGATGGATAAAAAGGTAAAGGTTTCCCTTGACGTAAAGTCCAGTCGAATGCGACTCTAGGGGGCGGTGCTCATCTCCGTTTCTAAGCCTTGGAGCCGGCGTTGTCATAGACACTTCCAGGTCATGTGGCCAGCATGACGACTCGGAACGCTGTTACCTTCCCGCCGAAGCGGTACCTATTGATCTACTCACATTTGCATGTTTTCGAACTGCTAGGTGAGCAGGAGCTGGGATTAACAACGGGAGCTCACCCCGCTGCGCGGTTTCGAACCGCCGACCTTCCGATCAACAGCTCAGCAGTTTAACCCGCAGCGCCACCGCATCCCTCAGTATATGATGGATACAGAGTGTTAAAATGTCCACACAGGAACGTGGGGTGAAATCCAAGTCACTCCATGACTGGGAACCTTTGACCTGAAGCCTCTCCATGCAAGCTACAGACCTAAAGCACCAGCCCTCACCAGCAATCATATCGATGTGGGACTTTCTTTTCCTTTGGGATAGCTATCTCTTGAAGAGGGCTTTTCCAAGAGCTGGCATTCTGGTGCTTCACCTGAGCCCCATGTGTTCCAGAGAGGAATCATTTGAAAATGCTCTTGACCTTTTGACAGTGTTTTCCCCTGAATCCGACATAGTTGCAAACAGCTATAGAACTGTTCCACTTCATTTGCAATTGGAGCACTGACTTGGATCATCACATATTGTCTTATTTTGGACACAAATTGAGATTATTCTATCATTTTGGGGCACTGACTTTGACATCTTTTGTTAGTAATGATTATTTCCATGTCTTCTGATTTTCTTGTCTATAGAATATTTGATGTTCCGCTAATACATTTCAGTGATTTCCAGAATGTCAGTGTTTAGTCTTGATATTTCTGCTCCAAGAACTACGAAACTATCTTGTTTCATAGTTCTGACATTCTGCATACCAATGGCATACATATCTTTACAGCATCAAATTTTTCCCTTTGCCTCTGCTCTGGGCACATCAGCAAGTGGATAGTTTTGGCTTTAATCTTGCAACATGATAAACACCAGTGCTACTTCTACTTCATCTGCCAGTATCATGTTCATATTGTCCTAGTTATGAATACCATTTTGGTTTTCTTGACAGAATACTAGTAGTTTGTATTTAGTCCTTCTAGAAGTGAACACTTCCTGTGATCTAGATTATAGAGCATCATTGGATGAGCAAGCCCTTTTACTACTACACAAAACAATTCATGAAGTAAGAATTATGTCTAGTAATTTCATACTGTATGTTCCTATGGACTGTAATAGAAACCATTTGAATAGATGCTACTCCAATTGCTATTGAAGACAATTACTATTTCCTTTTCAGTCTTATAGTTTCTGGCAATAGAATATATCATTCAGTTTCATTTATTAAATCCCTAGAGATTCCAAGACATAAAGACAAAGAAGATAATTTAAGAGAACCTGTCATGGACCTGCTTATGGCACCACAAGAGCAGAAATTTCAAGGCAGTCTCCCGCCATGCAGTACAAATGATGAATTCTTCAAGAATATGACATGCAACAGCTCTGCAAGGTAAAATGTTCAAAGCAGGCAACCAGTCAAAAGCATCTGAAGAAGAAGAACAGGAAAGGCAAAGTTAAAATATGGCTATAAATCTATAATGCACAGTATAATGGGAAGAATAGGCATATATAACCACAGTGTATTTATTTATTTATTTATTTAATCAAATTTGCATGGCCACCTGACTTTGACAACTCTAAGTGGTATGCAGTATTAAAAACCGATTGAACAACACACAGCAAAGAAAAAAATGACCATCCAGAAAGAAATACCTTCTATGGCATGCAACTTTCCAACAAGGAAACTGCCACCCAATCTAGCCCAAGGCCTGGAGGAAGAGCCAAGTTTTAATTGAAATGAAGCCAGGGGAAGGATAGTAGGAGGAGGATGCTCTGTTCCAGAGAACAGAGAAGGCCCACTTCCTTAGTCCCGTAAGATGAGACTAATCAGTGGAACTCAAAACATGCCAACTCTGTTTATCAAACAGGACAGGCAAGCAGACAGATGGTCCCTCAGATAGCTTAACTGACTTTTGTACTTGGTAGTTGACAATACATAGCTACAAAATGTATATACTGAAATAGGTATATATTATAGGCAGATTCCTGTAGCTATTTTAAAAGATGCAATGGTTCCAAAGAATTCTGATACAGTATTCAAAACTGCTATCTGGATATTAGTTTCTTACTGTACTTTGGAGGGAACCTTACGCATTTTCCAGTTTAGTGATTAGTCATTTAAGAAGCCTAGCTTGCATTCATAAGGAGATATACATTGATTATTCTCATTATATTTATTCTCATCATTACTGAGTATAGATTATTCTATTAGTAAGGTCAGTAGGACACAACTGACCTAAACTTATTATTTGGAATCAATCCTAGTTAATTTCACTGAAATCTCCCTCTTTGGGGGGAGATGGGTGGTAATAGAAATTTGGAAAATAAATAAATAAATAAATATACTTTCAAATTAATGTGTTTAGAACTGCTCCCCATTTTTAGAAAAAAAATCTAACTAGATTTTTAGCATCAGTGAAGGTTGTGATCTTAGCATACCTTTTTGGAAGAAGATTCCCTCAAATGAAATGAAAATTAGTTTCAGAGGATTATGCATTAGTTTCAGAACATTTTAATTTCAGATTTCTAAAGAAAAGCACATTACTGTCCATTGTTAATACAGTATGAGTTTTCTGCTCTAGGCAGTCCCAAAGTTCTTCACCATTTAGCCTTACTTCTTTCATCACTGTGTTGAATACTGTAACCGGTCAGCTAAAAGGGTCATCGTAAGTGGTAAATCCTTCCATCTAAACTGGAAACTAATCAAAATGCTTTTTCCTCTAAGACTGGGATTGTTTGCTGAGGTAGAGAACATAAAGAGTCTCCAACCCTCCAACAGCTCAACTATAAAAATCTAAATTTGTGCTGCCAACCCTAAAATAATACAGATCCGCAATCTCTTTTTCCCCCCCTACTTTTTGAACTATATAAAAAAAGCATCCAGTCATTACTACAAGTACTTTAGAAGTGCAACACTCAGGTGCCAAACTAAATGCAAGTTTAAAGGGAACTCCCTGTAATAAATTTATATTGGCACGGAGAATAATTGTCTGCTGCTAAAAGCCATAAAGCTGAGAGATTGCATATGCATTGTTACAAAATACTGCACATTATCATAATGTGTGAATTTTTAGGGAACACTTTGCATATATTTGCACATTGTCAAGTTCCAGCCCCTTTCTAAATTGTCATTAATAAAAGTCTTTAATTTTCTCTACATTCCTATATCCGTAATGTGGCTGAAATAGTGAGCCTGTCTTATAGTGATTAAAACGTGGACTACTTTTGAATCCATGTTAGGATCTTGATCTGCAGTAAGTACACCAGTCTTAGAAATCAATTACATAGGTAATGTTACCAAGTTGCAATACAGCTGCCCAGATATCCACAAGTACAATAAATAGGGAAATGTGTGTCCTCGTTAGACTATTGGGACACATCTTCTTATTCTTCTGTTCTAAGGGGGCTGCATGCTCAGATAAGTGTAGGTTAGGGCTGAAGAGATCAACTCAGAATGGCAAATAGAATTATTTAACATTACCCATCAATATTCATCTATTCATGCCCACCCTCCCACCCTCCGCAGGGGCCAAAAAAGTGAAGATTACAATTGTGGCAGCATGATCAGAGCCCACTCCTTCTGTATATGCATTGCTGCAACTGCCATTTTTACGTTTTGATACCCCCCACCCCATGGAGAACACTGTCTCATGGTGCTTGGTGAACATAATTCGGCAGTGGAGTTATGGGCTGCCAAACAACCCTGCTCCTATTTAATTACACTAGATAGCCAGGGCAGGCAAACCACCAGTGATACCTGAGAGAACTGCAGTACTGTAAATCCTTTGATACAAAATTGCCCTTCCTCAGCCATTTATGCTGTCCAATCTGCTGAAATGCCAATCTGTGGAGTTTACATATATCTCCATCCCATAAACCCTTATGGAGATTATGGATTTCAACCCCTTCTCCTGCTTTCTCTCTGGTATCACTCACACCAGCAAGATACAACTGCTTATAATAGTTACTTCAGTTTATTTAGTAATGCTCAGTAACAATCTACACACATAAATCTACACATTATAATCCTGATTTTCCTGCCTAGTTGTTCCTACTCAAGAATTATTAAAGTAACAGAGTCTGTGACGTATTTTAACTCAGGTGTATGTGTAAGGAAACATGATTGCCTAGTCAAAATCCTCACCTGTCAAAGAGTTGATTAGAAAGTATTGGAAGGTAGGCTACGTAGTTGGAGAGAAAGTTGAACTTTGAGAAGCTGTCAGGATTCTATCTGCTTGCAAATTTTTAGTGTATTTTGTTTCCTTGCAGGTCTAACCTACTTTCCAGAGATCCCTTCTAACCATAGAAAACCAATATTTTTTTTTATCCCTTCAGGACCATATTTAGTACCTTCCATTTGGACTTTTTTCCCCTGTCTTCTTAGACATTAGATTACTAAAACTCCCTCAGCTTTTCACTTGTAAGAACAAGATTCTTCACATTTGTAATGTGTGTAAAAATATTTGAATATTTGTTTATGCAGTATACTGATAGAATGATAATTTTGGGATAAAATTAAAACTATAATGTTTCTGTCAAATTTCTTTTTTCTTGAACTGCTGCGCCCCAAGGTTTTTTTCCTTCTAATTTTTTTCAGCTAGAAAGCCATGCCAATGTGTAAATAACATTTAAGGTGTGTCAGAAAGACTGCACTACAAGAACAATGCATGCCAAACATTTAAAATCAATTTATCTTAATTCATAGTAGGTTGAACAAACTGGTTTATCTGGATAATATCTGTCCATTTTCACCTGCTTATAGTCTTAGAATGGATCAGTTTTCTGTATTAAAAATAAGTCCAACTTAGGAGACTTCAGTTTTGACAGAAATTGGTAAATGAACGATGGAAGCAGTTTCTGAAAATTGTGACTAGGAAATGCACCTCAAAGCCATTTGTTTTATGTTGTTACCTGATGCCTTAACAGGATTCCAAATGGAAAAATGCACAAGAAAAATAAACTTTCATCAGCCTCATACCAAATATTGCATCTGACTGGGAATCCTAAGTTCTTTTGTTCTTTTTCTATGTTTTTTTCCCATCAGATATCCTATAGGGTAGATTTGGGATGGTTAGTGCTTGGCCAACGTGTAGCTCTTGATTTCTTTCAAGATTTGCCATCAAAATTCAGCGATAAATTGTGAATTTATGGCAACACAATTTTTCACTTTAAAAAAATGTGCACAAATAGACACAGGAGTCCTTCAGCTGGCTTCACATCTATAAATGTGTAGATAGATGACAGCTAGTGTGGTATAATAGTTAAAGTGCTGGACTAGAAGTGGAGAGACCCAGGTTCTTGTCTTCCCTTGGACATGGGAACCACTGGGATGACTTCGGGCCAGTTTCAGCCCTAGACATTTATCTACCAGCCCATGCTGAACAGCATGGTAGATTACGGCCCAGAGAGTCCCTCTGGCGGGAGGAGATGGGCGGTGATAAACTTGATAAAACAAACAAACAAACAAACAACTTTCAATAAAGAGCCCTTCATCCTGCAGTAGGTTGTTTGGGGGCTGATTACATTTGTTACTAAATATCATACAACCTTTGCTCAGAAAAGGATCATAATTCTCCAAGCCTGTTTTGACATCACAGTATCACTCCCTGTGCTACTTGAAAACTGAAAATAAGTAAAACAAAATTAGCCCTGGATTGCTCAACAAAAATGTTGCCTGCTCTTGCACCAGATTAATGATGGAATCGCATGGTTAAGACGAAGGACCTAATTTAATTCATTACTGGGACATGACCTGTACAGCAGCTTGTATATTAGCTATAAACTAACTCTCTTCCTGAACAAGTAGCTTTTGACACTAACCATATCTATAAGAGTAAGAGGTTTTCAACCTTCCCTTTTAGAAAGAGAATAAAAAAGTATCTGGCAAATGGTCTATAAATCATTTTCCACTATACTATTCCAAGTGTCTTACACCAAAGTGAACTGTTACTCTGAAAAGCCTATTATTTGTGCATTAATATAAACTGGGCCAGCCTAGACTGAACCTATTTACTCATCACACAGCCTTTCGATTCAAATTAAACTTGGCACTGTGTCAAGAGCATGTGAAATAAGTACACCAGACTTATTTATGCATCTTAGATAGAAATACACGTATTTCTTTGAGTACTACTTTGCACAGAGCTCTTAGGTAGATTTATATGCATTAGATAAAAGTGGCTAAGTTGCTTTTATCCCTTTTCTGGGTTTTTCATGTTTGTTGACTTTTAACACAAACTAGAAGCAAGTAATACTGTATCTTCTTTTAAGCCATTGGGATATATAACCCAAAGTTCTGGCTAATATTAAAGAGATGTCCAGAAAAGAACAATCGTTTTAAGCTCTGTTAAGAACATACAAATTGAAGGGTTACAGCAATCTGGCAGCCAAAAAAGCAATTTACAGTTCAAGGAATCCACAACTGTGTGCAGAAAAGCTTACCAAGAGACTATGGAAAGATAATGAAGCTAGAATGCAAAAGAAAACCTCTTTTAATCTGGTCTCCAATGAAGTTCGTTAGTTTCTTTGCCTGAGCCAATAAAGTTTACTGGGATGAGGCCTTACTGTAGCTTTAGCATGGCTCAGGGAGAGTTATAAAATTCCTATAGATTCACAGCAGCTTGGGTAAAATTCAGTTTATATCAGCTTCTAAAACGAAACAGAATAAACAACCAATAATAAATCCAAACCAATCACTGATGGATTTGACTTTACTGTCCTGTAACAAAAATAAGTATTTTCACTTAAACTGTATCAACTGCATTTTCAAAGGTTCATGCAATTTGATACTACATCAGCTGGAAATTTTAGTTACATTTCTAAGTTTACAACGTGACTTGACTGAAAAAAATATTAATTAAAGGTAAAATCTTGTGATCTCTAGTGTCCTAGATTCTTGGGCTTGATCAGTTTTTCTTCTCCAAGTTTAGACATGTGATTTCACTTTGTGAAGGGAAAATGTGATGTCAGATTCCATTCTGTAGTATCCAGTCACTTCCATAGTTGGCTCTTCCAAAACGACAATAAATAAATGAAAAAGGGGCATGGAGAGACTGAAGATCTGAGGTGTTCAAAGCCCTGCTATCTTTCATCATGATCCCAAACTGGAGAATAACTTAGAACAGTTCCTGACGTGATTTAAATGTTATCTCCCCATTCTTCGCAATGGGGAGAAAACAAGGTTTTTTACTGTTTGAATTTTTAAAACATTTTTAATTCTATTTTCCTTTTTTTTTTGTTCAGGATGTATAGCTGCAGAGGGTTTAATATTTTCTTAGATGAGAAAATTAGAATAGCCAAATTGCCCTAAAAGGCTGTTTTCCTTAATTTTGATTAAAATTACAACTGTATTTGCTTGCTCAACCAGAAGACATCACAACAGAAATATATTAAAAGATATACCAAGCAGATGTGGAGGATTCTGTTCAGTGAGGTCTTGTTTCAACAAATAGAATTAAAATCTTCCTGCTTTGAAGCCTTTGGAAACCAAGTCGCTTAAATAATACTTTTGAAATTATACTGTCCATATTCTATGTCAGGATAAGCCACTTTTTCCATCTCCAAAAACTCCCATACATAAATGAAATGCTTCAAAATTCATGTGATATCTTAAGAAATTTAGAGATTTTGTATTGCTTTATTTGGATCGGCCAAGCCTAGGTTTGGTAAGCTTTTTCTAAAGACAGATTTCTTTGGTTGTCATTACAGTTGTCCCGCAAGTTAGTTTTACAGGAGTACTTAGAAAATGCTATGCTCTAATTATTATTAGGCATACCATATGGGGATGCGGTGGCGCTGCAGGTTAAACCGCTGAGCTGCCGAGCTTGCCAATCAGAAGGTCGGCGGTTCGAATCCGCGTGACAGGGTGAGCTCCCGTTGCTAGTCCCAGCTCCTGCCAACCTAGCAGTTCGAAAACATGCCAATGTGAGTAGATTAATAGGTACCGCTTCAGCGGGCAGGTAACAGCATTCCATTTAGTCATGCTGGCCACATGACCACGGAAGTGTCTACGGACAAACGCCGGCTCTTTGGCTTTGAAACGGAGATGAGCACCGCCCCCTAGAGTTGGACATGACTGGACTTCATGTCAAGGGAAACCTTTACCTTTACTATACCATATCTGGGCTGGAAAAATCCAAATGACAACAAAAAGTAGTGTGTTTTAGCTCTTTGCTGCCATCTAATAGTCTTCTGATAGTTTGCAGTCCATATATGGAATGCCTAAGTCTCATTCAATTTTAGTATTGTTTGGGGGAGTCTGTCTGTTTTTGGTTAGGCTGGACATTTGATTCTAATTTTTCTTATTAATTGCTACATTTCTTGCCATTTTTACCATTTTTTAATCATTAAGCATAGTTTATAAGTATTTTATATACATAATTATGACTGTATTAAAATGTATCACAGCCAGTTTGGTGTATGGTTAAGGCACCAGACTAGAAACCAGGAGACTGAATTCTAGCCCTGCCTTAGGCACGAAGCCAGCTGGGTGACCCTGGGCCAGTCACTCTCTCTCAGCCCTAGGAAGCAGGTAATGGCAAACCACTCCTGAAAAACCTTGCCAAAAAAACTGCAGGAATTGTCCAGGCAGTCACCAGGAGTTAAAAACTGACTTGAAGGCAAAAATAATAATAATAATTAAAATGTACCAGTGTATTTAACAATATATCACGTGACCTTTGCATAATACTTTTTATTTCTGCTCCATTTTTTCTAGTGAAGTAGACAAAAGGGAATGTGAGTTTTTAACAGACTTTTGTACTAAGCAGGAGATGGACAAACCTGCATCTTCATGTCAAACAGGTAAGGGTGCTATAAAATGTGAATAAATGAAAAGTATGGTAGAAATTGGTGAGCTGACAGATCAGTAGAGTTTTGCAATCAGAAACTTCAAACATTGTGGGGACTCAGAGGCAATTTGCAGAGTCTATGTCTGTAACAGTGAAACAGGAGGGCCCACTAATAAAAAGAAACAGCAAGATATAAAAGAAACTGCATCCTAGGGCAAAGCTTATATTTTATAACTTAATTCCTTGTGCTCATGAAATAATCAGAGTGTACTGACTGTGAAATAATTTTTAAAATGTTATTGGACTGCACTAATTTTAAAAAGAACATATAAATATGGGCAACAATATTAAACAATATAACTTAAGTTAATCATCATCATAAAAATAAGGGAAAGAAAAAATTATGTAAAATCATGTCCATGAACATACCAGAGCCATGATTCTGTGCACTTATTGAAGTTCAGCTCCAAATGATTCCTACTAATATTGTGTCTGTACAAAAAAGTCAAGTCTCTCTGATAGTAAGACAACAGAATATGTTAAAATAGATACAGGACCTTGTACTTCCTGATTGGCAAAGCATACATTATTAACTTTCTCTGCTCAGAGTTTAACATTTCTCTCATATTTCTATACTGACTTCTCCAAGATCACTTCTACTTTATGAAAATTACAAAAAACAGACTGGGCAAACTTAGATGACTGGATAATCAATCCCAAATTTTCAGAAGACAGTGGTTAGCCTGACTAAAAAAATCATCCTGAGAATGATTTATGGCTTTGTGCCATGGATAAGCAGCTGTTTTGAATTAGAATGCAGTTTTGACATTTTGAGAGCATGTTGTGGGTGTTCTCACAAAGTCAGATCAAATCTTTATTATTATGGCCATAGACCAGAAATCAAAAACAATAAAACAATACAGTGCATACAAACACATATGATTCGAAAACCAATGTCCCAGATATGCTGCCTTAGAATATTTCTGGCATTTTCAAAACCTAATGGTTAACAGGTCTCCAACAAGAGTCCTAACTAGCCTGACTTAAAATGGTCTCAATGAGCCAATGGAGCCAAACCCACTGGAAAGAAAATTAGCTTTAAGCAAAAATCAAAAAGATAATACCAAACTCTAGCATTACCAGAGACCAAGTCCATCTGTAAATGTAGAAAAGCATTCTTAATACATCTTGGGACAGCTAGAATAGCTCTAAGAAAATTAGGCTGTACTACAAGGATGTCAAGCTTTGTAAAAATGCAGACTTGGACACCATAGAGAAGCTGAGAGATAACTTTGGCTACAAAGACCTTACAAACTACAAGGATGACGGAAATGGAAAAGTCTCAGGATAGTTGAAAAACTATGCTAACCAACACCAACCATGTAAGAAGAGTGTTCTCTCCAGGACAGTGAGGCCTGGAACAGACCTTCAAGGTACTTATAGGCACCAACTTGCTTAACAGAATTCCCATCAATTTAGCAATTATCAATTTTGTAGTAGTTTCATGCAAATACTAGAATTTTACTTCTGTAATGGTTTATAACAAGTTTCTCTTCAGGCCAAAAAGAGACCAATGTCCTCAGTGCCCTTCTTATTCCAACCTGGGAAATAGTCACAATTATAACCATCTTGCATACAAAACAGCTCGGACCACTCTATTTGCTAATACAGTAGGGAGATGCTTAGGAACAGAGAGGGCCTGAATTAGTGAATTAAAATACAAATTATAAAGCAAAGGGGCATGACCTCTGCCTCACCCCTCTTTGTATAGGAACAGCTCCAGAAAGATCTGGAATATCTAACTCTCAAAGAGATGTTAGAATAGAGAGACTGACAAAGAGCAGTCTTTGATCTATTGAGGAACCCCTTCATTTTTCTGATAGACTCTCCCTTTGGATCAAATCAAAAGCTGATTTTAAATCAATGAAGGCTGCAAAAAAATAAATCCCTCAGACAGGAGGAATATTTTTCAACTAAATGGTAAAGGACAATGGTCTAGAGTGGATCAGCCCCCTCTAAAACCAGCCTGTTCCTCAACAAAAATATGTTTATTTTTTACCCAATCCCATTATTTTAGATAGAGGTATTTGGCTTCTTGCTTGCTTATTGTATTAAACTTGCTTATTGTATTAAACAGGCTAATGGCTTTATAGTTGGCAGGATCAAGCCTATTTTCTTTATTTTTATAGAAAGGGATAACAATGACATGGTTCCAGTCCAACAGAAAACATGCTGAACTGTTAATATTCGTAAATAAAGCAGTCATCACTGGAAGCCACCAGTCCTTGTCCTCCTTTAATAATTCTGGGGAGATAAAATCCCTTCCAAGGGCTTTTCCAGGTCTTAATTGCATAGAGTAATAAGGCCCTTAAGCTCAGGTGTAGATGTAGGCGGCCAGTCAGCAACAGCATTTTAAGAGTAAATCACAACTAGATTATTTAATTATTCCATTGTGAAGATACTCTGGAAATTATTCTCCCATGCTTCTGCAGTTATTTGGCAGGTTGAACCAAAGCCTCTATCATTAAAAGAGCTGTTAACTAGGTGCCAGAATCAAGATGGGTTCTTAAGCTTGGCAGCTGCAATTAACTCTCCCATTCCTCTCTCATAGCTTGCCTTTTCTTTGATTTTAGTAAGGCTTTATAGATCGTTTTTACTCTAAAAGCAATTGAAATACACTGAAAATGCTGTTACATTGGAAAGCATTTACTGTGAGGAGAGCCTTTTTTGCTTGGATAAAGTCAGTATCAAACCAAGGTTTAGATCTCATATGAGGGAAGCTGGGACAGTCTGAGGACAATCTTGACAAGGAAGATTGGAGTGCAAGAATAATAGATTGATAGTGTATTAATTCCTGCTTGTGGGGAGCTCTCATAATAAGCCTGCCATGATTTTTTTTTTAATCTACTCAATCATGTCCAATTTAAATCACTGCAGTTTTCTTGGCAAGGCTTTCAGAAATTGTTTGCCATTGCCTTCTTCCTAACCTGCCATGATAGGCATGGCCAATTACAGAATACCCCTTTACCAAAAGTTGCTTCCCATAGCTCCCAGATACTTCCACCAGATTTTTTTTTTTCTGGGCAAGTTCTTCCAAACAAAGAATTGGGCCTCAGTCAAACACCAACTAATTTTTAAGGGTGCCTATGGTGCCTGTATTAACTCTAGAGGTATTTTTGAAAATAAAGAGGATATGGCACAGATACAAGTATCTGTGCTGGAGAAGTTTGGAAGTCACTCCTTTTGTATTTCTATTTCTTTCTGCACTTTTTTAGTTGGGCTTTTTTCTTTTAGTCTTTCTTCAATCTTTTTCTAACTTTTTGCTTTTTTTCTTTATGTTGAAACTTCAATAAAGTTGTTTAAAAAAAATAAAGAGGATATTGGAGCTTGGCACTTTATTATGTAACTTATTCTTTTTAATTCAAGCATTCTAAAAAGAGGTTGGGACAAGGAAGGAGCCTACTGGTGGCCAAGGAAGGTGCCCAGGAACAACACATTGCCTACTTCTAGCTTAAGCTTTAATAAATTAGTTAAAGATACCATACAGTTCTGTTGTTTTTGTGGAAGTCTAGTAATTTTTCAGCCAGAAGTATGCTACTTCATCTGATGAAGGACCATATTCCTCAAAGTGGATAGCTCAGGACCAATAAATAAATAAATAAATAAAGTATACTTTGGAGACTTAAGACTTTGGGGGGCCAATGTAGTCCTTGGAACTTCAAGTTGTGTGCCTCTGCTTCAGCCTATACCTTGCTCTGTGGGTCACAGGTAAGAAGGCTCAGAGCAAAGCTATCAGAAATATATTCCTCACTTGATGAATCCACATTGTTGCTCTGAATCAGTGAACTCCACTAAAAAGTCATACAAAAGCTCTGACTCTTATTTAACCTAACTCTTTTATAAAGTCAAAGATCACAGATGGCTCCAAGTCATAAATGTCCCCAAAACAGGAAACATAGATAGAAATTAATAGGAAGAAAAATGTAATTAATCGTGTAAAACACAAATCACATGTGCAGATAATACTGTAACTGACAGAATGAAAACAGACAAAAATAGAAAATAATGAATGGCTATTATTGGGACAGAGGTAAGCTATTCTGAAAATACTGAAGAAAAAAAGATGGTAATAGGAATAAGTTAGTAACTGAGATGAGGCTATTCCAGCAAAGGTAGTCAAGGATGCCCTGTGCTGTTATTAAAGCATATTTGATAAAATGAGAAACTGAGAGTAATGAATAAGGCTAGTAGACAATAAAGACATGTAATAATCTACCAAAACATGATGTTGGACTGCAAATTGACATAGGATATTGATACGGTCATATGGATTTAAAAAAAAAACTGGGGACCAAACCTCTGCAGCTGAGTGTGATTTTTCTGCAGCAAGAAGGAAGCCAAGAGCTTTAGGCTAGAATACTAAACGGCAACCCACTTTCTAACAGCAAGCCCCACTGGACTTGGGGGGATTGTTGCTGAGTAGACATGGATAGGGTTGTACTGGGTAGCTCCAAGCTGAAAATCACCTTGCAGGCTGAAGATTTACCATTCCAAATAATTAACTGAGCTTCTTTGCTTAAAGCTTGATTTGGCACAAGAGCAAGCTTTCGGGACCCCACCCAGATTTCCATGAATACCAGTAATAAACTGTAGTACACACCCAGCACATGGCAGAGAATATTATTCACCTGATACTTGCTACTACACCTCCCAAGAAAAGAAAGATGTGAAGAAGATAAAAAGAGCTGCTAGTTCAGCCTACGGGAAGAAAAGAAAATTCTGCATCTTGACTGTTACCTTTTCTACTAACAGAATTATTAGTTGAGTAGTAAACTGAAGATGCCCCACTGTTATACAGATGAATGAGATAAGATAATTAGATATTATCTTGTAGATAATTAGATATCCTGTTACCAATGCACTGCTTAAAGCATGTTGCCCCTACTATCTATATGTTACTTTTCCACATGAGGGGGGAGGGTGGTGGTGGTGGTTTGGAAGAGTAGATACATGTAGGAAGCATACAGGATAACTAGGGAACAGGGATGATGGACTACTCTATGTATACACACTATCTCCAGCAATCATATACAATTAGTATTAGGTGTGTGCATGTATGCATAGGTATATGTACACATACAGTACATGTAGAAGATAATATGTAACATTTAAAATCAAGAGTTACTTACATTATAACCATTTTACATGATTTACTAATAGTTTGCTCAGTTATTTTTGTTTTTGTTTTTAGAAAATTTTCAGGAAGTACATGAGAAACAGGTAAGTATTTTCCCCATTTTCTAGTATAAAATGACAAGTCTCTGTCATTTTTTGATTTCCAGGCAGCAATTGAAAGCCTTGTGGAAGTTAAAATATAATGGCTTTCCATTTTTAAGTCGGTATGTTCAAAACTATAGTTGATACATTGTCTAAGAGTCTTACTTTCAGGATAGTGAAATTATATTTGAGGAGAATCATTTTGGAAATATACAAGGGATTATTAATTGGTTCCTGTTTTATGATTACGGCACTCAGGACAGTAGAAAGCTTTGTTATATAGAGAGGTATGGAAAAACATTTTGTTATGCAAGTAAAACAATTCTTGGGTTAGCAAAGGTCAGCTCATTTGTTCAAAAGTCCATTTTGTGTATTTTACTTTCATCAATTTAATATAAAAAATAAGCTGGCACCTATATAGAGGGTATAGGCGTAAGGATATTAGCTGTCTATTGAAGTGCAGATGTTGTACAACTTTGTATTAGAATGCCTCTTTGTTAGAACAAATATACTATCAGATGGAGCTGCTAGTCTTTTTTCAAGATTGATTTATTCTGACTCATGAAAACTTTTTAAAAAATCCTTAGAAGTTCTACTTGAACTTGCCAGCGTACAAATAAGCCTGAAGCAGTTGTAGCTTGCACATTTCTCCTGCCAAAATGTATAACCTGTTACTGAAATGATTAGAACATGTGCTAAATATCGCAATATGGCAAGTTGCTTTTTGTTTCAAGTTCCACACCTAGTTTATTTCCATCAGGAAGCTGGGAACATTTGTATCTGTATTACAAAAAGTAATTCATCATTGTAAAGAAATATGTTCTTTAGTACAGCATTCATATTTTAGGTCTGTTGTATATTACAAAGTAAGGAGATAATTGCAAAGGTCCATTTTCAGAAATTGCTTTTTACATTTTTTTTCTCAAAAACATCAGTTTGAGATTTGACTTGAAAATTGTAGCATTTTAGATTGAATTGTACTCTCTTTTTAAAACAAATTCAAGAAAGCAATCTCTAAAGGTTTATTTATATCAGAATGGTGAGCCTTTGTTTTTGTTTCTTGGTTTGTTTTTTTAATATAATCCTTTCTTTAGCAAAAAAAAATCCTTTCAATTTATATTATTTGATTCATATACTATAATACATTTTTCTTCTTTCTCTTTCAGCAGGAAATTAAAGGAAACAGCTCTATCAAAGTGGTGCATTTCGGTCTGGTATAAGACAGAAATATTGATGCATAATAAGAAAGTTAAGGTCCTACACATCACTTGTTGTGAAAAACAAGAGGCTTTCAACTGACATAGATTCTGAAATCATGTTCAAATAATTCAGTAGTAAATATTAACTGCTTGTAATCCCAGCTACTTTCAGTGGGAGAAAGTGATTAAATCAAGGGGAATTGAATGTGCTTGGCTCTGCCTGAATCTACTATTTTTAGGCATGACTCAGTCATATAACTCATTTACATAGAACCTGGGGCCTTATATCTACTGTATTATTTGTATGGGCCAATTATCAACATATGCGATAACTAACCACCATTAACTTTATATATTTGGAATAAAATGAGAATTTTTTGACCTGGGTGGAAACTGCCTCATGAATCTATTTTATATTAACTGAAGGATTACCCAATACTTGTTGATAACATAAAGAGACAATAAAATATTTTTACTTGTATACTTTATAGGCTGATAAATATGTCTGACCTTTGACTAGATTTTAATTATATTATTAGACATACAAACAAATCTTTATTACGATGAAAGACCAGCATAGTTATTGGACATAATCCTATAGTTTTCTTTGCATTTCTGTATGTTTTTGTTTTTTGTTTTTTGTTTGGTGGAGGGGTGGTAGCAGATTGTGGCTAAAGTAAATCACTTGTTACTGTACAGTTTAAGACTGAACTTCACTTTGGTTCTTACCATAATCACAATGTAGAAGAAAATAAAACAATCTTTCCTTCACAGATATGCAGGAAAACATATATGCACCCACAAAACAGGCTGCAACTTTATTATAAAAAGTCCAGTAAATCTTGCTGGAGGTCCAGACTGATAAGGTGATTAGCATCCACTGCTGGTTATACTAGAAGGCTTATATTGTCATAGTATTGTCTGAACAGTTTTATACGCCCAACTGTATTATTGTTCCACAAATTACTTTTAAGGAGGCTTCCCCATCAGTGTCCAAGTCCTTAACCACAAATTGCAAGAACCATTCTATGGGCAATAGAACAATATTGCCAACAAGATTATGAAGACACATAAATTAACAAAATCCTCATCAGTTGGTAATATAAGACAACCATTATATGTCGTTGGGAGTCCACCAGAGTCATTGGGTTTTGACTATAACCTGTATAATTAATAAATAAAACAAGGAAGGTTAAAGGTATACTTCATACTAAGCTGAAAAGTGAATTTCTTCTTAAATGATTTGGAGTATGTCAGCCATATCTCCCTACCATGTACACCAAAGTCACTGTGGGTACCCAGAAAGTTGAGAATTGGCAAGAAGGCTGAGTAGCACAGTATAGTCCCAGTGATTAAAAGAAATGTAAGTTTTTCAACATTTTCCATTCTCCCTACATTATATGAATTTCCAGTTAAGGCTGTGCAAAAGATATTCTACCAATCATGTAAAAATAACATCTACGCCCAAGGTATCTTTTGCAACCAATCAGTTTTAACGGGTGATCTAATGTTCTGAGAAAAATTTTCCCATAATAATCATTATTTTGTCTTTAATTCTACAGAAATTCAGATTTTTAATCTTTCACTTTTCAGGCATTAATGAAAAATATACTGAGAAGGAAAACTAACATTACTTTTGGCATGACTACATTTCTCCTCATACTGTATATTTAAGAATGGATTTTTTCTGCATTGTTTAATACAATCTTTCTTTTGCAGTCTGAGGAGTTAATCTTGATCTTAAAATCAGAATTACTGGAAGTTAAGTTATATCCATAGTGACTCCCTGAAAAATAATGAGAAGGAAACTTTTTAATTTTTTTCTTTTAATAGAGGCTTTGTCTGATCTGCCTTTTAAACATATCCTCCCTAGAATTTTTTTTAAAAAATTAAAAACATGTAACATGCGAATGATGGATTTAGCAGGAAGAAAAGAGAAATAAAGCATATTTATCAGTAATGGTCAGATGAATGCATTAAATCTATGCTGAAAATCCATGTATCCTCAGCAGACAAAAAGTAGTAAAATACATAAAATTCTCAGTACTCAGAGATAATGTTAGGTATGTGGAGGAAATATTAGTAAACATGAATGAATCAATAACAATAATAATTTATTAAATGTATAAATCATATACAATTTTATTATCATACTTGATTTTGTATAAAATGGTGTGTATGCTTTTTTTCTTATTTGAGAAGAACATATGGCTCATAAGGTATTATGTGTAAATGCACTTTCTGAGATGGACTCCAACAAAAGATTCAGGGGGGCTTTCAGTTGTTCACCCTAAGGATGCTGACATATGTTACTTAGCCACAGAGCTATTCTGCTGAATTGCAGCCATATTTCTGTCAGTACAAGTGATGGTCTGTATGAGAGATTAATCTGACACCAGACAGTGATCCTTAATCCTTCAGTATATCATAATCTATTTACTTTGCATGCTAAGAGGATTTTGATTTCAAAATACACAGGAAATGATGCTGGAAATGTACAGAAGATCAGGAATGTCATTTCCTAAAATCTCAGTTTTTAATAAAAACCCTTTACAGGTTTCTTGGAGTTCTGTTCTTTCAAAGCATTGGATGGGCATTTAGCTAGAAATGAGGTTTTTTTTTTCTTTTTATGCAGCCCTACAATTGTGTTCTACTCCTCCCTTCTGCATATGCATGTGTTTATTGGATATAAGACATTAAAAGAAAGTCCCCTATTTTGCAGAACATATTCAGGGGGTTACATGATTGTTTTATTGATAAAATCAAAGCAATTTTCAAGCACCTTGTATTTTAAATGTATTACCTTTTGGTTATTTTATTTATTTGGAAATGCTTATACACCACACCTTTATTCAAAACTGGATAATATATCAAAATTTAAATGATCAGTATTTTTTAAAATCCTGTCATGTAATTAATTATAGATCAAACTGTTTAACCAATTAAAAAAAATCCAACCAAGAATGTAATATCAGCACCAGGGAAAGGATATTACAATGGGTGCATCACACACAAAAAAAGCCCCCCCATTTGTTGACAGGTAATACACCTCTCTGTAATGGAACTCTAAAGGTCAGTGGGTTGGATTTATCAAGATTTTAACAAAGAGGCAGTATTTGGGTCTTAATCCATGTAAGATGAGCAACAGTATCTTGAATTCAGTTCAGAAACAAGTAAGAAATAATTATTTCAGAAGTTCTGTACTTGGTTCTATCGAGATATGCCAACTGTAATCCTACCAGCTAAATTCTGCAATAATTGAAATTTTCCAAACAATGTTTAGGAGAAGCCTTATAACAATCCAGTCTGGCCAATAAGGGATCACTATCATCATGATATTCCAGCTTCAGAAGACCAAAGCAGAGATACACAGCAATATTAAACCAGTATCTTTAATCACTGTTTGTTAAATAATCTATAGTGGTCTGGTTAACACACAAATCTAAGATAGGAGTGGATTACCTAACACCCCAGGGATGCATGTGGTTCCCAAATCCCTTTTCTGCAGCTCCTGGAGCTACTTCTGCCCACAACTGCAGAAAATTGATAGCAGGATTTTGTTTTAGGGAGGATAAACATAAAAATATAAACATGAGCTTAACACAATTTATAACACAGAAGTCTAAATTCAGCTTCTTTGCATCTTTATCCTGCCCATTACATATTGAGGTACCCATAAAATGTTAATTGTGGCCTTCAGTCATCAAAAACTTCCCATGCTATTTGTTTTGTTTAATAATAAAGGCAGATGTGTTCTTACAAGAAGCTACTTTATTCCACACATTTGGGCCTGTACTGTTTACTCACAATGGCAGCAGCATCCTAAGGTCACAGAGATATTTTCCAGCTCCACTACAAATTATTTTTAACTTAAGGTGTGTTGGTCAGAAACTGAAACCTTTAAGATTTTTTTAAAAATACGAAGTGATAAAATAATAAAATGAGTACGAACTCTACTAGGCAAGGGCCTATTTTTTCCAAAGTAGGTGTACTCTGTCTTATTCTGATGTGGTTCACATAGTCAATATGGGAGATGGATGGAGAGTTCCTTTAACTGTATGAGCAAGATCCATTTCTGGTGAGGCATCTGAAAAAGTCTTTCACTGCCAGTAAAACCATTAGTCATTTCCTCTCACTGATGTATCTGCAGAGGTTTACTAGTCAGTAAAGAGGGGTCATCAGATGAATGAGCCTGGGTAGGAAGAAAGGAATTTAGCTGAACTGGCCCATAAAATGTGTCATGTATTTAAGAATGCAAAAAGCCCACATAGATGACAACCGAATAATGTCAAATATGTTCTTATTTGTGAAAGGAAAACATCAGCATTAAATTATCCTTATCCTGCCTTGGTAGCATGTGGGCTACCCAAAAGATGTAAGGCAGAAGAACAGGAACATTTTTTCTATAATATGAAAAACCATACCAGCTATACTTTCTCTGCTATTGAAGGTGTAAAGACAGAACAAAGTTTCTTAGAATCAGTGACAAGTGCAATTGAAGGTGTAAACATATTTCTTATTTTATAGTAACTTAGTTCAGAGTTTTTCATCTGCCTGTCCAGTAGTCCAAGAAATAGAGGTTTCAGGGCTTTATAGCTTCCCCAACATAGAGCTATCTTCTATATGCTGCTCAATGCAGGCAATGAAGACCTGGTTTGATTGCATTATTTCCACCAGCTGAAGCATTTTCAGCCAGGGTTAATGGGCAGGGAACATTTAATGGTCACATGGTACTTAAATCCAGTTAAAGAGAATTATTAGAATTTAAGCCAATTGTTTAAAACTGCACTTCTAAACACATTACTTAGAATCAAGTCCCACTGGTTGCAACTGGACCTGTCTCCTAGTTACATGTATAAGGTCAGAATATTAATCAGCTTAAGAGGCATGTACCTAGCTGGACTGCAGATCAAAGTAAGTCTGGGCGGGTTGGGGTTTCTATTAGTTTAATGTTGGTATTCTAAACCACTTGGTTTTGCCCAGAAAAACACTGATAGCCTTCCATCTATTGTTTACCAAATTATATAACTGTAAAAGACCTGCATTCAGGAACAAGTTCTGCTAAGGTCATTCAGAGACCAGTTTGTTTTTGGCAGAATTATTACCTTGCTGTTGTGCTAGATCAATGCAGCTTTCCTCCAGCTAATGAACTGGTGGCAGAATAGTTCCAACAGTCTTTATCATGACTTAGTAATAATGCAAGTCATAATAATTATTCACAAGTTATCATGCTTTTCTGATTAATACCTTCCATTACAACAGTAAATTCTTTATGTAATTCATTTTTCTCTCCCTACCACTCAAACCATTTTAAACTACTCTTTTTCCTCTGACCTTGAAGTTCAGCTAGAAAATACAAGGATCCCTGGTCTACCTCCTTTCTCCACAAAAAACATTTCCCTACATCACTGCATTTTGATTTGATGAGCTGTTTTCCACTTAGTGTGATATTTTTCTAGGCTGTATGTTTTTGCTTTATAATACAAAGTGAATATGATACCTTTTTGTAGGGAGAAGTTATAAAAACAAATCATGTAGTCTATTTTCCCCACAAAAAAACCTACATACTTCTTCTCAGAATATGTAAAATAGTATATTAATCCATGTGTGTGTTTATGTACACTCATTAGGAAATACTTGGGAACTGTCTGCTTATCTCACTTTCACTTTATGTAAACATACTTCGGAACTTTTCCCTATCTTCGACTTCCTCTGGTTAAGCTCCTAGGGGGCACCTTAATCTACTGTGTGAGATATGGAGGATTTTAAACAGATTTTTTCTGACTTCCATCAAGATTTTAAACAGATCTTTTCTGACTCCTATCAAGCTTTTATGCAAGATATTCAGGACTTCGATGTCAGGCCCAGCCCAAAAACAACAGAGAATCAGTCCATTCAAACTTCAATTCTTTATGTGCTCAACCATATAGACAGAATCTTGCCAGACTAAAGCTACTCTACCTAACATGAAGGGAAATAACCCAGGAGAGCTCTACGGAGGGGCTATTCTGAACCTCTTCGTTCTCCCACCATTGCCTCCTGGACTGTGCCTCCTCTTATCTCCTCCACCTCCTTGGAATGTGTTTCCTCCTTCCCAAGAACCAGCGGCACCACTGAAATCCACCACAATCATGGAAAATATGAGGTCTAAAATGTGCCTTCAGGTTGGGGATGTGGTGGATGAAACTGAGGAATTCAGCAGTGATAGAAATGTTTCTTCTAAGAGTGAGATTGGGATTTCTATTGAAATCTATTCTGTGCTGGATGAGGATCGGATAGTAGAGGGAGAAATTTAAGGGAGAGAGAGAGCTGCAAGCAATAAGAGAAATTGACTTTCTGGTGGAATGCCATGAAAAAGAAGAGATCATTATGCATTGGAGGTTTTTTGAAGAGAAGCTGGAATTTTTTAGGGGGCAGTTGGGCTGTTTGATTTTCTTCAAGGGAAAAGCTCTGTGCACATCATGGGGATATGTAAATGCTTTGGTTTATTTTGAAGTGGGGTAAGGGTTGAACGTTTAATCGCTTTTAGGATTTGACTGATGTTACTTGTTTTTAAGGATTTGGATTAAGATCATTAGGGTATAAAATGTTTATTTGAATGGTTTTAAGGATTTGATTTAAGGTCACTGTTTTGAATTGTTTTTCTTTTTTGGGTTGATTAAGATTATTAAAACTATTTTACTATTAAGTATAATGGCAGACAATTTATGTGCTTTTTAGCTTGATTTTTATTATAGTAGACAGAAATGTATAGAATAGTAGTAGGAAGGGAATAATTAAATAAGTGTTAACTTGGGGGGGAAGTTGCTTAGGAGATTTATATATTCTTTTTTTTTCTTTATTTTAATATAAGGGGAGGGAGTAACTGTACTTAGTGATTTTTATAATGTGCTAAAGGGGAATGATTTATAGAAATAAAGTGGTTTTGGTTTAATATAGAGTAAGAGATTGATTATGGAAAATTTTTGTATATCCTTGCTATTAAAAGTCAGAAGTCACATCTTTCTGTAAGATTGAAAAAAAAATTCTGTTGTGTTTTTCACATCATTTTAGTTCTTTTTTTGTTTTTGTTTTTGTAGCTTTTATCTTTGTCTTGAAACTTAATAAAATTCAGAAAAAAAATAGACTACTTGCTTGTGTCAGGAAAAAACTAAGTTTTGATTTTGGGTTTTAATGATTAAATGGTTTTATTTGATAGAAATAATGTTACTAAGGTTTAACTAATGATAAGAGATTATATTTGTAAATGCATTCATATCTGTATTGGAGAAGGTTGGAAGTCACTTTCTGTTTCTGTTTTCTGTATGTTTTGCACTTTTATAATTTTTTCTTTAGTCCTGTACTCTATATTTTCTACATCTATATTTTGTATTTTAACTATACTCTGAAAATTAATAAAGTTACAAAAAGAATTATGAACATTCTATTATTTAGGAAGTTTAAAGTATGAAAATAAGAAAACAGTAAAAATCCTATCAATATTAATAGCATTTTAGGATCAAAGTAATAGTTATGTGACAATAGTTTTGGTCTGAAACTAATTACTTAATATTAAGATCTCCACTGTATTATTACTTAGTGTGTGTGTGTGTATGTTGATAAAAGAAATACAGATAGTCATCACTTAATGATGGTAATTGGGACCAGAATTTCCATTGCTAAGCAAAATGGTCATAAAGCTTGATGTCACATGACCACGCTGCTTAGCAATGGAAATTCTGGCTCTTCTGGTTGCCGTCATTAAGCAAATCACCACAGGTCGTTAAGTGAGGACATCATGTGGCTGCCATTTATGACCTCCTGCCAGCTTCCTGTGATGGACACTTCCCCATTAACTTTGTTTATAGGAAGCTGGCAAAGAAGGTAGCAAATGGTGATCACGTGACTTTGGGCATGTTGCAATTGATGTAGGCACCACTCATTCAGCATTGTCATAAGTTTGGACAGTCACTGAAGAAGTAGTCATTAAGCAAGGACAACCTGTAACAGATAGGCAAAGCAAATTTAACAAAATTAAAATACCTGAAAAGTAGGAAAAAGAGAAATAATAATAATAAAAAACAAACTTGATTTCTGACTCCCCCCTTTTTATACATTTGCTGATTTGCAATATTTGTAAACATTCAGGCCCCCTTAAAAGCAATACTGTAAGAGGTTATATTTACCATGCTGCATGATGTGTTGTATGTATGGGAACCATTATTTCTTAAATCTGGTTAAACTTCTGTTATGTAAATACAAGTAGTCCTTGGTTAATGACTGCCCTGTTTAGCAACCATTTGAAGTTACAACATTGCTGAAAAAGGTTTACAACTGGTCCTCAAATTTATGACCATCACAGCATCCCTGCAGTCTCATGATTGCAATTTGAGCACTTCACAACTGGCACACATTTACGGTCACAGTGTCCCATGGTCACATGATTACCATTTGTGAGCTTCACAGCCAGCTTCTGACAAGCAAAGTCAATGGAGAAGCTGGCAGTAAGTTGCAAGTTGTGGTCACATGGTGTTGCACTTAACGTATCACTTAGCAACAGAGTTGCCAGTCCCAATTGTGGTCATTAAGTGAGGACTACCTGTACTCCATTAGTTTTGCCATTGCTGCATATTCTCCAACTTTTAAGCTCCCAATGCACTGTAATTATTTGAAGGCATTAGAAAGACTTAAATGAAATACAAATGATGAAGTTAGAAATGTGACACAGCAACCTAGCACTGCTCTGGTGTATTTATTGCAAGGAAATAGTTATAATGCATACAGTATATATAAGTAGTTGCCTAATTATTTCTTCAATTTCTATAAAGTCAGGCCCAGAACTAAAATGTTTTTTTCCCCTTCTGCTGCAAATATAAACAATGCATTCAGGTGGATCTGTTGAGAGAATAGAGATTATTATTATACAGAATTTTTTTTCACACTTAAAATACACAAGGATGCTGCACTTCTAGATGTGTTCCTAGTACGTTAACAATCTAGGAAGATTATTCTGTTTAACAATAGAAATATCTGCTATTTATTACTTTAGATTCATCTTTGTTTAGTGTCCTTCCTGTCAAGAAAAAAGAAGCAGGGGTGGAGTTGTAGTTTAACAATCCAGTACTGGCCTTCTCAGAACAGGTAAATTATATGTTATTTGATGTTATAAAGAAGGTTCCCATATTAGTTTTTGTCTGAGTGTTCATCTGACAATTAGCTAAGGACAAGATCAAGTGGCTCCAAGTTTCTTCCCTTCAATTTCAAGGGCTGAACACCACAAATCTCAGTGGTATTGGCACATGGAAGGAAACATTTGCTGGAAGTTCTTCTCATAAAGGGGTGAGGGCAAAAGATGTTTTGCTTCTTAAAATTAGAGAGGGAGCTATCTTAATACTTCTAGGCATAGTGTGAATGGGTTTTTCCCCCTAAATGGATAAAATGACTTTATCCAAAAGAAATACTCCCTCAAAACATCTCAGATTATATGATACTGTTACCTCTCATGAAGGCATGGAGAAACAAAGATCCTTCAGAGATCTTTACTGTTCTTCAGTTCCCAACGCCTACTCCAGGATAGCTGTATATTGGATTTCAAACTCACTAACTAATCTCATCAGTTTAAAGGTGGCAACTCCTACACATGCAGATCATAACCTAGTAATTGTAAAACTAAATAGAGAAAATCCTAGATGGAATTGATGGAGCCTTAATGAATTATTATTACAAGAGGATATAAAATCAAAGTGTTAAGAACTAAAGAGTTTGTTCCAGATCAATTCAATCTCTGAAATTTCTTTGTGAGATGCCAGTAAGGTTTGTTTATCTCACTTGCGTCATAAAAAGCAAGCCGTACAAAAACCGAAATATGTATTAGTGAACAATTGGTAACAGTTGGAAACAAGGCATAACAAGGCATAAAGTAGAGTCTATATTTCAACTTTATGAGTAATTAGATTTCTAGTGTTGATTTAATTCATTATAGCCTATAATCCTAAATAGTGATTTATACTGTGTTGACCAGGTACTTTGAAAAAATATGTGCTGGTTCAATTTACCCCCTTCCCCACCAAAAATAAAAAACCTACTAACCAGATAGGAAGCTAGCTGAAGTAGGGAACAGTGTTGGATAGAAATATAAATACTGTAAAAGCCAAATCCTGAAATCAAAGATTCCTACAATCCAGAGGTTTGAAGACATTGCAACTACAGACTATTCATTTTAACTATATTTCCTTAAAAGCTAGAAATTTAGTGAAAAATTGACTTTGCTTTTCTGATAAAAGGATTAAATCCCCAAACAAACAAAACAAAACCACTAAAAATGCCATGGATCTCTGCTAAAGTTAGCAAAAATTCTCCCACAGCAAGCCCAATTCAATTCATAAAATACACTTCTATACAGATATGCTTCAGAAAAAAATTACGCATACTAAATACATTCATTTGGAAATTTTACAAACGATTTCAACAAAAATGTTTGCAGAGCTGAAGTGTCTAATCTTGGCAGAATATCTAATCATAAAACATTAACTTCTTCAAAACTTGAACAAATTGACCAGCAGTCAGTTCGTAGCCAACAATATTTTTAACTCTCTACTGTTTAAAATAGCACTTGTGCCTGAATTGCAGAACTATTTATACCCCTTTAGATGTTTCTGTCTTCAAAAAAATGAAATTAGGCAAATTTTAGATTAAGGTATTAGGGTATTAAGTCACCCAACAGAGGAAATATTCACCAAATAGAGGGATTTTTTTATCCCCAGTGACCCATGTTGATTTTGAAAGCAACTGAAGAAAAAGTGCAGGGTTTCAAGGTATTCAGTCATCTAAAATGGGTAATACGGAAATTTGAAAAAAACAGAAGCAAAGGGTAACTGAAAGATAACAAAGCAATAGAAAGATATCTTAGATAAGATAACTTAATAAACAAATACTGTAGGTCTTGAACTAGATTATTATTCTACTATAGCTGAGCTCTATTTTGGAATCCAGATTAAGCATTCTGAAAAATACAGCCTTGTTCAACATAGTAACTTTTAAATACATTATAGTTCCCATGATCCCCATCAACTCCCAGCTTATACCTAGAGGATGCCAAACTAAGATCATAGGTCACTAATCATACAACACCAAGTTTTATAATTCTGAGTTGTTTTTGCTTATGACGTCTTACATTTTTCTTACATGTCCTTTGAAAATTAAGGATGGAGTCTCCCCCAACAGCCTCTGTGTATTTTCTGGAAACTAGCATTGTTCCTTTAGCCTGGCTCATCAAACCACAGCTATACTGTGGGTCTTAAATAGTAAGAAACATTTGTGTTATCGTGGAACACTTTTGCTATTATAACTTCTGCACCATAAAGCGATGCAGTACCGGCATATTACATGAATTTAAAGTGTCATTTTTCTGTCTGTGTTTACTTAAAATTTGAACTCTTTGAAAATTTTGATTTATTTCTGAGGAAAGTGCCAGAAACTAGTATGCTCATTAATGGGCATTTCCAAATTTTCAATCAACACTAATAAAAATCAACTGATAAATAGTTTATCTTATATGCCAAAATAAAATTAATACATCTATAGAAAACAGTCCCATTCTTCCCAACATGGGAACTGCATAAATAAAAGAATTTAACTGAAAGTTAACTATAAGAATTAAAGTGGATTTTGTTTTAAAAATCTGTTCAATCGTGTCTGATTCTTGTAGACTGCCTGGACAAATCCCTGCAGTTTTCTTAGCAAGGTTTTTCAGAAGTGGTTTGCCCTTGCCTGTTTCCTGGGGCTGAGAGAGAGAGACTGACCCAAGGTTACCCAGCTGGCTTCATGCCTAAGGCGGGACTAGAACTCACGGTCTCCCAGTTTCTGGCCTGATGCCTTAAGCACTACGGCAAACTGGCTCTCTAAACTGGACATAGCACTATCAAAATATGAAAATTCTTTAAAAATTGCTACTTAGTTGGGCTGAATGCAAGTGAATTGGATATATAGATCTATTATGTAAGTAGATGGAAATTATTCTGCTTTTAAACAATTAATATGTTTACACAAGAATAATATTCCTAAACAAGTATAGCTATAAAATATTTATATTTATAATGTTTATTTTCATTTTTAATATCAGGAAATCAACTAAGTTCAGTTTCTAAATACAATACAGAGCAAGAACTGAATTGTAATTAATGCTGCTTCTACTTCTAGGGTTAGGGAATATTCAATTTATAACAGAGTTTTTAAAACTTCAAACCTGCCAACTAGGCATATGTACAAACCTATTCTATCAAATTCCAGCTGCAGTCCACCACACTTAAAGTGAGCAAATTAAATTAAACTCTTTCTTTGAAGAACAAGTTTGTAGCTATGGCTGTTTGAAGGGAAACTAAATATGCGGCTCTGATTATTCACGAAAACAAAGCTGTGCTGAACAGAGGAATCACTGGAGTCATAACTACTGAAAAGTTATAATCTTTTGTGGCATGTTCCTGTTTCTTTCTCAAGGTTAGATTCTAGAGATAATAGTTTTACCAAAAATATATATGGAACAAATACCTGTATAATCAAAAACCTTTTAACCCAAATATTGTAATGGTTTAGTTTCTAGTATAAATTACATTCTAAAAATCTAATCAATAAAATATTTCCCCATCATAATTAATAGTAAAGTGGCTAAAGCAGTGCTTGGATACAATCCAAAAAATGATAGAATGATCTCAATTTGAATTCAGGGCAAGCCATCTAACATCACAGTGATCCAAATATATGCCCCAACCACAGATGCTGAAGAAGCTGAAGTAGAGCAGTTCTATGAGGATCTGCAGCACCTACTGGACAACATGCCTAAAAGAGATGTTATTTTCATCACAGGAGACTGGAATGCTAAGGTGGGCAGTCAGATGACACCTGGAATTACAGGTAAGCATGGCCTGGGAGAACAAAACGAAGCAGGACATAGGCTGATAGTATCTTGCCAAGACAACTCACTCTGCATAACAAACACTCTCTTCCAACAACCTAAGAGACGGCTTTATACATGGACTTCACCAGATGGACAACACCAAAATCAGATTGACTACATCCTTTGCAGCCAAAGGTGGCGGACATCTATACAGTCGGTAAAAACAAGACCTGGAGCTGACTGTAGTTCAGATCACAAACTTCTTATTGCACAATTTAGGATCAGACTAAAGAGATTAGGGAAGACCCACAGATCAGCTACATATGAACTCACTAATATTCCTAAGGAATATGCAGTGGAGGTGAAGAATCGATTTAAGGGACTGGACTTAGTAGATAGGGTCCTGGAAGAACTCTGGACAGAAGTTCGCAACATTGTTCAGGAGGCGGCAACAAAATACATCCCAAAGAAAGAGAAAACCAAGAAGGCAAAATGGCTGTCTGCTGAGACACTAGAAGTAGCCCAAGAAAGAAGGAAAGCAAAAGGCAACAGTGATAGGGGGAGATATGCCCAATTCAATGCAAAATTCCAGAGGTTAGCCAGAAGAGATAAGGAATTATCTTTAAACAAGCAATGCGCGGAAGTGGAAGAAGACAATAGAATTGGAAGGACAAGAGACCTCTTCCAGAAAATTAGAAACATTGGAGGTAAATTCCAGGCAAAAATGGGTATGATCAAAAACAAAGATGGCAAGGACCTAACAGAAGAAGAAGAGATCAAGAAAAGGTGGCAAGAATATACAGAAGACCTGTATAGGAAGGATAACAATATCGGGGATAGCTTTGATGGTGTGGTCAGTGAGCTAGAGCCAGACATCCTGAAGAGTGAGGTTGAATGGGCCTTAAGAAGCATTGCTAATAACAAGGCAGCAGGAGACGACGGTATCCCAGCTGAATTGTTCAAAATCTTGCGAGATGATACTGTAAAGGTAATGCATGCTATATGCCAGCAAATTTGGAAAACACAAGAATGGCCATCAGGTTGGAAAAAATCAACTTATATCCCCATACCAAAAAAGGGAAACACTAAAGAATGTTCAAACTATCGAACAGTGGCACTCATTTCACATGCCAGTAAGGTAATGCTCAAGATCCTGCAAGGGAGACTTCAGCAATTCATGGAGTGAGAATTGCCAGATGTACAAGCTGGGTTTAGAAAAGGCAGAGGAACTAGGGACCAAATTGCCAATATCTGCTGGATAATGGAAAAGCCAGGGAGTTTCAGAAAAACATCTATTTCTGTTTTATTGACTATTCTAAAGCCTTTGACTGTGTGGACCATAACAAATTGTGGCAAGTTCTTAGTGGTATGGGGATACCAAGTCATCTTGTCTGCCTCCTGAGGAATCTGTATAACGACCAAATAGCAACGGTAAGAACAGACCACGGAACAACGGATTGGTTTAAGATTGGGAAAGGAGTATGGCAGGGTTGTATACTCTCACCCTACCTATTCAACTTGTATGCAGAACACATCATGCGACAAGCTGTGCTTGAGGAATCCAAGGCTGGAGTTAAAATCGCTGGAAGAAACATTAACAGTCTCAGATATGCAGATGATACCACTTTGATGGCTGAAAGTGAAAAGGAACTGAGGAGCCTTATGATGAAGGTGAAAGAAGAAAGTGCAAAAGCTGGCCTGCAGCCAAACCTCAAAAAAACCAAGATTATGGCAACCAGCTTGATTGATAACTGGCAAATTGAGGGAGAAAATGTAGAGGCAGTGAAAGACTTTGTATTCCTAGGTGCGAAGATTACTGCAGATGCTGACTGCAGTCAGGAAATCAGAAGACGCTTAATCCTTGGGAGAAGAGCAATGAGAAATCTCGATAAAATAGTTAAGAGCAGAGACATCACACTGACAACAAAGGTCCGCATAGTTAAAGCAATGGTGTTCCCCGTAGTAAGATATGGCTGCGAGAGCTGGACCATAAGGAAGGCTGAGAGAAGGAAGATCGATGCTTTTGAACTGTGGTGTTGGAGGAAAATTCTGAGAGTGCCTTGGACTGCAAGAAGATCAAACCAGTCCATCCTCCAGGAAATAAAGCCAGACTGCTCACTTGAGGGAATGGTATTAAAGGCAAAACTGAAATACTTTGGCCACATAATGAGAAGACAGGACACCCTGGAGAAGATGCTGATGCTAGGGAGAGTGGAGGGCAAAAGGAAGAGGGGCCAACCAAGGGCAAGGTGGATGGATGATATTCTAGAGGTGACGGACTCGTCCCTGGGGGAGCTGGGGGTGTTGACGACCGACAGGAAGCTCTGGCATGGGCTGGTCCATGAATTCACGAAGAGTCGGAAGCGACTAAACAAATAAACAACAACAAACAATTATTCTTTTTAGCCAGAGAAAAATTACAAGAAATCACCACTTTCTTCAATTCAACTTTCTAACTATTCCATTTTTAAAAAGAAATCAAATTGCTCTCAAAGTGTTGTTTCTGGTTTCTGTAGAAGCGGTATTATAGAGGCACTGAATATTTCTCAACTTATTGAGTATATGGTATGTTCCTTCTTACAAAATCTAATGGCCAAACAATTTAAGATGAAGAGCTTGAATATGACACATGAACACAATGGAAATAAACTAGTTAAACTGGGCTGCAGGTCTGGCTGAAACTCTATTCTGCTTTGATAACCAAAAAAAAATTTCTCTACATTCTATGCCATCTGCCTGAAGCAAAATCTCCACAGACAATTCGGAAATATTGAAGTGTAAAAAAAAACAAAACCTTTAAAAATCTGTTTATTATAAAAATGTTGACAGACCCTTTAATTAGAGCAACGCTCCTGGGCGCTTTTACAATACCCACTTCAAAAAAAAGGAAAGAAACACTTGTCTTCCCTGCAGCCCATTGTTAAGACATATTCTCTTGTGACTGCATAGACAGCTAGTGCACATACTTCTGTATTTACTTACATAAATTATTCTTTCATTTCCTTTTTCTCCAAAGAGTAGAATTTCTTTTTGATTTTCTGGATGCTTATATTTCTTTGAAACAAATATGTTTGTTTTTTAAATCTGTCTAGCATCTAAATTAAGTTTTTACCTATATACCTCATTATTACCGCAACTGTTCAGCAGTGAAAAGTGGCTTACACATTTGGGTTGTAAATCTTTGAGCTCCAAATATATCTAGGGATTTATGGAGATTCTTGATTGCAGCCCTTGATTTGCAGGTTGGAATTATTCCATTAAATGGTACATTAATGAAGTTATTCTTCATTGTGCTGTTTGGGAGCTCCAACCTTACAGCTTCAGTTATATACAAGGTTTTAAGTGGGTTATGGATTGGGTTTTCCATAGACGCTGAACTCCTGTTTCATCAAAAGCAGTATTTGAACATCTTTCATGTTACTTGTATTACCGTTCAGAATGTGTATTTCTGAATTGAAAGCTGCTTTGTTTTTATCTTGCTTTCCTATAATTAACACATGCACAGAGAGATACCCATTATGTAAGATTTTTAAAAATACCTAAGGAGAGACACTGAAATCACCATTATAAAATTAATAAACAGTTTAAATAAAATTATAAAAATCCAACACATCTAGATGATAAAGACTTGTTGAAATAAAAGTATTTGGTTCTTTGATAGATGCCAAAGTGCAGAGTTATGTCAGCATGCCTAAACCAGTATTGCTCAATAGCCCTTTTGGTACATGGAAGTAGTTTAGATGGGACATGACTTCCTCCTCATATTAGGAAAGAGCCCCTGAAAGAAAGAGAGGAAAGCAGAGAAGACAGACAGAGCAACCTAATGTCTGCTGAGTCTTCAGAGCAAAGGAATTGAAGATCAGCAGAGCATTTACTGCAATTTGGGGCCAGAGCCGCCTCTAAGAGGTTTGGGCTTAGGAGCCACAATAAAATAATGTTTTGCACACTAGTTAAGTCCAGATAACACCAGAGAGTTGATTGTTTGGTCTTTGGGGAAGTGGTAAACATGGATTTAACTCCAGATAGCTATTATGCATACCCCAGGAAATAAAGCCATAAAGCCAGACTGCTCACTTGAGGGAATGATATTAAAGGCAAAACTGAAATACTTTGGCCACATAATGAGAAGACAGGATACCCTGTAGAAGATGATGCTAGGGAGAGTGGAAGGCAAAAGGAAGAGGGGCCGACCAAGGGCAAGATGGATGGATGATATTCTAGAGGTGACGGACTCGTCCCTGGGGGAGCTGGGGGTGGTGATGACCAACAGGGAGCTCTGGCGTGGGCTGGTCCATGAAGTCACAAAGAATTGGAAGCGACTGAACAAATAAACAACAACAGCTCTTATGCATTAATTTACAATTACAACAGTATCATCAAGAGTATTATTTTCATTTTCTCTCTTAAAAGCCAAGCATAACTGATATGTACAACAAAATGCCTGCAAACAAACAAACAAACATTTCCTTCTCGGGAAATGTGAGCCCTTGGTTCTGTATTGGCGGCACTTTTTGATAAAATGATTGGTGGGACTTAAGATAGGAAAGAAACACTGATCTATCTGTCCAGTGTGGTGTATTGGACTGGGAGAGGACGATGCAAGTTCTAGTACATCATCAGCCAGGAAACCTTTTGGCTTGTCACCCTCTCTCAGCCCAACTTACCTCGCAGGGTTGTTGCTTTGGGGAAAACTAAGAGGAGGGAACATCATGTACACTACCTTGAACTCCTGCACAAAAGATAGGATATAAATGTAATCTAAAAAATAAATCACTGAGATAGCCCTACAGGCCTTTTGAAACCCAAACATGCTTGTTAAGGGCATCTTGGAGATTTCCCACAATAGTCAGTTCTGGTTCCTTTTGTACCTGCCCAAACGTTTTCGCCTGACAATGAGTTACGTAATCACAAGAAGGATATCTTCAAATGCATTCTACATGATGTATTTGTGCAATATTCATGCAACTGAGTTGTAAATAAAAGTTCACAGAAGCTGCCTGGGTGAATTTATCTGTCGTTGGACAAAAACTTTTGGGATGTGAGATTTTATCACTAGCGGTGGGCAGAAAAGGAACAACAGCCTAATAGTGGTAAGGGGCAATAGCTCCCACCTTGTAGGACAGGCACCACGGGTGGGACTCAGAAAGGGACATGGTAGGTCATTCGAATCTTGTGTCTTTAAAAATTACCCTAACAGATAAGTATAAAATCAGAGTGCCGGGTGAACGTATCTCAGATGTGCTCAGGAAAAGTGGCAGTAGGTTTTTATTAGGGTGAGACTCACGTTCCTTGCACTGGCGGTTATCGTAGGGAAGAAGGTTCAGGACCCTTTATACTGAGTGGCTAAATTCGAAGGAAGAGAATCGCCTGGAGGTATTTCCTATCCTGCCAGGGAGGATCAGAGAAGGAAATGGACGGACGAAAACGCCAATAACCTTTTGTGCAAGCTCGGGGGAAAGCGCGGGAAAGTTACCACCAGCTATGCCTATTGTTTTTTCTCCTGCCTCTGCAGCAAGTTGAAAGCATAAGCCACACCATAGCCTCCAGCAATACTTCCGCCTGCAAGGCGAGTTGACTTCATCCTCATCACCGATAACAACTCCTGAGGACCAATAAGCCACCACTTCCAGAGTAAGATCCAAATGCGACCCCAGCTTGGATCCCCTCGGTCGCGTTCCAAGGGCGCTTCAACGGAGGGCGCAGCGCTGTGCGGAGAACGGAAGTGGCTCTCCCTGGAGCTTCTGTGCCTTGCACGGGGGCGTGGGGAGCACCAGCAGGGAGTTTTTTATGAGCCATGAGAAGATCCAGATACAGGAGCCCTCATTGGAACATTTGGCACCGCGGCTCTTAATTTCAGAGCCACAGTTCCCAAATGAGTACTTCAAAGGTGAACAGTGACAACATTTCTCCAGTCCGCAACTGGAAGGACTTAAAAGACAGAATTCCTCTCCCACGCAGCCCCGGGAACATCTTGGTCCTCTGGCGTAAGGCAGGCTTGTGGTGACCTGGTTGCTGTGTAGAATTTCTCACCTGAAGCTCTTTTCCCACAACCGTATGCCTTGAGTTCGTTAACCACGATGTTTACTCATAGAGGTTCGGCCTGAAGCATGAGAAACACCCCTCGAGGTCCAACACCAGAGTTAAAAAGCTTTTACTGGATCGTTACTTCAGGCGCAAAGCTTTTTCCGAAGGAAAAAGCAATGTGCCCATTTAGCGATCCACAGCTATCGCGCAAGACACGAAGGCAGGAATCCTACTCCTACTCCGCGGAATCCGCTGTATCAGTTTAGAGCCCTAGTCCTACTCACCCGAGTGCAAGCCTCCTTGAAATCAGTAGCGCTTACTTCGCTGACGGCTTTTTGGTGATTCCGAGTAGCCAGCGAGTAAACCTGAAGTAATACTTCGGAGAACCAAAGCCACGGCCGCCTCTCCACTTATTTTCCAGGTCTGTTTATCTAAAGGCGTCGACCTTCCGGCGCCCTCCCTCGCCCACACCTTTTTCTATCTCAAGCAAAATGCCTTGAAGGGGGAAGCCCTATTTTGCACGTGAAAAGCCTCGGATTCAGTCCCCGGCCTTTTGGGGAGGAAGGGTTGCAAAGAAAAGCCTCTGGACGCAAAGTCGGTGGGACTCGTAAGGGGACCGCTGGGTGCGGGTGCTAATCGGAGAGGTATTTCAGATGGACGGATCGATTAGTCTGCGTTCTTGTGTTTGCAACATCCAAATTAGAAGCCGAAAGTATGTCATATCCACGTTTCCTTTTCGTCCTCGGCTGACGCTCTTTTCCTCGGGAAACGCAGCCACGGCTTACTCCACCCAACTGTTGGAGTTCTTAGGGCGGACTGAATCGTTTACTAGCCACAGGGCTGAGTTCGCTCACTTTCGCCCAACTGCTGGTACTCATCCAGCCTCTCCGCGCGGATTATTTTCTCACCGAGTGAGCCTTAGGCAGGCGACTCCTCTTTAAAACCGAAGAGCGCAAGGGTTTAGTCTGGGCGCATTAGGCTCAACATAGGACTTCCTGCTGCATAGACCTGGAGAGGGTTGCACTTTGTCACTTCTCCATCATCGTCCCTGGCTGTCCTCTTCCTCCTGGGGCTGCAGCCAGTGATCAACCTGCCAGACGCTTTGGACCGCAGGCAGAAAGCAGCTAAGATTTTCTGTCCCATCTAGATCAATGGCGGAGTTAGCATGCATTTCCGTGCAGCAGGGTCAGGGGTCACCCGGCAAGGCAGGTCGGTAATCACTGGCCTCTTCATAAAACGGCCTCTCATACCGGAGATCTGACAAATTCACTGCTCCACTTGCCAGACAACCAAGGCCAGCGCTGACTGCCCTCCCACTCCTGCCGCAGTAGCCAGGCAAATGGCTGGGTGCCATCACCCCCATCCTAAGGAAAAATCCATCCGTGGGAGAGGGCACTACAGGGGCAAAAAAATGGGGGCTGAGGGCTGGAGCAGAGCATGAGGCCTGGCAAACCAGAGTGCCCTCCAATTACCGGAGAGGCAAGAAGCCAATGATTCTGCAATATAACCCATACCCTGGCCCCAGCAAACAATCCTTCCTTCCTTCCCAAGTTAGCTGTGTGCTTCGCATCTAGAGTAATACACAGGGCCCTTGAAAGCTCATTAGGCGGAAGATCTTCAAGCTCCCACAGTAGTTGTTGGTAGTTTTGAAACTGTTCAGCAGCCTGGGACCTTCCAGGCGCCTGCGTACTTGGCCTCTTCCACTGAACTTTGTCTAGGTGCACTGTTGCCATTATGGTTGCTATTGCAGTGTCTTGCCACATGATGCTCAACCTCTTATGTCCTGAAGGTGAACAACATCCACTGGTGGTTCCCTTCTGGTACATCCTTTCTTCCAGTTCTTTGATGAGCTCACTCTGAGCGCAGCCCAGGAAGGTTGCTTGAGCTCTAGGGTAGAGGGCTTGGCTTTGGCCACGCAAAAATGTCAAACCCAGCCGTCAAAATACAGCGGACCCATCCAGTAGAAGCGGAAGCTTCACCCATTTGGGAAGGCAAGGAGACACATCTCAACTCCTTTGGCCACCACAGATGGCCTTTCTACTTATTCAGTATGCAGCCTCACTTTCACCAAACTGCTGGTACTCATCCAGCCTCTCCGCGCGGATTATTTTCTCACTGTTTCCAAGGGAGCCAAACTCCAAATTCTGAATGTGGGATACAAGTAATTTTCTTCTGACAAACTGGAACCAAAAAGAATGCTCAGTCAATAACAGATTTAAAGAATACCTCACTTAAAAGTGCATCTTTGAAATCTATGAAACAATTTACTTCCAAGAAAAGTCAGTTTCATCATGATGTTACTTCACATCCTTACCACACATTGTTCACCATAGATTTGGCCTACAACCATCTTGATTCTTGCCTAACCAGAAATGGACATTATCACAGATCACAGAGCAAAGCAATTGGACAAAAATATGATCTGAAAGTATTGACATGAGAGTGTGTGAAGCAATCTGTCTTTTAATTTTGTTCACTTTGAAGAGGGAGATAATTAAAGGAAGCTGTGAAAGAAAATCTGTAATTTAGCCTGCAATATTAGCAGCATAGTCAGCCTGAGGTTTGCATTTTTAATGCTTTATTTAAATTGATATTCTATTTTAACTTTTTTAAATTTCTTGATCTAAGCTCTTAATTATATTCTTGCCTTTAGAAAGCAGTCTTTGGATTGAGGTCCTTATCTCACTTAATTTTGGAGAAGTTATGTTTAATTTGATATTTTCATGTTACAATGCCTCAGTCTTTACCCTTGAAATTGCCATTTTGCTGTTGGATCCCAAACAATGGTTGTGTTGGTGCAAAAGCTTAGCCAAGCGTGGTTTATGCCCCCTGATTTTTCTGGGACCTCTGGACACCCCAAAGTAAAAATGAACCAAACTGGCTAGTTGAACACATCAGGCTACAATGTGGGCCATAAGAATATATCCATATATGACTTGGCAGTAATTTTGACTGGGTTCAGAAAAACGTATAGTGCAATTGAACTCCAGTCTGCTCTAAAGCAAGGAAGATGGAGTCATCTGGGATTTATTCTCACATTGACTGATTGTGGAAGTGCAGCTTCTTCTGAAGATTTTCTTCAACAGATCTGTTTAGGTCTTAAGTACTTTACTTTTAGTTGCAATAGTCTCAGCCTCTTTCACTTACAGAAAATACAACCCAGAGACTGGATTCGCAAGACCCACTGGATCCTGGTTCAAATGTATCATTTGAACCCAGAAAACCTGGGAATACAGCCAAACTTGTTTCAGGCCTGATGCTGGAACCCAGTATCTTACTTGAAGACAAACACTCACAGGGTAGAAAATAGCATGGAGTCACCAGCTGACAGATGCATTTGCCCAATACAGGCTGGCAGACTAGACAGAACAGCAGAAGGAACCCTGGTGACTGAAATGTTGCCTCTGCAAACACTGGTGTGTTTGTCTTTGTTTGTATTTCACTACATTTGCATTAAATTATGCTAATGGATAATTAATACAGTCTGATAATGCTTTGGTGGAGAGTCAGTTTGGTGTAGTGGTTAAGGCACCAGGCTAGAAACCGGGAGTTCTAGTCTACCTTGGGCCAGTCACTCTCTCAGCCCTAGGAAGGAGGCAAGGGCAAACCACTTCTGGAAAATCTTGCCAAGAAAACTGCAGGGACTTGTCCAGGCAGTCTGAGAATGGGACACGATTGAACCGATTAAAAAAAAGTGCCCTGGTAATGAAACCCACATATGAAATGTTTTCGGAAGTTTTATGACAGGACTGTGATTTGGAAGCATCAGGATCTGGGCTCTGCTTAGCCAACTTCTACAACTCTCCGCCAGCTTTAACCAAATAATTCCTCAAAGGAAACTTGGGCAAAGCAGAGATACACACTGACCAACGAGGGAGGGTCGGTGGCGGTTAGGTGGGTAGGCTCGCTGGGGTTGAGCCTTGCTCTGCTCTATAACTCTCAATATAAACCGCTTTCGCGGAACGTAATTTCCCGTTCGTCTGAATGCACCCGGGTGCCCAGGTACTTCTTCTCCCTGCAAGCGGAGCAACGAAGCCCTCCTTCCGCCCCGCCGCATTTCCACGCGGGCCTTCTCGAGCGATCAACCTCCGAGAAGTTGCTCCTCTCCGCCAGGCGTCCAATGAGCGCAGCACTCGCCCTCGGGGTTTTCCAATCACAGGCGCGCTGGAGGAGCGTCGAACGCCCTTGGCCCGCCAGCGGCGCCGCGGCTGCTTTTCCTGGTTGTGCTGCAACTCTTGGCACCGGCTGGGCTGGGCTGACTTGGCGAAAAGGTAGGAGGAGGGCGGGCAGCTGCTCGGGCAGCCCGGCGGCAGCGCGTCCTTCCTCGGACCTCGCCCGGTTCGCCCGCCCGCCCGGGGCCTCCTGGTCTCTCGCGCGCCCACCTCCCGCGGCTGCTCGCCCGCTGCCACGTGACCCGACTGGGTGGGGAGCTGCTCCCAGGAGAACTTTAATTTCGTTGCCAGATGTGGAAGGTGGCTCCGCTTCGGGTTCGCCCGGCAGCAGCCCGGCTCTTCGCACGCTGCCGCTGGCCTCTTGCAACACCTCCCCGACGAGCCGCTGGAATCGTCCGCTTCTCCCACGCACCGGGGGTGGGGGGACAGGACCAGCCGGTGCTCGACTGGCGGCTTCCCTCCTAACGGGAGTGACTACAGGGCTCAAAGGAGCCGCGGTGGCTGGTATAGCTGCGAGGAACGACCTCGGCCGATTCGCGCGGGAGCCGAGGAAGCGCCGGCAAAGGGCGTTCCGCAGCAGCTGCCCGAAACTTTTCTCCTGACGGCCGTGCTCTTCCGCGCGCGCACGGCCAGACACGCCGCCTCGCGCGCGTATTCCCTCTCAGCCCCTGAAACGCGAGCGGTTGCGTGGCGCTCGGGGCCCCCGGGCAGCCCGCCGACCGGCATCCCAGCCTGGACTTCGCCGCGGCGAGATGCCGGCGCCTGAGCACCGCTGCTTCCCCGGTCAGGCTGGCGGCTTAATCCCACCTGAGCCAGTTAGACAGCTCCATTCGCTTCTCAAGCGCGGGGGAAAGGCAGGGAGGGGCAGGGAGCCGACACAACCTCTCTCCCCTCCCCCTTCTAGTTCCTTACCGCGTAAGCGACCCAGTAAGTCCCAATCCGAGCACAGCGCCTAAGAGGGAGCAACCCCTGGTGAGGCACTGTAAACACTCGGGGCTGGATCGGTTCAGACAGACCGGGAAGTTTCAGCCAATCGCTCAGAGCAGATGCCTTCGCTTGAGAAGGAGGGGGCAGGAGGGGGCGGGGGTGGGGTGGGAGCCGGAGCTCTGGCAGCTTCTGGAAAGATGTTTCCCTCGTCGATTCCCCCATCCCCAGGAGTGGGGAAGTACATATTTAGTACAGCAGAACTCTCATTTTCTCCCATTAAAAAGATCATGGATGTGTGACTTACAATAATTACGTTATTAGCTTCCGAGGGCAATGTGTGGGAGGGGTGAAGTCTGCTGAAGGCTAGAGTAAAACCCTAGACCGCGGTGGGATGGGGCGCTATGGCTCCCTCGGGGGCACTGAAGGCTCCATTGCCGACAGTCCTGTGGCTTTTTTTCCTGGTGGAGACGGAACGGGAAAGGGTGCAAGAACGGAGAATGCGTGAAGCCTGCATTCAGCCCAGCTGCTCGTCGAGGAATAGTGCAATCACTCTAAACGATTATGCTAATTATATTGACGTTTCTGCACTTCTGCAATAATTTATCCCCCCACCCCCGCAAAGACACTGGGCGGAGGAGTAAGAGAGGCTCCAAGGTGCAAAGTCACACAGAGCTTAATGCCTAAATCAGAGGTCCGGGAAGTCAGGAGGGGCCACCTGAAAGCCCATCTCCTTCTAATCCGGGCGAAATACGGATGCGTCTTGGGAGCGGGCGCTCTGCCCATGCTGAAGGCATTGTCTTCTCACTTTTCCCAGAGAGAAAAGGGTCCGTGAACTTGCTGCGGGGGAGGGGCCGAAGATGATCTTTCCGACGCCTTGGCGGCAAGCTGCAGAGGCCGCCTTGGTCTAGCAAGGCGCGAAAGCCTCCTTGTCGGCTTCTCCCACAGGGCCTGCACCGGATCCCGGCAGGACCCTGGCGACGGGGAATGTGTCACGCAGCCGCGTTCGGGTACAGGTCTCCCCTGGCAACTGCGGTCATGCCCACGCCCACCCACAGTTTTCTGCCCCGGCAAGGGATGGGGAAAGGCTGTCCTAACGGAAAGCGGGCAGCCGCTGCGAACGCCGGAGAGGAGGCGGGCTCTTTCAGGGGCCCCTGGCTTTGCCAGGTCGGTTTGAAGGCACTCACTCCCAGATGTGTCTTCTTTCCGCCTGACAAGCGACCGGGGGGAGGGGCGCCCGTCCCCTGAAAGGCTGCTCACGTCTGATCGCTGCTGTGGCTGCCTGGAACACCGCCGGGGTGACGCCGCGTTGCTCCTCTAGAGAGCCCGGTGTGCAGCGTCCGCCTTGGTCCCCGGCGCGGTCAGCCGGCGCTGGGAGAAGGTCAGCAGTTCAGAAGAGGCTGCTGCGGCTCTCCACGTGTTGGATTTCGCTTCCTCCGTGCCCAAAGGAGCCGAGACCTTTGTGCGTTAGAGCTGGCCGCCATCTGGAGAGCCGCCGGTTTCTGACCATACCCTTGGTGAGAGATTCCTGATCTGAGGGGATCCATCCGGGGGCGGGGAGCGGCGCTGCTTAAAGACCGGTTCAGGAGGGCGCATCATCCGCTTCCTGTAACAGGACTCTGTCCCCTGGTAAAAACAAACCCCTGCCTTGAGCTTCAGACGCGGGATGCGATACACCGCTTCCAGCCTTCCTCCGCCAAATGAACCGTTAGATACCGTCAGTCACTGTTGATGTAAAGCAATCATTTTCGCTTCCCAAACCGGAAAGTCCATTTAATCTTAAAATTATAATAAAAATAACAATTGAATACAAAATAATCAATTATTGAAAAATAAAAATTTGTTCCAAACTTCAGTCCATTTCAGGAATGGGAAAAATCGAACTAGTATATAGCATCGATAGATTATGTACAGATAAGAATAGTTCTCTCACTGATGAGAACACTTAATTATTTAATATTAATTTATATGCTGATTTAACCTAGAACTAGTTTCACCTGAGTCTAAACTAATCCAGATAAAGTTTTCTCTCTCCTTCTTCGAATTAAAAAAAAGAAAAAGAAACCCAAAGTTTTCAAACAGAACGGAAATTTTGTATTCCCTCTGGCTTGGAGTACTAGCATAACTTTTCCTTACTGTCTTTTGATACTTCACATTGTACTTTATTATAACTTCTACTTCCGTTGTCTTTTATTTTATATCTGACAGTTTTATCCAACTCTACTTTTTTAGGAAGGAAAAAAGTTATGTATTTCCAATTATAATATTACAGGTACATTCAACACAAAGGTAAAGGTAGATTTTTTAAAAAATGCAATTATATTTTTTGTTTTGTTTTCCACAAGTTGAACCTTACACTTAAACTCAAATCTTAAACAATTGAGGCTAAGATTACGGATTAATTGTAATGCGATTTACCAAATAAAAAAGCGCAATCCTGGTCAAAAACCGTTTGGATTTCCTTCGGCTGAGCACACGGGTGCTGTTAGAGTCACCACAGACGTGGGTGGAACGATTTGCAGTCCTAACACGGCGGCGAGCACAGAAATGCTACCGGAATTAACAGCGATCCCTCCTCACTGCTTACTAAATCCTGGACGTCCTTTGAAGTTCCTTTGCTATCATAGCAGAAGGTATTTCTAATCGTTCGGTTTCACTGGCTAATAGATTCCGCTTTTGCTCTTGACATTTATGTTCAGCCCAGAGTGACAGGGTTACAACAATCCTTAAGTTTCATAAATATTCACTTCCTAGAAGCTCTTGCTAAGTGACCAGATGAAGAAAAAGGGCCAAGACGGGCGCGAGAGTGGGTTTCCAGAAAGTCACGGCCAACGGAGCTCTAGCCCCTCTCCGCCCGTCCGGCCCGTCTGTCCTGCGACGGAAAGAGGGAGCGGTTGGAAGCAATTAAGATGGAAACATTTCCGCCCAACTACAGGGGCCCTTTATTTTCCTCTCCGAGGAAGGTTTGCGCGGGTTAACTTTTCGCTTTGGCAGGGAGTGCGAGGGGAGGTGGCCGATCGCACCGTTTTCACTGCTTATGTGACCCATCCAAGTTCTGGTTGGACGCCAATCCAATTACAGACATTAAAAGGCAGCTCAGGGAGATACGGTGCAGCGGGCCAGCTCTCCCTCCTCTGCCGGTCTTGGAAGTAACAGCGATCTGCCCCTTTCCTACCCAAGCGAAGGCCGGCAAAGCAGCTCAGCCAATGCGGGAGGCAGTTGCCGCCTCTTCCTTACGCCCTTTCTCCCCAGGAAGGATGACAGAGACAAGGGCTTTCGTCAGCTTGAATTTTATTATCGGGATATGTAGATAAAGGGTAGGATTTGCCTTACATGTCAACAGGTGACTGTTGGATTAACGGAGTAAATTATCAACTTTACATTTTGTCCTCTCTCTGCCTTTCCCCTCCCCAAGAGCCAAGCGGGCCAAAAACCTGTCGGGAGACCGCTGGCCAGGTGTTGGGACGGTCCAGCCGATGCTGCACTGGCGAACCCAGGATGCTGTGCCACCACCGCGCTTCCACTGGCGGAGCACGCCCTCGGATCCCCCCTCCCACCTCCCCGGCGGCCCTCCCCCGCCCCCCATCCCCCGCCCCTCTCCCGAGCAGGTCGTCTCTGCTTCCCCGTCCAAACTCGGGCGGGGAATTGCTTTCCCCCTTCCCTTCCTTCCAAGGAGAGCAAGAGAAGACAACAGGTGGTGGGGGGAGAGAGGTGGCCTTCCTTCCATTCCTCCCTGCCGAGACTCCAGAGTTCACCTTCAGCTCCTTCATCAAAAAGGGTCGCTGGAATGGACCTCGTTAAACCCTATATGTACAAAATTCCTACCCTTTTTGCAATATAACCCTACAGAGAGAACCTGGTGGGAGTGGGGGGGGGGTCCTTGAAGGGGATGGGGGAGGGCGGTGTTAAGATCTATACACGGAGTCTGCAGTCGGCCGGAAAGCAAAAGGCGCGTCCTCTCTCCCGTCTTTCCAGGCGAGCCAGCGAGCGTCACAAAGCCAAACGGCTGGCCAAGGCCGGTATATATCGGTTGGAAGGACAAGGACGAATCTCGATTTGAAAGTCCTCTTCTGCTTCAGAACAAAAAAGTACGATCCTGAACATAATCCCAGGGAGCGAATAAATAACAGACCAGGAGTCAACTCGGCGGGGCGGAGGAGGCACGTCCGGGAAGGGCAAGGGCCGCAGGGCTACCCCCGCAGCCTTCAGCCCCGGGTTTGGTGATGGGGAAGGGGCTGGAAGCAGTACGCTATTCGAGCTGGGTGCTCCCAGCGCCTTTCCCTTTCTTAAAATAAATTCAAAAGCTGCTTTCGCCAACCGGTCAAAGGGGCGGAAGAGCAAGGGCTGCTGGCGCGTGACCGGGAGGGAGCGCGCTTGCAAGGCGAAAAAGAGGGCGTCCCGAGGAACCGAGAAGAAAGGGGGCGCTATGGGGGGCAGGTGCCGCTGCAGACCTCACAGGACTTGGAAGCGCCAGGAGGCCTGGTCTTTGTAGTCGAGGCAGTCCGGGGAGTTGAAGTTGAGCTTCCAGGAAGAGGCGGCGGTCGAGGCCGGCTCCTTGTAGTCCAGACAATCGGAGGAGTTGAAGGCCAGCCCGGGCCCGCCATAGCCGGGCTGGTGGTGGTGGTGGTGGTGATGGTGGTGGTGGTGACTGGAGCTCTGGCTGAGCGGGTGGTGGGCGTGGGGGTGCGCGCCCGCCAGGGACGAGGGCGCCATCGGGCTGAGCTGGTGGGCGTGCGGGGGCGCGTGCATGGGCAGGTAGGACCCGCAGTCCACCCCGCTGAAGTAGGACGACGAGTGCGGCGGGGGTGGCGGCGCAGGATAGCCCTGGCCATAGCCCCCGCCCTGCCCGTACGACATCGGGTAAGAGGCGGAAGAAGCGCCGGACACCGAGCGCTGCATGCAGGAGGCCCCGCCGGGCGCCAAGGGCTCCGGCCCGGCGCTGGGCGAGATGGACGCGGGGCTCCAGATGGACGAGGTCGCCACGGCCGACGGCGCGCTACTCAGCGAGGCGGCCGACGAGGCCGACCCGGACGCTGCGCCCCCCGCGCCCGCTGGGTTGCTCAAGGCCGCTCCGCCCGGCGCCGGGCCCGAAGAGTTGGAGCTGGACGAAGAGGAGGAGGCCGAGCTGGAGGCGGCGGGCGGCGTGAACTGGCCGCTGCTTTCGGAGCCGGAGCTCTCCCGCGCCGGAGAAGACTTCTTCTTGGCCGGCCGGCTCTTGGCGCCGCTGCCGCTCTGCTGCTGCTGTCTGCACTTGGCGCGGCGGTTCTTGAACCAGACCTGTGAAAGGAGGCAGGAGGCAGCACTCCGTGAGACCCCACTGTCCCAGGGTGGACCCGAAGGGAGGCGGCCGCCCCGGCCTGACCTCCCCTGCTCCGCCCCACAGCCCGACCTAGGACCAACTCTCTTGTCACTTCGGTCCTTTCTCCGCCATCCCTCGTTGGATTCAATTCCTCTACGTTGGCCTCCGGCGCCAAACAGACCGGGGCTACCCAAGGACTCTAAACCGGAAAAGGGAGCTTTCACTTCTATGTACTCGCTCTAGCGTCCTAAATCGTTCTCTGATTCTGCCCGCCAGCCCTCGGTGGATGGGAAGCAAAGCCACCAAGTCTGGCTTAGCGCATCTCAAATGGCTACAGCCATTGCCTTCAGGTGGGAGGCCAGGAGCATAGAGAGTGGTTGACCAGTAAGCCAAGCGACCAAGGGTGGCTGCAGCATTCCTGGCGCAGTGAACATAAACTGCCACCTGCCCGCACAAACTCTATCCTAGAAAAATCACACTACATTCATTCCCGGCTGGGCAGGGCGCCCACCTCTCTTAGTACTGCCATCAGTTCTGCGAGTTTTATCTCCATTGCACTGGTCAATCTCCAAAACTTTATCAGTAACTTCTCATACATCAGGGCAACCCAGTATCTCCGTAACACCATCCTGAAGAGAGGTTTCTACATTCATTCTTACCATCACAGCCTTGACTAACCAGCCTTGTTTGGAACTTATAAATCAATCTTCAACACTCAGGCCATCACGTACCTTTTACTATTAGTATAGCAGTGGGAGGGCTGGGGGGAGGGGAGAACATCAGCGTTCCTCACAAATAATTTCCCTGCTCTGAATCTATGTATGCATATACAGTATATATATATATATAGTAGAAGCAAGTAGAGTAGATATTAGTTGCCTTGCACTATGTCCTCAGTGAAACACTATCCAGGCAGGACAAGATCTATTACAGCATTTACACCTTATTATCTTCCCAAGCCTACACAGACAGGAAACCCTGGATAACCAGGTTCTCAGACCCGCTGCTTCCAACAGAGTAGCCAGTTTAGTCTTGCCCAAAGCTGTCAGCAAACTATAATGCTCCCAGACTGTCCTCCACCAATCAGTGCTAATATTTTAAGATACCTTGAATCAGAAAACAGAGAGAAACTGCATTTATACTAGAGGAGAGATTAGGATGCTCTATGTCCTCACCAAATACCTGTGTACCACTGTATCTATTTCTTCAGCCTGCTTTCTGTCACATTTAAGCCATTCACCTGTAGCATTCAGCTCTAAGCAGTATCGTCCCTTGCATTCAATGGAGCAAGACAGCATTTTGATTCTTAATTTCATAAAGATATTTTCCTCGCTCATCAACATTTTATATTGCAAGATACACCAAATCAGTCATTAGCTACATTTTTCACTTCCAAGAGAATAATTGCTTGATATCCCTTGTCAAATTCAAGCACGCTTCTTCCACATGTCACTCCTGCCCTGCCATTTCAAATAAAAAAATAAATAAATCATGAATCAGACTCCCAGACTCCTAATAGCCAATATTAAGACTAGTTTATGGAAAGATGTGAAATTAACTGTCAGAAAGGGTGGGAAAAATAACTTTTCATCTAAGGTTAGGATTCATCTGTCTGCACTACAAGTCTATTTTTCTTCCAGGCAGAATTCTCATTAGTATAAAAACCAAATTGCAATCAGTCTTAACAGCTGCTGATGGAGTATAGCATCCAGAGTTTTAGGTGCCTATGCTGATATTCCAATGCATTAAATTGTAACAGAATATTTTTGTATCTCTGGTTCTTCAAAGAAGGACCCACTACAGATTCTGAGACAGTATCTCAATGAACAACAATATACCTTCAGTGCTGTCAGTAGCGCGACAACCATGACATATATACTGTTACATTCATCACTTGTAAGATTCAGCAGCTTTTCACAAAAGCTCAAGGTAGGGCACCCCTTTCTCATTCAGATTATGCACAAGTCAGATTCACGGAACATTTTCTGGTGTCCCTCGCCAGAGAATTTCCACCACCCAAAAGCAGACTAGCCATCAGGTAACTAGAAGTTCACTGAACCAATCCAAGCCCTCTAAATGTTTACTCCATAATTCAGGAATCTAATAATTCCACTCTTATGTGCAGGCCTCTACAAATTGCTGTTCCCCTTGTTAAAATATTAAGTATACCATTTCTGCAATTTCCCACAACTTTCAAAAGTAGAACATCCCTGAGCAGCTAATAGCAATAGCCTATATATGATGACAGAAAATTTAAATGTGCTAATTTTGGTAGATTGATCAGAGTAAGTCACTTCCCAACAAATTGCTTAGGATCTTAAGGCTACTTTAGAGTTTATAAATGTTCCATATACACTCCTTTCCATAGCTCATGTGTGTGATAGTTGCAGATAAAATCTGTCTTGCTACATGTGATCCAACCAAGCATACATATACACACTGAAATCATCGTTGTGTGAGTTACTTGCAATTTCAGTTCTCCCCCCACCATACACTTACATTTAAATGCCTTAATTTCGAAGTTTCAGATTGCCCTCAATGATAGGACACAGAAGAAACAAACAGGAAGGATCCAGCTTGCATGGCAAAGGTGTGATTGTATTTTAATTACACACTTATTTACATCCTAAAGAGATAGTTTGCTGCCTATCCTTTTATCCACCAGCAACTCCCCCAAGTTCAGTGGAAATGATGGTAATGCACACTTTCCATGGTTACCTTTCAGAGACTTGAGACTTAATCTCCGTTTCTAAGAGTTCCCAGAGTACCCAGCTCAGTCGAACTGAGCAAGGCTGAACCCAGTAAGGGAGAGCCAGTCTCGGGTAGAGAATATACTATCAAGCCTTCCTTAGGAAGGTCAGGCCAGGGATTGTGAAGGCAGCGAAGTCTTATCTTGAAATCCAAGGAGAATCCAGGTCTTCCGCTTCCCTTCCTCTCACCTGTGTGTTTGTCCATCTTGTATTCAGGATGGATTGACTTTCCTGAGCCTTTATAGTGTCTCTGCTTTGAATTCTACAGCAACACCCTCCCACCCCCAAAAATCCAGAGCTACCCTAAATCATCTTCAACAAAACATTTAATTGAATAAGAAAACTGGGAAAATTCTACATTTCTGAAACATTTTTCCCTTTCTGATACTATACAATATGCTTAAGCCTGTTTTTATAATACTGTTTAGTCTATACACACATTCACACATGCAAAGCACAACCCACGTTGTCAGCTTATCAGCTGCTGTGCCCCTAAACCTTTTAGAATCAAGTAAAGAGTAGTGCCAACCAATCAAAGGCAATGTCTGAGTTTCCAGTCAACTACTAGGGAGCTTCTATTCTACCGAAGGAGGAGAATAATTCCTTGCTGGGGCAGGGGGAGGAAGAGATGATACATTTAAAAAAGCCACACAGGAAGGAGCAAGGATAAGACTCCAAATCTGAAGCACAAGTTTGTTCTCTTTACAACTCCTAATTAAGTCACCAACCCGAGGACAGGAGATGCATCAGAAACAGGCAGTGGAACTTCTGCACTTAAAAAGAAAAGCTTTTAAACTGATTTCATCTGAAATCAAATAGATTTTACTTCTAAGCAATGTGGCAGCTTTAACCAATATAACTCTGGAATAAGTCCCAGTAAAAATTATTTCCAGTTAAACAATACAGATTATGCTACAAGTGCGTTAAAGATTAGTATGTCCAATGATTTTAAAGTTGCTTCTATTTAAATGCTTATTTAGTCTTAATCTTACACATAAAAGAATTCCAGAGAAACACATTAACCTTCCTTCCACTATCTGTGCACCATCTATACTGATAATGATTTTAAATGCAGTCACATTCTAAGTCTTATGTTTCTGATACTCAGGCTGAAGTGAGAAGAAATCCCATCCTATTGATCTCTACGGAAATTGGTGAAAACTAACTTGTGCTGGAGTGTATCCACTGAAAGGTGTTTAGGGTTGGGATGTTGCCTTGACACTGAGAGAGAAGGAGAAAATAAGTAGCTGTGGTTCCTCTAAAGCGATCAGGGAGCTAAAGGAAGTTGCCAGATAAAATAAAGCCAGAAGGATCTTCCTCGCGCCCTTCTGCAACTCCAGCACTGGCCTGTCAGTCCCTGCACAACTACTATTCCGGCCGAGCGAGGAAGAGTCATTTGCCCCAGTAAAAAGCAGCCCTGGAGCGAAAGAACTGTGCCTAGCCTGAAAGTCAGAGTAGCCCTGACCAGCTGGAGGCAAGAGGGGATCCCGAACGAGAAGAAGCCTGCAAAGCAGAGGAATCGTCCGCATACAGAGGCCGTTCTCCCTCGAAGTTGGGAAGCGCGATCGGCGAACCCGGACGACTGGCGCGCCCCAACGAACCCCTTCCCCGCAGAGAGCGGCCCCAGTCTCCCCCGAGTCCCAGAGTCGCTTGTTTAAAGCCCCCAGACCTGGACTCTGGATTCCGGCAGGTTGATCTTCAGGGCCACTTCCTCTCGCATGAATATGTCAGGGTAGCGGGTCTTTGCAAAAAGCGCTTCCAACACGTCCAGCTGCGATCGGGTGAAGGTGGTGCGTTCTCGCCGCTGCTTCCGAGGGGTGGCTACAAGCCCCGAAACCACACCAGGCAAGACAGGAAGGGAGGGAGGGAGGAAGGCAGAAAGATAAGAGGCATTCGGACCTGGTCTTGTTCTCTTCTCTCTCTCTCTCTCTCGTCCCCGCCCCCTCCCCGCCAGCCCGCTGCCCCGATTCAGGATGTGGTGGGGGCGAGACGGCCGGGCTCGCTCGTTCCCACGCCCACCAATCCCTTGACGCAGGCGGTCGCCAGCCGCGCGGGACCCAGTCGCCCCATAGATTTCTACAGAGCGGGCCTGGAGGGAAATGTACACTCGCCGAGCAGGAGGAAAAAAGGCTGATTAGGTTTTTAGCCTGTAAATATAAATCACAGAAAATAGTACAAAAGAGGAGGGAAGCTGCCTCAGTTCGTCTACGAAGGAAGGTGGGCTAGCTTGTGGCTGGGGCTTTCGCAAGGAGGACTTGGGAGCGGCTCCGGACCTGCGACAACAGCCACCTCGAAGTAGCTGGCTGGCCGGATAACGCGACTCAACAGCTTATTTATTCCCATGCCTAAAAACCTTAACTCGGAGGTAAATTCCACAGAAGTCTGTAGTATGTCCAAGCAAGGCTGCAAGTGTAAGCGTACTTAATTTAACTGGTCTAACTATGAGTGTTTTAGGCTCAGGGGGCAAGGCCACAACGCTGCAAGCAGGAGTAAATTCCACCAAAATCAGTCCAGTTTACTGCTGATCTAGTGAGCTCCTCACCTTTCCAATTGGGATGTTGGCACTTTAAAGCTTTTGCAATCCTAGGGATAAGAAGTATTCTCTTGAATTAGTTAGCACTCCTCTGAGCCTTATTTGATTTGTCATCAGACTATAAAAGATTGCAAAACCTGTGCTGATTTCTGGGCAGAACGAATGAAAGGGGAAGAAATGTTAATTGGCTGCAGACCCCCTCAGCTGTGAAACCTTTCCTCCAGGACAAGTCTTCGAGGTGAGAAAAGGTATCCGGGAATCCTAAACCGGGGACAGCCCTCCACCTGCACCCACAACCGCCACCTCCTTTTCCCTTGGTCTTCATCTGAAACCACACTTATGAAAATCAACCCTCACAGAAGTTTAAATCTCTTTTAAACATTTATTTATCAAAGCACCTCACTACCCTGAATCTGTTCATTTTAAACAACACACACTTGTTCTAAAATTGTCGTAATTAGCTCTCTACCTGAAAGCAAAAAACAAAACAAGGCAGAAATCAGGGACCCGAATCAACTCCATACATAGATTAACATTTTAGGAACGTGCTTTCTATTTATTATAATTAGACTTATTTTCAGGGAAAGCATTCAAAGACTGTTAGGAAACACCCGGGTACAGAACTAAAATCCATTAAAACCCTAGTGCAGTTTCCAAGAATGGAAGGGCAGGAAGAGAGAATTCCCTTCTTAATGCCTGTTCGCTTTCCATGTAATTTTAGGGCAAGGCAGAAGAATTGGCAGGTTTCTTTCTTTTTTCAAACTCTGCCCTTAATGGCTGAAAGGGCAGAAGATGAGGGCTCACCTGGATACCCCACGGAAGGGTGTAGAAGATCCATTGCCGGTCCTGCTAGCCCCAGCCCGTTCATGCCATAGGGGGGCTGTTTGAGGTAAGACATCATGCTAAAAGTTGGAAAGATTTTTCCAATTTATCCACACACAATTATCTATTTGTTTATTTAGCAGTATCTCAAACTGTGTGTGTGTTTTATTTATTTTTCTAAATATTCATCCAACCGGGTAACTGAAGGGAATCCCAAAGAGCAGTTTTTCACAGCAGTCTACAAGAAAAACAACAAAATTAACATATAGTGAATCGATAACAAGATATCAACATTTTTATGGAATTCTCAGATAGAACTTTGTTTTTCTACTCCAGTTTCTCAGTGCAAGTGCAAGAATGGATCACATCTGGTTAATGTTCTTTTTGTACTTTTCAGTTAAAAAGTTGCAATAATATACATACATACATACATACATACATACATACATATATATATATATATATATAGTATTGCGACTTTTTATATAGTTATGGTGGATCTTGATTTTAAAAGGCCACTTAATTTCCATATCCAGTACAATAAAACTTCTTCTGGGAGCTAACCAAATATTTAAAGTTTTGTTTTGGTTTTTAATTCTATTTCTATCTTACAGTTTCAAGGTTTCTTTCTTTCACACAGAAGACTCTCTCAACATGGCGGATAATCTCCCCCCCCCCCCACCCCCGAAAACTGGAAAGTGGGAGAGAGTGAATTGTAGTGGGCTGGAGATAAGGAAACTGAGATTATTAAAAAAAGAAAGAAAGAAAACCTACAGCCACATTACCATACAATCGCCGAGGGGCTGTGTGGGGGTACAATATCAATGATGAGAGAGATAAAGCAATTATTTAAAAAGATAATTGGATTAGAAATCAAAACGAGTTAACAAAAGGAGGGAACTATAATTAATTTAAAAGAGAGCAGAAGCAGACACATTAATTAGAAATGGCTAATGATCTAAAAAAGACAGCTTTGGTGGGGGGGTAGCTTTGAAATCCGTATTCTAAAGGACCTGCACCAACAGACGGGAATCCAGAAAGAAAGGCAGAGGACAGCAACACCAAAACTTTACGGATTCCCTCATGTGCTGAAGAATTTATTTCTAGGAGTGTGGGAAAAAAAAGACTGAAGGTACAATCTCAAACCACCTCATTTAGAAATAAAACAAAAGTAAACTAACGATACTGACTGCCAAGTAAAAGTGCTGGGTAAAGAACAGGGTGCATTTTCTTGCAGCCGGAGTGTGGTAGCAATGTTTAAACTGTATATGCTTTCAAGTTTTTGGAACTCCTCGGTATGATTTACTTCCAAGAGGTTCAGAACAGATTTGGGGATCTTGGTGGGCTAGCATTCCCAAATAGAAAATAAAATTTAGGTTAAGTTCCCATGTTCTGATCCAGAAGTTTTTCTGTTCCAAGTAGTTTCATTAAACAAGGAAATTAAATGCCTGAGTAGAACAAACATTAGACCAGCCAAGCAGGCACATAAAAACTCACATCCAGAAGGGAGAGATGGTGGCAGAATTAATCTCAATTAATCTGTGGCCAAAAACTTTATGCAGATAGCAGGCCTGGCTGCTACCAATATGCATTTTCACACAAAGATTGCCAAGTTAAAAACACCAAGAACAAATAAGAACAGAGAGAAGGGGCACAAAGTGTGTCTTGAACTAATGTTAGCAAATTGAATCTAGGCTATTAAGTTAAAACAATCCAAATTCATGAAGACAATCCATACCTTCAGGACCGGCTAGCCTGTTGCAGCTCTCCCTATGCTGAGATGTCATTTGGAGTTCTGCCTGGATTTGTGAGGTGAGATTTTTTTTGGCCTCTCTCCGTGCTCACAATTAAGAATTCAAAACCGGCCCATCTGGTTTACTTAGGAAGCATAGGATAACTAAGGTTGCCGAACTACACTGCAACAGTCATTACCTTTTAAACCCAGGGGGATCTCTTTGTCAGGAGACAATGTTCAGATTGGGCCAGGGGCTTGAAGGCAAAAAGTTGGTTTTCTGTTTTGTTTTCGAGCTTTTACCCATACTTATCTCAAACTTACTTTCACCAAACCTTGTCTCTCTCTAACGCTTTTGATGCCTTCATTTATTCCTTAAAAATTCCTCCCGGATTTGCTCCTACCAAGCAGTCTTTTCCTTAGATGCAAAGATCTTAAGAATAGGTAAACTGTGGTTGGCCTAGGAACTCACTGATTAAATCCTGCTGGCATCCCAGATAGAAAGCCAATGAAGCCCAAGGTAGGCCTGGGCAAGACAGCAGCTGGGCCACACAGGCTAAGGGATGACCCGCTCCTCCGAAAGTCAAGTTCAGGGGGACTTGTTCCTACAAAGTGTGTGTAAGGTTGCAGCCCTCTCCTTGTTTGGGGAGGGGGAAAGCCGAGAGCTGCGGCTGGCTCGCAATCTCAAGCAAGGAAGGAGCCGATAAAAAATCGCCCACTCCAGGCCTCTGTCCTTGAGTTCTGTCCCATCCCTTGGTCCAAGAACACTCTCCCATCAGAGAGCTTTGGCAGTGATCAGCATTGGCCTCTTGCCCCCTTCCCACCTCCTTCGCCTTTGATAGTTGTGCTGGGTGACACCCGGCCGTTGCTCAATGGAGAAGTGCAGGAAAAGTGCCAAGCTGCGGGAAAGAACAAGGTGTCTCCAGGTACCTCGAGATTCGCTGGCCTGGGCAAGCGATGTCGGAAGGCGCCAGCCCGGAACAGCGAGCCAAGGATCTCCCGCTGGCTAGAGAGACCGAGCCAGGCAGAGCCATTTTCCTCCAGAGCCAGGAGGAAAGCCACCTCGACCTCTCCCTTCGGGCTCCGCGGCTGGCCGGCAGCCTTCGAGGTGCCGTCGAGAGCCGAGAGGCCACAAAAGCGACAGCAGAACGCCGTTGGTGGCGTGCGGGGGGGGGGGGGAGTGGGGACGGACGGAGGAACCCAGAGCTTCGGGCCAGCTCGACTCCTCCGACAGACCTCGTCCTTTGCGCGGAGAGCGCGGGGGGGGGGGCGGGGGGGAGCATCAAGCGGCGCGCGCCACGAGCCCGGCGAGGAGAAAGCAGGCAGCTGCCGAGGGCAAGGCGGCTCCTCTCTTGCTTACCTGCCGAGCATTCCCGCTTAGAAGTGAGGAGCAGGAAAGCAGCCGCGGGGTGGGCGGGTGAGTAGGGGGTTGGGGATACCCCTCAGCACCACCAGGCCCCCTTCCAGGCGGAGCTGCAAAGCGAAGGACAAGAGAAGTTAGGAGGGAAAGTTTTTGTCCCTGCTGCTTTCCACCTCCGACTTCCACCTCCCCGCCTCCTCTCAGCCAGGAGGGCTCTTGCGTTGCTTCGCCGAACGAGGACGAGGAAAACTTAGTTTTCTCGGATACGTGTGCACCGCAGCAGCGCGGACGTAGCGCTCCAGATTAACTGGGAAGAAAGCTGGCGGGGGCAGAGGGCGAGAAGGAAGCGAGGATGGGCTTCTCGGCTCGAGTGTGATGTTGGGACGGCCCGGGAAAGGAACGGAGAGTGAGACCTCACCTGTAGGGGGGAGTGAAATAAATCAAGCGCTTTTTTACCTTGTCGCGGTAGCTGTCTCGCCCGGTTGTTTAGGTGATTGGAAACGTAGCCTGATGAAGATTGATCACCTTTCTACTGCCCTACCCTTGTATGTGAGCGCAAGGCAAATGCGTAACCAAGCCTGGCGCCAATCGCTAAGCTCCCTGCCGCTGAGTGACAGCCGCCGGGGCAATAGCAGCGCGGGCTGAGTGTTACCTCGGCCCGTCCCCATCCCCCACTCCACCCCAGTCCCAGCCGCGCGCGCAGCAGCCTCAGCCGCCAACTCTTCCCAGCAGCTCCCTCAGGGCAGGCGGCTGGAGTTGCCGCAGCAGCAGCAGCAGCCTGCTCCAGCGGGTCGTCTGAGAGGATGGACGCCCGTCCTCCCCCGCTGCAGGCTCTGGCGGCCCGCGGCGGCCCGCCAGCCAGCAGAAGCCGGGGGGCTTTTAAATCGCGCGCGCCTCCCCACTCAGGCTCGGGCTGCCTTCCCGAGCGAGCAGCCGCAGCTCCCATCCCTCCTCAGCCTCCCTTCGACGTGCGGGAGAACAGCGCGAGTGGTGTCCTCGTGCCTGACAGGGGCTCCCCCCCCCCGCCCCGAATTCCAGTCTGACTTTGGAAACCAGCCTTGCCGCCGCCGCCGCCTTCTGCCTCCGCCGTCGTATAAAGGCGCTCCGCACGTCCCGTCCAGGCGCCCTCGGGCCGTGGTTAAAGCCCATAGCCACCCCCCTCCACTTCATCCCGCTCCTCCACCCCACGCATCTCCGCAACAGTCTTGGGGCCAGCTTTTCCCGGAGCGACCACCACGTGGGCATAATCCTCAGTTTGTGAGCGAAGGTGGTAGATGACGAGCTTCCTCCCCTGCGATTCACAAAGGGCCGCTTCCTCGCCGCCATAAATTGTGGCCTCCTCTCCAAGCAGCGGTGGCGTGTTTTTTTTGTTTTTGTTTTTTAAGCGCTGCATTTATCGCTGTTCAACAAAAAGTTTGCTCCACCTAATCTGGGACATTTGGATCGCTCAGGGTCTATCTGCCCTGGCTTGCAAGCCCAATTTCTTTCAGCAAACTTAACTTTCAATATAAGACTAATCCGACGTACACGGAATTCAGTTGGATTTACCTTCTAAGTAACACAGGACTGAAGTAGGCGCTTAGGGGTCCCAGTGTTTTGTTGGGGAAAAAAACATATTCTATTTATTTATTTTATTTATTGTTCAAATTTCTATCACCGCCCATATCACTCTATTTGCCACACAATTAAAAAAAAATCGCACTGGTATTTTTTTCAAATAAAATCTCCTGTTTAGTGGCTGGCAAAGAGCGGGTTTTGAGAGCAGAAAAAGTTACCAACCGTTCTTTATACTTAGAATAGGAATACAAACATCCATAAGCACTGTGCATGCATTTCAAGGGATTCACCTGTTTCTTTGAGGCAGAAAACGAAAGGTGGGGCAGTATGGGTAGGTTAATGTGAAACTCGGATATTCCGCGTAAGATTCGGATCCTATAAGCGAGCATGCACTTGTTACCTTTCAGCCTTCGTTATATTATTTATCTTATATACATCTTTGTCATTGTCTAGATCACATTGCCTATCTCACTGTATACCTGCAGCTAAAATAGCGCATGCCAGTATGTTTAACGGAATATGGGACTAGGTACAGTCCCCTTAAGAAGTTTGCCTAAGGACTGGCACCATTCCAAAATATTCTCTGATACGCAATTTATTTATTGTGCAGTAAGTTCCAACGAAATAAAGAGAACATTCTTTCGGTGGTCATCATCATTCCAACCTGCATGAAATATTTATATAGTAATTCTGTGCCTGTCAATGAAAAGGTCCCACTGACTTCAGTGGGCTCTAATCCTGGGAAAGTATGTTTAGGATTGTGACTAGGGTGGGTCTTATGAGGAGTTCTGTGTAGTCATAAATATTTTTTAGTCATGCATCCTCCGGAGTCTAAATCAGTGACATGTAGATTTGTAATAAATCCGTAGATACATTATATAACTTTTCTATAAATCTTCCATTGAACAGCTTATCATTTGCCTGCACACACACATACATACACACCATTGCTCCCTCTCTGTCTCTCTCTCACACTCATACATGTACAACACACTCAGTGCATGCCATATTGAGGGTATCAGATTCATAAATATTAATAAACACTAATCCTCTACAGATAATTCTTTTTTTATGTATAAAGTTTTAACAGAAAAGGAAAACTTTTAAACACAGAAAGAGCAAAGTGAAAATCATCATCGCGATTTTTCTCCCCAAACTGAATCAACTGGTTGCTAATAGAATAAATAAAAGGACTTCGGAAAGGGACTTAGTGGCCGCACCATCAAAGTGATTTTTTTTTTCCTGGAGAGACACTTTCCTTTGGAGCCCCAATGAAATACGGTAACAGCGTAGGAGGGAAGCACACTGTTTCTTTAACTGCTTCTCAAAGGATCCGGGAGATCTTCTTAGGACCTTTAATAAGGCTTTGGTGAGGTTCTTTTGTTGATCTCTCAAAATCAAGTCCTTCTAATTGAAGTTGGAGCTGAAAGCGAGCTAATGTTCAAAGGGAGCGACCGCCAGCTCGGCCAAATTACATTTTTTTCGTTGAGGGGACATTTAATCAAACGGAGCGGGAAAAGCGAAGGAGAGGGAGAAGAGGAGAAAAGAGGTTTACAAGATCCTTCTATTGCCCACAAAAGTCAGCGACACGGGCACTTCTCCGCAGAACAAAGCCGCCGCAGCCCATTCACAAAAAAGGGAGAAAGATGGGGCAGCAAAGCGGGGCTCTCTGGGGCCAATACCTTGGCCAAAGTCTAAGCAGGGCGAAGTGCCCTTAGGCGCTTGAGACATTGTCCATTTCGGAGGCCATTCTTCGCGGTGGGAGGGAGGGACCCGAGCTCTTAGAAGGAAGGCCCTTTTCTTCTTCAGCCCCAGAACAAAACAGCCCCAGCGCCGCTACACCCCCACTTAGGATCAGAGATCTGAATCAGGACAGTGATCGTCTCCCACGGAAAACACCTGGCAGCTACCTATCCGTCGCTGGGGTAGCCCCTTCCTTTCTTTCCTTCGGCCAGAGAGGGGGCAGACTTAGAAGCGCGTGGCGGGTTGAGGGGGTGAGCCTGGGGTGGAGAGGAAACGCGGATGGCGCAGGAGAGCACTGCTCGGGCCTTCTCCGAGTGGGAGACGGAGCCTGGACGCCGCTGGTTCTCCCCGTCTCATGCTCCCGAGGAGGCGATCAAGTCGAGAGAAAAGCTCAGAGTATCAAGTAGCACTAAACCCCAAAGCTTTACTCATTCGATCTGGCTCTCTCTCTTTCTGTGCATGTGTGCGTGTGTGTGTTTTCTCCCCCTGTAATAAGAGTATTTGTCTAATCCCAAATTGCAGGCGAATTTCCTTAATGCTCAGCCCATAAAACCCCAGGATTAAGGGCAACGGAGGGGGGCACGAGCAAGCAGAGCCAGAAAGGAGGCGAGAAGCCAGAGAAGAGGCACAGAAAAGTTGAGCCTGTGCGGGAAGGCGCCGGGGACGTGGGTCTCCCTGCCCAAGCGGCGAGAGAGAAGCCCGCGGAGGAAGCATCGCCCTCCTTCCCCAAAATCTGGCCTAGGTTCCGAGCAAGCGGGGCCTAAATGGGCGGCTTCCCCGCTCCCCGAAGGACCGCTTTGGGAAGGCGTCTCCAGGCAAGGCTGCCCGGCAGCACCTTTTGGAACCAGCCGGCTCCCACTCCCGGCCCTGGCCGCAGTCGGGGCTCCTGGTTGGGCAGGCCCAGGGAAGGGAAGGAAGGTAAGCGGCAGCCGGGTAGGCAGCCCGTCTTTCTCTCGGGGCGCTTCTGACGGACGGGCCGAGGAGGGAAGCGGATGGAAGGAGAAACCAAGCGGCCCGTGCGGGAGAAGGAGGTGGTCAGAGGAAAGAGGGAAGCTGCCTCTGGCCCCAAGGACCGGGAAACCGAACCTGGCCGGCTCCCTCTCCCTCCGCCAACGCCTCGCTCCCAGGTTGGCCCGCGCTGACAGTGGTCGCTCCCCAAACCCCATCCCTTGGCCTCGCCCGCTGGTTGCCTCTGCCTTTGTGTCGGTGGACGCGCCTGATGCAGCTGCAGTGCCTGGAAAGAGGCCGGTGTGTTTGTGTGTGCGTGAGGGGGAACATCTAAGGCGTCCCCCCCCCTCGGCAAACTTTTTTTTCCTAAACAAAGAAGTTTTTTCCTCGGTAATTACCGGGGGTGGGGGAGGGGAGGATTACAGAGGGAAATAATCCCCTTCAAAGCTGGGCGAGGAGCTATGCGAGATAGAGCCCCTTCTATTTTGGGGAAGGGAGGATTGCTACTGGCGGAGGTCGTTTCAGTCCGCAGTAGGACGGCAAAGAAACACAAACCACCCCCTTTTCTTTCCAGTTTAATAGCCGGGTTCCCCGCGCAGCTCAACCGAAATCCGTGGCCTTTAATTCTTCGGGTATGGCTACTGGAAGGGCGGAGACTTCGAAACAGATGCGATTCGTTGAATCAAGGGAAGCCGGGTTCCCTTCAGGGACCAGACGCGCCGGCCTCTGAAGTTACCCGACAGCAAAGTTGCAGCGAAATGCCTGGACCCATTAAAGGCGCGCTAAGGGTCAGGGCGTTTCCTTCCGACGGCTTCCCCATCCCGTGGGGGTTACTTTCATGGAGGGCCTGTCCTTTCCCCCCGACCCAAGCTCCCGCTTTGTTTCGAAAGTCTGCCATCGCCGCCGCTGTGTTCAGATTCAACGCCCCACGCGAGAAGCTGCTCTGTTCCGCCAGCCTCGTCAGGGCCAGGCCGCGGCGAAAGGCTCGGCGAGACGCCCGCCTCTGCTCACCCCGCCCTTTCTCTTCCCTGCGGGAAGAAGGTTTCGCTCCCGGGGAGGGGGAGAGGGCGCGCCGCCTCCCCCTTCCCCGAACCGAGCGCCAGCCAATGGCGCAGCCGGACGAGCCGCCCTGGCCGGTGCCACCTTCGGGCACCGATTGCAAGCGTAGCATCGCTTCAGCCCGACGGCCGTTCGCGACCAATGTAAGTCCAGAGTGTGGTCGCCTCCTGCCCCCACATCCGCGGGAAAGCGGCGGCAACCCGTCCCTTCGAATTGCCCAATTTTCCAGCTGCTGACAGGCGTGTGAGCCCCGGTAGAGAAGGGAGAGTTTTCCGCGAGAATTGCGTGCAGGAGGAGATCGGCGCGCCTCGCGTGAGGAAGCTCCCCGACCGGCCTGCCGTCGGCTCTCACTGGGGGGGCCGGAGCCGCGCGGAGCTCCCCTAGTTGGGGAACTGGGCGGGGGAGGGAGACACACGCTAAACAGCAAATCCGGCTCTCTGGAACCAGCAAAGCGAATTAAGCGAGCTTCTCCTGACAAAGAGCAACGCCGTCCCCGCTTGCCCGCCTCTCTCTCCCTCCTCGGCCCAAATCAAACCCCGCTTTTAAAAGCAGACCGAGGCGGTGGAATTTGTCGGCTTTGTTGGGGGGACAGGCAAGGGGGGGCAGAAATACGGGAAGAGGAGATCATGTATAGCGCAGGGGAGACTTAGAAAGGGGGAGGAGAAAAAGAAACCAGGGAGGGTAGAAGGGAGAACAGAGTGGAGAGATTCTGTCCTGAATTTCATCCAGTCATCGACGAAGATAAGAGGTTTAATTCATTTAGCATACGAACGCCCGCAGAAAGCGATCCCCATTTTGAATACATCCAAAGGCACAAGACGCGGTTCCCTCGTATTTACACTGGCACTTATCATTTTAACCGGATTATTCACCGTGTGGATTCTGTAACATATCGGGGATTCTCCTTGCAATTTTTGTTCCCTCTCCCTTCCAATGTCCCGGATCTGGATTGTGAATCCCTCTCTCTCTGTGCACCTCCCACGCACCCCACCCCCACCCCCAGTTTTCCAGTGAGCTTTGCATCCATTTGACCAGCAAAGAGATCTGAGCCGCCTCCAGTCTGAAGTAGAACAAGATCCACATTTGTAAGGCCTACTTCTGCTCCCACCTTTTCCCACTGCAAATAATCCTTCAGTTAAATTTTTTTAAGAGTACAGCACAATTGATCCAATTTCTGGTCAAATCAATTCAGCTCACATCCAGAAGACGCATTACTTGTCTTGGCTCTGTTTTTAAATTTCCTTCAGACTTGTTGAACAGGGCAGAGGGTATTAACGCCAGATCCTGGGCTACAGGTTTAATTGTAAAAATAAGAGGTAGCTTAGGCTGAAATCCTATACACATTTATCTGGAAGTAAGCCCTGTGCTCAATCAGGCTTATTTGTTGATAGAGATATGTGCAGTATGCTGATTAAAAAAACAACTTTGGATACACACATGCTGTAACATCAGCAATTTCTTAAGTTTGCTTCACAGAATTCAGCTGTATTTATTTTCAATGAATAAAAGCAAATTACTGTAGCTGAACAAATTAATAAATCATTGTAATTTACATAAACTTACATGGACAGATGAATGCCCAATCTTTGTGTAACACTATTTGTGAAATAACTCAAAATATTAGACAATAAGTAAGTCATATATAAAAATTACAAACAAAAAAAGAGATTAACGCTCTCCCAATTAGTTCCAATTTCTCAAACTAAAAAGAAAGGTGAATACAGTACAAACCATAATGTCCTACAGAAATACCTGGATTTGAAATGTATAAAAAAGCAGCCCAGCTCAGCTATGATAAGAAAGATCCAGCTTTATTGAAAATTTATACATAACTTGGTATTGTAATAAATAAACGTAACCATTTCCACAAAAATGAGCATGATGCTAGAGAAGGATATATTTACTGGCAAGGAGATTTTGCAAACAATGGCAAGACAGACCCCTGATGGATACAGAATAAATATTAACAGCACTGCAGAGCCAGAATGCAGAGGTCCAGCATAAAGGTCAAGAAAAGGGAGCTAAACTAATAGGTAAATAAATAATTAATAAAAATGGGGTAGCCTCAAAAGAAGAATTTTCTGTAAACTGATCATACTTCAGTTAGCCTTATCTTTACAATCACTTTTTTAGGTTGCAGGACTCTTAGAAGATATTGGTTAAAAAGAACTGCTCTCTGAGCACATAAGAGAGCCTTAAATTTTATAATTGTACTTACAATGAAAGTGTAAAACTGCAGCTGAAATAAACACTGGTAAATATAGCACATTGTATAAATGGTCTGAGTATGATCTAACAATAAAATGGTTGACAGCATATTTAATATTACATATGGCAGAATTAGATGAAACAATTGAACGTATGTTTACTTCTTTCTCTCTCTGCTATGCGACTACATAGAACAATGTATCTGCAAGTTCTCTTAACTAAGGACATAATGCTAGGGTTTTTTCCCTTCTTCACAACTGGGTGGCTACTTAAACATTTGGGAGCAAACTTATTTAAGATAATTAACCCCACAAGAAAATCCTGGTGGAAAGCTAATTCTGAAACACTATTGCTTAAATTAAAAGAGGGGAAGAGAATCAAAAAACAATTTAAGATAAAGCTGGTCCGGCCAAATGGAAAATTCTGATATTTTAAGAGGTCTACTTATGGTTTAGTTTTTCTAGTCCTGGTGTTGGCATATATTCAAAATGTAGGAAGGCTGAAGTTATAAAAAAAGTGACAGTATCTTGCCCCATGAAAGCTAGTCACTGAAGGACACACTTCTCTTCTTTCTTGGCCATTTTTCCTTTGTTTTGTTCGAGTGTCCTTTCCAAATGCTCATCTTCTTCCTCAGCCCTAAAAAAACCAAATACAATTGTCAGTAGTTCTAGACAGTAGATCAAAATTCTACTTTACATTTCAGTGTAATAGTTCTGATGCAGATAAGCAGTCACTTCAGGAACCAGATTACACCATCTGTTTCTCTAGGTAAGAACCAGTAGCAGATTATGTTACCAAAATGCAGGATTTAAAAGAGATTTAATTGCTTCAATGCTGGATTACTGACCCTGTCTTAAAGATTTTCCTCTTGAAAGTAAAACAAGTGCAAGAAAAGCGTGTTATTGCTGGGGTTCATCAAAAATATGAAACTTACTGTTTTTCTTGGGCATCTAAATCTCTGACCAACGCATCACGTTTATTAACGAGAATAACAAGTTCATCTAGCAAAAGTTGCTCTCGCCTCTTCTGAGCTTCAGTCTTTTGCCAGTCTGAAAAGGAAAGAAATCCAGAAATGTGTGCTCTGAGAGCTTAATGTACATATGATCTAAACCAATCAGTGTCACAGAGCTGGCCTCCACAGTAGAGCCACTTCCTTTGTGGGGACCCATATGGGATTATTTCACTTTCCTACGGATTTATATAACTACAAGAAATCTAATTTGACTTCTTCAGGTTACTGTTTGACAAAATCAGATCCAGTATTTTTCAGCATTATTAAAAAAAACATAAAAAATGGAAAATTTTGGAGTAATACCACTCAGTAACATAAATACAAGCTTGTATGAAATGGAACAAGTTTTTGGGGGGTTGTGGTTTTGACAGGTTGAAATCCTACATTCATGTATTTGGGAAAAAGCCGTTTTACTCAACAAGTCATATTTCAGAAAAGACAAGCGAAAGATTACATTATTAATTATTAATATTTATGTATTCATTTTTATTACAGATTTCCTAGACAACTCCCATCCCCTTCCAGTGTTTAGAGATTTTGTTTCTGAACCAGAAAAAAAAAATACAGATTGAAAAACTGCAAAAACAACATACAATAAAACTTAACCACATTGCAATCTCATTTCTCTTCCAACTTGATTATAATTTTCCATTTTCCCCCCTTGCTACATCTTAGCAGTTGGAAATACCTCACACTGGGCACCAGATGCTTCAGAATAACTTTAAAATGAGAATCAACAATTGGTGTCTCCTATGAAATAAAAGTACATCTACTAAATGATATTACTCAACTTTTTCCATAACAATACAGATGGTTTGGTAGTTTGTCTAATAAGCTGAATCTCAGGTTCATATAAATTCCAGATTTGTTCACTACAGTTCAACAGCCACAATTAGAGTGCGTGTATGGGTAAAAACATCCACCTTTTTCTTCCATTGTTCAGATTTTGCTTTAATTTTTTATTCTAAGAGGTCACAAAAGGAATGAGATTCTATCATATTTAGGCAGGTCCCTTTGCTGATGTCTCTTCTTATAAGACAAACAGTATCAGTGTTTCATTAAAAAAAGGGCAGTTTTAACACTGGAGCATCACACCAAACAAACTGCTCTAGGGGCCAGGCTGCAAGGGCCTGTATCTGTCACTCAGCTACCAGCCGGTCCCGCCTCCCTCATTAGGAAGGTAAACAATGAAGAGAAGGAGAAGTAGATGATGAGGGAGATAGAAGGACAAATGAGAAGCAGGAGCAAAACAGGACACCCACCTTTTTTTAAAAACAACAACAACCCCTCCATAGCTTCTGACTCATGTGGTGTCCTCTATCAACTTTCCAAAAAGCAAAGGAAAGGCACTGCACGTCTTTTGGGTTTCTCTCTTCTCCGTCCATTGCCCTGAGCAATCATCTTAAACCTCACATGGCTGGTGCTTATTCAGATAAACCTAACAATGCACCCCAATGGTTACCATGTGAATCTTCACAAACCACACAAGAATGTGCTGGTTCAAATTCCCCTGACCCCCCCTGCAAAGCAAAATTTATTCAAGGCAGCAAACTGTTCAGAAGCTTTATGAAAGCAAGTGGTGCCAGAGTGAATTTGGTTTTGTATTTACAAATTAAAAATTAGATGCAGATTCATCCAATAAAGGTTAGAACAGCAACAGAAAGCCAGGAATGTGTGGCCCAGTCTTTAAATTGCTTTCCCAATATGCATAGTTAGCATATGCATACTAACAGACACAAGGGGAATGCATGCACTGCAGAGAAGCAGAAAATAGCAACTATTTATCTAGATATCTCACTGAGAAGAAGGAGCACTAACAAACATTCTACCCTTTAAAAAAAAATTACAGATTCTCCTATTATTCAACAATAGCCAGCACCTGCATTTTAATTTAAGAAAAAACAGTTTCTAACCTATACATAACTTGTTGAAAATCTTACAATTGAATTCCTGTATTCAGAACTGGAAAGTAATGCTAGAACAACTCGGTTGAAATAATGTCCAAAATGTATTGTCCAAAATACAGTTCAAAACACAGTGTTTGAAATAAAACCTGCAGATTCAGTGGGGTTCACTTTCCATGTAAGCCTAGTTTAAGCAAGCTTCCTGTACTGGAAAAGTACCACAGTTTCACTCTGATACTAAATATAACCTTATCTATATCTTCTTCAGGAACGAACAGTGTAATGTTTCACATACATATTCTTACTGTACTTAGTTTTGCCATTTACTTTCTAACTGAAACTAGCTTAATTCATAATTTAAAGGAAGACCTGCTCAGGAAAAAATGGATTAGGTATTATGATTTCATTTTCAAAATTCAAAACCTAAAATGTTGAGCTATCATATGTAGAAACAGTATCTATGAATCAGTGCTCCACGCATGCATGCATGTATATATGTATGTTCATATTAATGTCCTTCCAGAAGGTAGTGACATAAAAACTCCATTTTATTCTGATCAAAGTGAATAACAGAGATGATAATTATCCTGATCACATTTTGGGGTAATACTCAAATATCCATGATTAAAACAATATAAGCCCCACAGTCTTAGATGAAAACACTTTTTGAACAACCTGCTAAAGCAATCACCCAAACCCTCTTTGTGCACACCTCAGTTACTCCTCATTGCATTTATACAGAAAAAAGTTCTACTAATTCCAGGTGAACTCATTTCATCTACAGGTGCTTCTCTCTCTCTCTCTCTCTTTCTCTCTCCCCCTCCCTCCCCTGAACTTGTAAAAAATACCCCCCCAATCTACTATCCAGCCGACAATAGCAAATTTGGCACTATTGGCCAAGATACATTCTAAAAAAACAAATGTGAAACTTGTGTTGCTTCAAACAGCAGTTGTGTTCCCTCCCATGTCACAATGAAGCTGCCTTTGAAATGAAAGATAATTGGTTCTATCCCATATATGTAAGTTGTTTAAAGGGAGGAAAAAGCCTTAGGATTAACACTGCAATTCTACACACCGGGACTCTTAAATCCCAGTAAGTCCAATCAGCTTACTCCCAAGTAAGTGGGTGTAGGGCTGCAGCCCAAATGGTTTGTGTGTCTCTAACCCTATGCATTCTGGCCATTATTATTCCTACTCCTGCCATGCCTGCAACCTTTTGAGCAAAGGCAAAACAGTTCAGGAGTTTATTGACTACACAATTAACAATAATTACAAACCTTTCACTCTGTTGCTTTGTACTATAAATGGTGGTCTGTTCTAGACTCATCACCCCTTGCCTTATATTAAGTAGCTGTAGGTCATGTTCAATTTTTAAGGAATGTTATTGTATATTCATAACAATAACAGCACAGGGATGTATTTGTTTTACTGAAGTTTATATCTTTGTATTTTTATAAAATACAAAGCATTCTGGAAGAAAAATATCAGAATGAAAATGATCAAAGTTTTATAATTAAAAAGCAAAACAAAACTTTCAAGTTGTCGGTATAAAATGAGCCTTGCACTTTTGATGACAATTAATGTTAGTTTTGTAAAGAGCACCTTGGGTGATGGTAGTTAAAGTCTTATCTGTAGTTGATTGTAGTCGACCAGCAATCCTGAAAGAGTTTGCATAGTCAGAGGTCATTTGATAGAATTCTACTGCTGAACCCAATCAATCTATGGAATACTGTGGCAGCACTATGTAACAAAGCTAAAATAGATTTACAAATGGGGTTTTAGGGGATAAGCTCCTCCACAGGATTACCTATTGATTTTAAATATAAAAAGCTTATCATATAAATCATAACTACAAAAATAGTGAACCTATGCATAAATCCTTTAAGAAGAGCACTCACTTCAAACTTGAAGCCAAGAATAGATGTACGTCATTCTAAAGAAGATCCATTTCTTGGGCAGAAAACTGTGCTTTGACCCCTCCCGTAAGGCGTACAAAACATGAACATAATCTTTTTCAAGGCATTAAATTTGAACCAAAAGGACCATGCATGCATGAAGATCCTCAATACTCAGCTGGTGACTGCTGTATGGTTGCACTCTGTTACCATGAGGCAATTTCATTCTGCACTAATTATGAACCTCCTTCATGTTCCATGAAAGCACATGAGGTATAAACAACTTGGCAACTGATTTCTGAGACCCTGGCCCTTCTTATTCATGTAGGGTAATTTTTATTCTATTCCAAAAGATAAGATCGCTACAAAGCTATTACATTACTAGTATGACTCCAAGTCAAAAGGTCATGTTGAGGATTCCTTCCTTAAAGGTGAAGTGAGTAGGAACTAAGTGCACCTCTGAAAAGTGTCTGCACCACAGCTTGAGAATAACAGCTTTGGAGCAATTCAGAACTTGAAAGCAAAGCTGACAAAACCCTTTATAAACTCTAGTTAAATGTCTGAGGACGGGAATGGGCAGCATCTGCATTTAAGTACACATCTGCAAATCTTAAAGACAAGGTTATCAGATAGATTAGATGTAGTTCTATAGATATATTAAACTATTTATATCCCTATTATTTATACAATTCTAAATATGTCCCGATTAAACTCCCCAATAATTTTGTGTTAAATAGCATGGAGGACAACGCTGAACTCTGTGAAACTGCATGTTCAAATGATGGGATGTCAAATAGCATCTCCTGGCACTGCCTTCTGAAACCAGCTCTCCAGTGGGGAAATACTGAAACCACTGCAGAACTAGACCTTTCAGGCTGCAAACCTGCCAGCATGCCTATACACATTTAAATATTCAAATGCATTTATCAAGCATCATAATCTGTCCAAGTTCTAAGATTTGGCTCCATATACAGTAGAGCTTTACAACTGATGGCTGCAGGGTGTGCAGCCCAAAACTTTGGTATTCCCTCCAGAACCCCCTGAAAAGCTGTTGACAAATTTTGTTAGCACACCAATAAGTTATCAGCCTGCGGTGGCACAAAATAACTTGTGCTGGTCACGCAGTAAAGTTTTGTGCAGCTTCCTTTGGTGATTGGAATAGATCAGGAACTGGCTAATGTTCTACCCAGCTGGAAGTTAAGTGCCATGCACATACAACTAATTTCCTTGTCACCCAAAGAAAGAAACAAAGCAAACAACAATTTTCTCCTGGCTCAGCTATTGCATTTTCAGCTACTACTTCTGCCTTGTCCACTGCATATGGACAATGGTGACTTTATTTCTATTAGCCTCTACTTTTTTTTTGAAGCTAAGGTTGGCTGAAGTGGTGCTCAGACGTTGCCGTCTTGGTTTACTGCTTTCTTGGCCAAGCAAGTCTACTTTTCATTTCTCTATTCACACTTGCTCATTTTTCCAGGGATGAAGAGAGTGAAAAATAAAAAAGGTATGACAGACACTCATGCCAGAGAAAAGGAGCAAGGGCTCCTGAGTAATGGAATTGGTAATTTTTTAAAAAATAATTTCTCTTGGGTCAACTGATTAACAGATCAAGAACCACTTCCTGATGTGTTCATGATTGCTAGGAGACATTGGGAGATAGGCAGACAATGCTTCTGATTCACTCCGTTTCCCACTGATAGAAGATCCCCAAAGGTCCTTGTTGCAGATGCACTGCCACCAAAGATTTGCCTGTACACCATTGTGAAAAGCCAATAGAAGTCAGGATTACCACAGGATGAAGGAAGATACTATGATATCCTAAAGAGTTGAGGACATGTATGTAGATACATGGTGTGCAAGGAACAATCAACTGAGAAATTAAAAAAAACTTGTAAGGGATTGTTATGTGTGGGGATATATATGTGTGTTAAGAGGGGAAATAATTGTATGTATTGTGCATGTTTGTGTATTTAGAAGTAAACATATTTAGTAATTACATTTGTTAATTGAATGCAATCGTATTAATGGCATTTAATTGATGTAATTGTTAATACGACTTCCCCATTTTTTGGAGTGTGGCACCTGGAATATCGCTCAAAGACCAAGTAAGGTCCTCAAGTAACTCCTGATTTTGAGTGAACCACCAATTGTACCATTAGAGCATTGTCATGAAGCCTAATGATTGTGTTAGCAAAGAGTATTGATAGGTATCCTAGTATGTATATTCAGAACTAAATACACTCCAATGAAACATACTAAAAATAATGATTCAAGGGGAGTAGAATTAGAGTGGAATAACTTGAGGTCAAAATCCTCAAGTACTGGCCCAGTGCCTGGAGGCTGGAAGGGTTTGGATGGGGAGGAATCGACTTTGACTCAATCCTAGCAAGTTGGAGTGGTCCTGGATCTTTGGGCCTCCTGGGTCCAGTGATAAGTAATCTTTGATACTTGCTGGAGTAGCCCTGCCCTGGACAGAGCTGGTGCGCAATTTGAGGGGTCCCCCTGGACTTGCCACTCCTGCTCAAGAAGGAGGTGGCAGCCATGGCCGGGGGACCTTTGCAGAGATCCAGCTTGTGCGCCAACTGTGGCCATTTTGGGAGCAGGAGGCCTTCCTCACAGTCACTCATGCCCTGGTCACTTCCCAGTTGGATTAGTGTAATGTGCTTTACATGGGCTGCTCTTGAAAACCATCAGGAAACTACAACTGGTCCAGAATGTGGCAGTGTACTCAGTTCTGGGTGTCCAACGGTTTGGCTGTATTGTACTGCTGGTGCTCAAGCTGCACTGACTTCCAGTTTCTTTTCAGAAGCAATTCAAGGTGCTTCAAAAAGAAAAATCTTATTTCCATTAAAACCCTAAATGGCATGAGACCAGACTACTTGTGCGAGCGCCTCTCCCTGAGAAAATCTGCCTGTTCCACCAGGCCAGATAAAGTTGGGGTGTTCCAGCTCCCTTCCCTTAAATGTTGTCATCTAGCGGGACCTAGGAAGTTCACCTTCTATGTAGTTGCCCCTGCCCTGTGGAACACCCTTCCCCCAGAGATCCAGCAGGCCCCCACCCTCATGTTCCAGAAGGCCTGGAAGAGCTGGCTCTTCTCACAAGCGATAGGGTAGGATGAGGCTGGAGCCCAGTAAGGTGGTATGTGGATATATTGGAGAGTGTTGCCACAGGCACTGTGCATTTTTATTTAGTTTTTATTGATTTTTATTCAGATAGTTTGGGGGGGGTTTTGTTATTTTTACTGTTTCGTGCACTGCCCTGGGTTGGGATTACAATATGGGAGGCTATATACGTCCTTTTACATAAACAAACAAACAAACAAACAAACAGTCTCATAAATAGACTTCTGTTTGTCCAACAAGACTTCTTTCCCCCTGTACCCACCCTCAGATCTGTTCCAGACAGTAAATACTTGATTTTGAGAGCACAGTAAAGGTAATAGTCAGAAGTGTACTCCCCTTTGTTCCCCTGATGGAAATTGTTCTATTTGTAGATGGGACTAATTGCTAAATCTCTGAATACAATTTAGATGCTAGGACGTGATTGATAAATGCTATCCAATTTAAAAAGTCCACTGAAAGAGGAGACATGACAATTACTGTTAAAATCATTATGATGGTATTTACAGTGGATGTATATCTGAGAATATAAGGTTTCTGACTCTCATTATTATTCTTAAACATGCTTTATAATATTTTTTAAAAGCCAACCTGTTGTGACTTTGTAGAGTTGCTCAAGAAGCCCTCAAGATTTAAGGCACAGAGGTCTACAAAATAAGACTTTCTAGATGCCTGGGCCTAGAGTTTTCTTTTAAAATATATGTATAGCTATCAGGTCTGTCATTAGAAAGTGATGAACATGTTCTGGATTTAGATTTTATTCAGGAATTCTATCATTTTCAACTTTGGTCAAGAAAATACAAAGAGGTGGATTAGAAAGCTACCTGGCACTCTTCATGGCTCTTCCTCCCAAACCGATGCTTTCAGCAAAGCCTCTGAACTAATTAGAATCGATTTATTATGGATCAGGTACCTTATCAGGTGAAGAAGGAAATTACCATGGACAGTCAAAGGGTTAGGAGGTCAATACAGAATAGCAAAATCAATTTAAATTGATTAGACAAAAGGTCCATCTTACACATTTTACAGAGTCCAGAGGATTAACTTTTAAGTAAACATCTTTGAACTGTAAAGACAGAATTTGAGGCTGAAAGATACAAGTAATGACAGCTTTATTTAAAAAACAACAACTGGGTGTATTTAAATAACTAATAAAGTAAAGCTGTAGTTTAATCTACCTGGATGTTTATTTTTATTATAAATCATCCTCTGGATTACTTAAAGTATTAGGAAGAGCAGGTAATTGTATCATATATCCCTATGTCAATCTGTTCAGAAGTTTCCATTTGGATGAGGTGACTAGCCTTTTAGAAAGTATTCGAGAATGAAGAAACTATATCCAAAAGATAGTCCTGATCCTGTTGTTCTGCCTGATGAAATATTTACTTGACACAAGCATACTTCTGCTTAAGATAGGTGAGGTCTGTCTGAAACGTTTGCCTTATAAAAGTAATGGAAGGTTCTTTTTCTTTATTTTGTACTGAAGCAAAAATAGTGCTATGCATGAAAATAAATGCCATCCAAACTATCATATTTCGTTAACTATCATTAATTCAAGTTCATTTTTATGTCTATGGAGAGTTCTACATTTTTACAGGCTTATATTGCTCATCAGACTCAAGTTTTCAACAAGGTCTAAAAAGTTTATTTTCCACAGAGAAAAATTTATCTTTCATTTCTTACCTTCAATGGCAAGCATGGCTCTTAGCTCCCTGTTCAGTAGTTCGTACCGCCTTTCTAAGTCATGTTCCTTTTCCCTAGGCAAATTGTAGAAGTTCATCAATATGTTAATTACTAAATCATTAAATGCTTAAAAGAACCTTTAATTTTGATTGATTTTTAGGACTCTAAGCTGACTTTTTCTTTAGGATTAAGCTACTCTAAACAAATGATATGCAGGAACAAAACCTTATTCAGACAGGATCAGTGTTTCCAAATGCTCCTTATATTAAATTGCAACATTCATTGGAAAGCACTATCCCTTATTCTAGCAACAGACTCTACAGTGCTACTCGGCTTCAGCATCTTGAAAATACCTCATTTACATTTCTTGAAGTCTCTCATCCCTCCTCAGTTTGTTAATATTTTAAAATTTTATTTTTGGACGCTCTGAGACAAGCTTTGGCTTCTACTAACTACCCAGACCACAATCTTTCTTTGCTCCAGAAGGCCCTGTGTTCCACATAGCATGTAACTCAGAGGCAGTGCTGTGCATTTCAGTGCTCTCAGCTAAATTTCCTTTTAAAAAAAAGTTAGTTAGAAAAAGGAATTTGTTTGCATGTGGGACTTTGGGAGGGGAAGTGTGAACAAATCTGCATGGAGTTTGAGGGTCCATATGCTGTCTGAGTATGTTTTTGAGGAGGACACTTCTTTTGAGGGCTACAGAATACAGAACCTTAAATATATAACATGCAGATATTCTTCTGGTTTTCACTGATTCTGGGTATGAGCATGTCCACTGGTAAACACCATACATGGAAGGAAGAGGTCAGCTGACCTCAGATTGCTTTATTCCACCAAATTCTCCCCCAATTAAGAAAGTATCAATCAATCAATCAGACTTTTTAAAACCTACCATTTAAAGCTAACCACCAAACTAAGAGGCGTGAAGAAAGGATCAAGTCCCACCCTCCCCTATGTATGGTAGTCTCTATCCACATTAGGCCACTTCACACTTCTTCCAGAGCAGGGGTTGTTAACCTTTTTATGCCATGGACCCTTTGAAAGTCTGGTAAAACCTGCAGATTCCTTTTCAGAAAAATATTTTTAAATGTATAAAATAAAACACATATAGATCGTATTATAAAGGAAAATGATTACACTCAAATATCACCTAGTCAGCAAAGCCTCAAAACATCATATTCTAAGATAGGTACACCATTCAGTAATATTTACTTCTTCTCTGTTTATGTTTCAACCCTTTCCAAGATTACAGGTAATAAAAATATTGTTACGCTGCTGTAACAGACGCACACACATATTCATCCTGAATATTCCATGAGTTAGAATTCATATTCATATTTTAATTACTGAAAAAAGTACTCCAGCTAAATCTTCAAGGCTACTCCAATAAGTTGTCAGCATTAACAGCCTTATGGTACTATTACAAATAAAAATAAAATTAGGTAATAAGTAGATGGAGGGAAAAAATATGGCTTCTGTGAGAGGGCCATATTAAAGCAGCCTAAATATTCATGGCTTAAGTGCAACTGGTTCTCCAGGAGCAGACTGTGGGTGCTTAATGCATGCTTTTCTTGGAGCAGAACGCATCAAGGCAGCAGAGAACCCTGAGTGCTGCGCAGCCATAGACTGCTGCTAATTAGATTGCTGCTATGGCCTCCATGATCTAGATGTCAGGGCTGGAAATTCTGGAGTTTGCAGAACTCAGCACCGCTCATTTAAAAAGAAACAGATCCTTCTGGAAGATAAGCAAGTAATACATTGAAGAGAACGGAGGAGCTGCCACGCAGTAGTGGCCAAGCCTACCATAGACAAACAGCAATCTTTGCTTCATGGAAAAACATTAGTTTTTGTATGTCTTGCACAGAATACATGGTACAATGTGCACCCCCAAAATCTTCCTGCCAGAGTTGAGTGATTTTCTGAAAGGGTCTTGTATATTTTTGAACAAGGCTTGCCCTTCATTTTTTTATTTTTTTTTATTTTTATCATTCATCTGATAAAATAGTTTCACCTTCATTTCCTTTAATAAATAGCTTCACCTGTAGTCCTGTAAAATGATCTTCCACTCTCTGCTATTGGCTTAATGCTTCTGTTTAAGAAGTATCAGATGACAGTGGTGTTTGATGCTTGGAAACCGTCCAGTTTGGAAGACTGTTCAAGATTTATAACCCATGATTTATGAAGTTGGGAACCCAGATTGACATCATGTGTTCTTCCCAAGGCCTCTTCTATACCACTTTAGAGCTTAGTTCCTGTATGATGTGTATTAGGTGTGAACGCACTTTTTGTTTAAGTCAGGAACCTCTGGCTTATATCAGTTTACAAACCTAATAATAACCCAGAGATTTTAGAGAGCAACTGCCAGTCAGAGCAAGCAATGCTGAATTAGGTGCATAAATGTTCTGAGCTGGAATATGTTTATATGTTGTTTGTAATGCTGAAACTGTGTTTACCCCTCATCCATATTCCTTTTGCTGCCTGTATTGGAAGTTTCTGTATCTGACAATAGGTAGGTAAAATGGGAATTAAAAAGAATGCAGATAATGCAAATCACTTATACCTCCCTTCTTTCCTACATCAACCAGTATCTAAAACTTCATCTAAATAGTTCACTTTCTCTGATTATTGGGTCTAGCATGTAATATAAATTAAGTATATTTAGACATTTCCTTACCAAAATGTACTCATTTTCTCTGTATATGTGTATTTACTCTTTTTCTCCCTATATATTAAATACATTTGTCTTTCAAGTTAAAGATGGTGCAAATAATTTCTGCATTCATTTCAGTGGTGAAGCTAAGAAATGGACAGATTGGCATATTTCTGATCTGCATGCATTTGTATATAAATCTATTATGTTCTATTTTTGCATTAGTTTTTAGCAAATCCTCACAAAAACCATATTAATGTATTTGCTCACAAAAACATGTATTTTGAAATATATTTTCTATTTCACATATTTTTTACCCCCAATCCTAACTTTATTATTTTTAAGTAGACCATGGCACTAACAAACTCAGGAAAGAACAAGGTCTGAAGGGTAACAACATTCTGATTTGCCCATTGGTCCTGGAAGTGCAGATTAAGTCCATTCCTATCAGGAATTGCTAAGAATGACACGTATGAATGAATGTCTATATATGGGTCAGGTCTCTACCACTTACCTGCAAAGAATCTGTGAATCTCTCAATTAAAATAGAATCCTATATAGAGGTACCATTAATTTCCATGATCCAATTTTGGACCAGGGTGCTATGTTTACAGTAGTATATGCTTCATAAGTTTCTATCTTCTATCTCAGTGAAACCTGAGTTATTTCTTAAGTTTAATCAATTTTCACTACATATGAGGAAATACTCTGAAGTTTTATAGGAAGGAAGCAGAAAAATTACCAACTTTTGCATTGTAATTCACAAATCAAGACATACTTACAGAAGAGAAAGTTGATTCATTCTTCTTATCAAGGCATTTTTCTTATTGACTAACATGAACCATTCTTGCATCATAGCTTCTTCTTCTTCGGTGTTTCTTCCTATTAAAAACAGAATAGTTTGATTTATCGCTTAAAGACTCAGTGATAAGTCTGAACTTAATTTTTATTTAGCACACAGTTTTCAGCCACTTAAAAAACAAAACAAAACATGTACAGTACAGGATCCAAAGGGCTCAGAAGTATGCCATATTAGCCTAAGCTTCCTTTCAACAGCAGCCCTCATCAGTTTCTAGAAAACTGCTCTCAATATTCTTTGGATCATCCAGACTGCAAAAGCCTATCATGGAGAGAAAAAAGTTCCAGTTTCCTATTTAGCTATTTATCTAAGACATTTAATGTACTCTTTTCAATCAGTTCTATTGAATATATAGTTGGAAAACAACATCAACAATAATAATGTTAATAGCTGGCTAAAACAAATTCAACTTAATTTCATACATATTATTAAAATCTGAAAAAAAAATATTAAAAATATTTTAGAATACCAAAAAATAAAATCATAACATTACTTGTTTGTTTATAAAGCCTATTTCAACTACCACACTATAAAAACCTTGCCCACTATCAAAAGAACAAAAATGGAACTAGCCTGTCTTCCCTTGACAAGGAATTTCAGGCAATTATTGATTTGTCCCTCTATTGCTTTCCTTTCAGATTAGAAGGGCTGTGCAGCACTTTGGATTTGAGGGGGAATGGTGCTTTGGAGGTGCTCAAGTAGCATGTGTCCACAACTCTGTGAAGCACCTCTGCCTTTTCCTGGAATCACATGGCTTCCTTCCACAACCACTGGGAAGAGATAATTTGTTTAAGGAGTTGCCAACAGGTGTTACACATGTACATATGGTACATACACCCAAAGCACCCCTTTCCCTTGGAATCCGAAGTAATGTATAGCACCAAAAATGACTCTCTGATTACAGAAGGAGCATCTTCCAAGGATATTAAAATAGAATAGGTGTATTATTAGAGAACGTGGATTTCTAAGCAGTTTGGCCATATCGGTTCTTTGATCATAATCAGCATTTAAAACTATATTCCAGTGGCCTATAAAGTTATTGAAACAAGGCAGTCACATGTTCCTTAGAATGGCCTTTGTCAATACATTTTGCAGAATTCAATACAGTGCTCCAAATGGAATATCACTAAAGGAGGCATCATCACAGTCACACTGGACATTTCTAGAAACGGGGAGGATTTGTGATGGAATGTGTTTCTGAAGGAGGGGGTGATGTGGTGGATTTCAGTGCTGCTGCTGATTCCCAGGAAGGTTGTTGTTTATTCGTTTAGTCGCTTCCGACTCTTTGTGACTTCATGGACCAGCCCACGCCAGAGCTTCCTGTCGGTCGTCAACACCCCCAGCTCCCCCAGGGACAAGTCCGTCACCTCTAGAATATCATCCATCCACCTTGCCCTTGGTTGGCCCCTCTTCCTTTTGCCCTCCACTCTCCCTAGCATCAGCATCTTCTCCAGAGTGTCCCGTCTTCTCATTATGTGGCCAAAGTATTTCAGTTTTGCCTTTAATATCATTCCCGCAAGTGAGCAGTCTGGCTTTATTTCCTGGAGGATGGACTGGTTTGATCTTCTTGCAGTCCAAGGCACTCAGAATTTTCCTCCAACACCACAGTTCCAAAGCATCGCTCTTCCTTCGCTCAGCCTTCCTTATGGTCCAGCTCTCGCAGCCATATGTTACTATGGGGAACACCATTGCTTTAACTATGCGGACCTTTGTTGTCAGTGTGATGTCTCTGCTCTTAACTATTTTATCAAGATTTGTCATTGCTCTTCTCCCAAGGATTAAGCGTCTTCTGATTTCCTGACTGCAGTCAGCATCTGCAGTAATCTTCGCACCTAGAAATACATAGTCTTTCACTGCCTCTACGTTTTCTCTCTCTATTTGCCAGTTATCAATCAAGCTGGTTGCCATAATCTTGGTTTTTTTGAGGTTTAGCTGCAAGCCAGCTTTTGCACTTTCTTCTTTCACCTTCATCATAAGGCTCCTCAGTTCCTCTTCACTTTCAGCCATCAAAGTGGTATCATCTGCATATCTGAGATTGTTAATGTTTCTTCCAGCGATTTTAACTCCAGCCTTGGATTCCTCAAGCCCAGCATGTCGCATGATGTGTTCTGCGTACAAGTTGAATAGGTAGGGTGAGAGTATACAGCCCTGCCATAATCCTTTCCCAATCTTAAACCAGTCCGTTGTTTCGTGGTCTGTTCTTACTGTTGCTACTTGGTCATTATACAGATTCTTCAGGAGGCATACAAGATGACTTCGTATCCCCATACTGCTAAGAACTTGCCACAATTTGTTATGGTCCACACAGTCAAAGGCTTTAGAATAGTCAATAAAACAGAAATAGATGTTTTTCTGAAACTCCCTGGCTTTTCCATTATCCAGCGGATATTGGCAATTTGGTCCCTAGTTCCTCTGCCTTTTCTAAACCCAGCTTGTACATCTGGCAATTCTCGCTCCATGAATTGCTGAAGTTTCCCTTGTAGGATCTTGAGCATTACCTTACTGGCATGTGAAATGAGTGCCACTGTTCGATAGTTTGAACATTCTTTAGTGTTCCCCTTTTTTGGTATGGGGATATAAGTTGATTTTTTCCAATCTGATGGCCATTCTTGTGTTTTCCAAATTTGCTGGCATATAGCATGCATTACCTTGACAGCATCATCTTGCAAGATTTTGAACAGTTCAGCTGGGATGCCATCATCTCCTACTGCCTTGTTATTAGCAATGCTTCTTAAGGCCCATTCAACCTCACTCTTCAGGATGTCTGGCTCTAGCTCACTGACCACACCATCAAAGCTATCCCTGATATTGTTTTCCTTCCTATACAGGTCTTCTGTATATTCTTGCCACCTTTTCTTGATCTCTTCTTCTTCTGTTAGGTCCTTGCCATCTTTCTTTTTGATCATACCCATTTTTGCCTGCAATTTACCTCCGATGTTTCTAATTTTCTGGAAGAGGTCTCTTGTCCTTCCAATTCTATTGTCTTCTTCCACTTCCACGCATTGCTTGTTTAAAGATAATTCCTTATCTCTTCTGGCTAACCTCTGGAATTTTGCATTGAATTGGGCATATCTCCCCCTATCACTGTTGCCTTTTGCTTTCCTTCTTTCTTGGGCTACTTCTAGTGTCTCAGCAGACAGCCATTTTGCCTTCTTGGTTTTCTCTTTCTTTGGGATGTATTTTGTTGCCGCCTCCTGAACAATGTTGCGAACTTCTGTCCAGAGTTCTTCCAGGACCCTACCTACTAAGTCCAGTCCCTTAAATCGATTCTTCACCTCCACTGCATATTCCTTAGGAATATTAGTGAGTTCATATCTAGCTGATCTGTGGGTCTTCCCTAATCTCTTTAGTCTGATCCTAAATTGTGCAATAAGAAGTTCGCGATCTGAACTACAGTCAGCTCCAGGTCTTGTTTTTACCGACTGTATAGATGTCCGCCACCTTTGGCTGCAAAGGATGTAGTCAATCTGATTTCGGTGTTGTCCATCTGGTGAAGTCCATGTATAAAGCTGTCTCTTACGTTGTTGGAAGAGAGTGTTTGTTATGCAGAGTGAGTTGTCTTGGCAAAATACTATCAGCCTATGTCCTGCTTCGTTTTGTTCTCCCAGGCCATGCTTACCTGTAATTCGAGGTGTCATTTGACTGCCCATCTTAGCATTCCAGTCTCCCGTGATGAAAATAACATCTCTTTTAGGCGTGTTGTCCAGTAGGTGTTGCAGATCCTCATAGAACTGCTCTACTTCAGCTTCTTCAGCATCTGTGGTTGGGGCATATATTTGGATCGCTGTGATGTTAGATGGCTTGCCCTGGATTCAAATTGAGATCATTCTATCGTTTTTTGGATTGTATCCAAGCAAGGAAGGAGGGAGCGCATTCTAGGCAGATAAGAGGAGTCACAGTCTGGAGACTGTTGCTGGGAAAGCTAAGAGGTTCAAGGTAGCTCCGCCCTAGAGTCTCCCAGGTTATTTACCCTTAGGTCAGTTAGAGTAGCTTTAGTCTGAAAAGATTCTGTCTCTATGGTGAAAGCAGTAAAGAACTGGAGTTTGGAATACATTGACTCAGCATTGTTCTGGAGCTGGCCCTGACAGGATTCACGCATTAGGCTTGGCTGAGTTATCCAAGGTTTACTCAACCAATTCCAGGAATTTATCCATGGTATGAATCTGAATACGCCAGGAACACTATCAAGTTGTGAGCTTTGCAAGGACAGTACAATCTTGTTTAGTACAGTTAACATTCTGATACTTAAACAGACTTTTGATTGTCAGAGAACCTCTATCTTCCTGTGATTAAGCTTTCTTAGTTTGCTGCTTTTCTGTTTCAAATGATGGGTGGTGCAAATGAAAAAGATGAGTAACTTTATATAACCAAAGATGTTATCAAGATACTTAGATTATTATTTCTCATAGGCTTTTTATGCATGATGTATAATATAATTTGAAGGGTTTCTACAATGGAGACCATCTTTGTAATGCATCTACTACAGTGAACCAGTATAAGGACTTCTAATGCTAACTGACATAAGCACCAATAAGCCTCTTTATTGATTCTGGATCTGCTTCTTCAAATTAAGAATTCAGCTATTTTCAATGAGACACAAGCCGCATAAATCTTATACATCTGTATTCAAAGGCTTTAAAAATCAAATCAAACCAAACAGATAAAAGCAAATCCCACTGAGTTCTGTCAACAATGGACAACATAAAGCCCACAAAACTGTTTTCTGTGACCGCTAGACTTCTTAGAGATTTTACTGTTGAAATTCAGTTGTAAATTGCCAAATAATTGAAAAATGACTCTTATCACTTTTTATCCTGCATCCCAATTCCACCCCCAGGAAAACCGTGCAACATCTGGCTCCCAGCATGGTATCTCTGCATCATGCCCTGCCTGCTGTGACCACTGAATGCCAAAATAAAATAATGATTAAAAACAAATCACCTCTGCCACAATCTATCCTCCTCCACTGGACAACATCAGGGCATGCTATGTATAAACTAACATATTTATCCACACATTGAACATGAGATTATGGTCCAGGGAAAAGTAGCTTGCCTAAGGACATCTAATGAGTTAAAATGGGGAGTTTTAGCTCAAATTCTTAGTTGCAACATTACAACAAGATTGATTTGTCAGAAGCTTTTAATCTAGACATCTGGAACTCAACATTTCCAATGTAATCCATCAACAGATCTCTCCCTTGACTGTAAGGAAATGCAATACTATATAATAATGTACAATACAACATTTATACAATACTGTAAACCGAAACTCTAACAAGATACATGAAGAAAGTGGATGTCATACTGTACTTACACTTTCATTTTGCACAAGGATGAAACTACAAAAGGCCTATGTGAAATTGTTACAAGGACTTTTCTTTTGCATACATTTCAAAACCATGATTTATTCTCTGGTAAGTTAATTATAAGCTCTAATTAAAATGAATAAAGAGTTCAATTTAATAAAAAGCGTGTGCTGGTGGTTTCTGTTCAGAAAACAAAGACAGGGGCATGAATGTCTGATACTCATATATGAGTTTCCGTAATCATAACTGCGTTTTGGAAATGCAGAAAATTTGCCAAGATTTGGAATATTCTCAGAATTCATTCAGCCTGTGGAATGATGGTGCCCACCAAACTTTGGACACTGACTGCAACAGGTGTAGCAGGTTAGCCTTTGTTGCTCTGAAACTGTAATAAAGCTATTTTCTTATTAGCAGATTAGCAGTAAAAATAATAGGTGTCCAGAGCTTGCTGCTTACAGCCCCTCATTTGTGGTAATAACTGCCATTTCCATAATCATGCTTTAAATGATGGAACATTTCCTTAAATATTCATGCTACATTTAAAATTCATGTGGTGAAAATTATGGTTGTGCTTGTGATCAAAAGATATTAGAAATTCTAGGTACTTTCTCTTTTTCTTTTACCAATGACTCTACCACCTTTCACATTTAATGCAAATGTTAATATGCTGATGTTTATAAATTGTCCTAAAATCGTTACATCATCCTTATAGTAGTAGAGCCATATGATTACTGTATGCTGCACACATGCACTTGTGCATATTACTCCTTCCCTTTGATGCACTTCAAATATTTTGATACAGAAATGGGAAAAACACAACAAACAAACCCAGAAGAATCTCAAAACAGCCATGATAGACTGTAAGCAAGAAGAGGAATTCAGCCCTCTCAAATATATTTTCAGCCCTGTGTGATGTAAGGGTAAGGAGACTACATGGTGCCATCCAGCTGAATAAGGCTTCACTGAGTTTAAATACACGCACATGCACACACACACACATACACAACATGATAATGGGCCCAAATTGCTTAAGGAAAAAAAGGTTCCAAGGTATTAGAAAGGACTGGATAGAATGCCTTGCTTCTTTATAATGTCAGTAATTTGACTAATTCCCTGGTTAACAATATAGAAATACCATGGGCAAGAACTGGTTTGTGGCACACTTTTGACAATTTGTTATTAGTGAATATTTTGTGATCTGAAGCATATTCCTCTCCCCTTTCCTTATGGAACAAAAACTGGGAAATTTCCTGTTGAGGAATTCACAGCTTCTACTCCACAAACAGGGAAAGACCAAACACCCATTTATTTATTGATCAAATTTAGCCACCGCCCATCTCCCCCAAAAGAGGGACTCTGGGCGGTTTACAGTAAAATCAAGCACAAAATATAAACATTAAAATCTCATAAAACAATTATAATAAAATACAGTAAATAAATAGAATCCAAGAAAGGTATAAAATCCAGGCTGGTGGGAGGGACTCTAGGGTGCGAGCCACCCCCAAGAATGGTTATTCGCTTTCCCGCCCCAGGCGAGACGGCAGAACCAGGTCTTCAGGGCCTTCCGGAAGGTCAGGAATGAGGGGGCCTGCCTCACCTCTGGGGGCAAGATATTCCAGAGGGCGGGGGCCACTACAGAGAAGGCCCGTTTCCTGGACCCCGCCAGATGAAATTCTCTTATGGATGGGGTCCGCAGCATGCCCTCTCTGGATGATTGGGTGGGGTGGGCCGATGTAATGGGGATGAGACGGTCCCTCAGGTAACCTGGCCCCATGCCATGTAGGGCTTTAAAGGTAATAACCAACACCTTGAATTGGACCTGGAAGCAAACTGGCACCCAGTGTAGCTCGCACAGCAACGGTGTTATATGTGCCGACCTAGGGGCACCAAAAATAGCCTGCACGGCTGCATTCTGGACCAGCTGAAGCTTCCGGATATTCTTCAAGGGTAGCCCCATGTAGAGCGCATTGCAGTAGTCTATATGGGAGATAACCAGGGCGTGAGTGACTGTCCATTCACAGTAAGGATACAGGGCCATCAGTCTGTACTGCATTTTATACAGCACACATGACAGATTCTTGCACCGGAAGGACACCCTTTCTGAAATAGACAGTAGAAGAATGGAAAGGCAATAGAGGAAAGGCTAAATACAAGTTACTTCTATTTCACTTAACTTGTCTCAGAGAAAATGAGACCTTCTCCAGCGTAGGTGCCATCCAGATATGAAGGACTGTTGAGGTGTTTTAGAAAGTACTTCCTAGGCATAGGAATTGACACAAAGAGACTAGACAGACATGACGGTTCTGTGGACATCAGACTGATGTTGACTTCGCAATGGATTGAATGTGAGGCACAAAACAAGAGAGAAAAAGAGGGAGAGAAGAATGAGATAAGCCAAGATACATAGCCTTGGCAACAAGGAGAACAATTGGTATTAATGAAGTGAGTGTTTGAGAGAAGGATTACTTGAAAGGAAAAATGTTGGTCTTGAATATTCTTAGTTTTAAATTGTGATTTTAAAAAAATGCAAGAGAGAATTGGTGGTAGGAGAAAATGGAATAAGAGTGATAGAGCTGTAGATCATTTTGGGCAGAAAGCAATGAGATTCAGTGAAATCAGGGTGAAGAGTAATGGGCCGGAGGGTTCCCAACAATGAGAGGGAAAGCAGCTGTAAAGCTTCCTCTCTCCCAGAAACACTGGAATTGGTTAAACAGTTAGAAAGAGAGAAAAGCTATCTGACGATAAATTCACAAGAGAAAGGAATTAATCGTAAGACATCAGGAAGCATGAAGACCAAACAGACCCCCTTAGATATTTTACTGAGGAGGTGACCAGGGATATTGTAAAGAGAGTTTCAATAAAGTGGGAGGGATGGAAGCTAGACTGGAGGAAGACAAACTAAGAGGGGCACTGGCAAAAAGAAAACGATTTTAACAGTACCACTAGGATGTCACAAAATTCTAGAGCCTAAGAACAGAAGAGAAATTAAGCTGTGGCTGGAGAGGGAGAATTGGTAATGAATGATTTTAATGGAATGGGTGAGATACTGGAATGTCTAGATAGAACAGGAAAGAAGCCAAAGGAGAGAGCATTTATTCTGTGTTGAAGAAGAGAAGTATTGGTAGAGCAAGGTCAACCAGAAGTAGGGAGAATACGGTTCAAAGAAGCACGTGGAAGGATAAGATAAGGACCCTGGGGATGAGGGAGATTGAAGAGCGTGAACTATTAGAAGAAGAGGGAAATAGGTGAAAGAGATTAGAATGAATGGTTTTGCTTTAGAACAATATAAATAATTAGCATGTTTTTATAGGAGACTCTGTCAAGAACTTCTAGCTTGGTGCCAGAAGCTAGGTTGTTCACAGGAGTTTCTGTATTTAGGCAAGAGAAAAATACATTTGTTTAAGAAAAAAATACACCCACATGTTGCCTGCCAACATCCTTTCCCTTCACTGGAATCTCACTCTTGCCTGATGCAGTCACATGGAGTGAATGAAACATGGCACAAAAGAAAGCAGGGGAATACTGCATCTCCTTGCTCTGTGAAGTGCAGCTAAAGGGAAGCTGGTTGGCGTTCTCCTGCAGAAGCTCCTGTACAATGTCAGAGGAAATGGAGCACCGTCCCCTGCGCTGTCTCATGCCATACCTTCCAGTCCAGGTAACAGTGCTCTCAGGATCACTGCTAGGTTTTCCAAACCTTATATGGATGCACTATAGAATTCAAACCATAGGGAATTATTCAAATCGCAGGAATAAAATTCATAAAAAGATGTGTGTTTCTGATCCACCAGCTGTCCTGAGATTTTTATGATTATTGTTTTTTTTACAGGGAAACACAGCAACAAATACTTAAACTTTGGATCAGGAGTGCAAATTAGGACAGTTTCTCCTTCGGGTAACATTGTGTAATTCTAAAAGCCATTGTGTTAGGAAAGGGCAAACCTTTTAATATCAAGAGCTAAGACAGCATACAGCTAGAGCTACAGAGAAATTCCAGTGTTTCAATGGTGTGAAATATGGACCTTTTAAAGAGACCCTGCGTCTTTTTATAACATTTTCGGTTGCTTTTCAGATTCACTGTTTTTTGTGTTCGCCTTAGACCATATGATGCCCTGACACTGGTCATGTGATACAGGTTGTAATAGGCACAAATCCTTTTGGGTAACAACAAAAGAAGAAAGAATAAAAAGAAAAAGCTGAGAGAAACCTTGGCATTTGGAAAAAGGCCAATTGTGGCTCTGACGAAGGCCTTTTTGATCACTGAAATGACACATGCGTGCAATATTAAGAGCAGTTAGGGTTTTATTGGCCATGGATTTCAATTCTTTTTCCCCAAAATATTGCAGTTCTGCATGGTTAAAGATATTTTAAAACTCAAATTTAAGGAGATTATACACTGAGCATATGCATAGAACTTGGCAAAACAGATCTACATAACAATGATATAATTTAAACCTATTCTTTGCAGCTTCTTTTGCAGCTTCTCAATAAAATAGAGGCTTTTCCAGCAAAGGTTGTTCAGAATCTACTTCTGTAAATCTAGGTAGAACTCAATTAAGTTTTTGTGTGGCAGGGTAAAAAGCCCATTTAGATCATTCTGTAAATACGTACATAAATAAGGGTGCTGTCTATGCTGCTTTCAAAGAATCACCATTATGTTTAGTATTTAAATTATGAGCAAAACATATTGAAACTGATTCAGCATTTGGTTGCAAACTCATTATTGTTAAATGAGATGAAATGATTGGAATGCAAAAAACAGCCTTTGAATATAAAATGTGAGCTTTCTGTCTAGTTTTTACAACATAGCATCTACATTACTTTTTTGTGTTTGTTCCGTCTAGAAACAGGACCCCCCTTTTAAACTAGCAAGTTAGACCATTACAAATTAATCCTGACTTTAATAACTGGTTAAAGACCCCTTCAGCTCTATAAATAGGAAAAAAATATTAAAAGCCTGTGATCACAGCGAGCTCTCTCATTTCTCCTCTAACCATTTGTTATTTAATCCAATACTAGTAATCCAATTTGTCCATCAGACTTTTAAAGGGCAGAATGCAACTTCCCCAGCTTAGACACTTTTCAAAGTACAATATATTTTTCAAATGAATGCTGGATGTTTCATTTTTTCCCCCTCCTAACTGTTCGTTGCTCTAATGTATGAAGGGGAAAAAAAGAACAAGATGAACATTGTTCATACTGATTAAGTAAGAGCTCATTAAAGAGCTGTCAGTGCCGTTCTCTGAATATGCATGAAGCACATAATCAGATCTAGTACCGTCACTAGAGGAGAATACGGTAAGTACAAAGAATTGATTTAATTACTGAGAGTGGGCTGTAGTGGTAAAGCAGTCTTGTTAGTACAAAAAGAAAAGGAGGTTGTATTCTGGCACAGTTAGGGGAAAAAGGCAGTTTCAGCTTCTGCCACAATACTTAATCTCAGAAAAAAGCACTTTACAATGTAGCTCAAAATGAAGATGGCCAGTGTCCTAAAAAAGGCCGGAATTCATCTTATCTTGCCTAACCTCACCTGGTAAACTATCTCGCAGAAGGCAGTTTCTTTCTTTAATCATAATTACACTTGGGCCATTTCATCAAAGGGTCACCCAGCCCACTTTGGAAAAGGCCCTGAAGTCCTTTGTGCTAAAAACAATTGCATTTGAAATGCCTGGTTTTTTTTTTCAAAATATTTTGATGGATATTTCAACATAAATAGAAAATCAAATGATCAGCTTTACAGTATAATCTAACCAGCCAGGTATCCTGAGATGAAATATGAAACTTAAGTAATAGTATTTGCTGTTATTAAAACTTTTTTTTTCATTTGAACAATGATGATTACTTTACTGGAAATTCTGTATGAAGTGCTGTGAAAAAGAATTTTTTTGGTCTTGATTTATGGGTTTCATAGTGAGGGCATTTTCCTGACTGTTAACTTATTTATTACTGTACGGTCATCTGATTTGAAAATTAGCGTTTTAACTTCTTTACATCCAGTATATTGTCTTCTTAATTAGGAAGCATTATATACTTATTTCATACTCAAAATCACAGTTCCAACATGGTAATAGGGTAATGCCTCAGTTATTAGTACTTTCAGAAATTCTAAATTATTCGGGAAGCTTTGTTTCTTACTGAATTCATGTTCAATAAAGGTTGCAATAAAGTTAATTCTATAATGCTGTTCAGCAATCCAGAATGTGGGAGTTAACATTCTTTCAAACTGCTTTACCCCTTTTGGTCAATTTCATGACCAAAGCTATTGTTTTTACTCATTGATTAAAAAGGCTTTTGTTCATCTGAAGTCTTGTGAAGACATTTGTGCTGCAACCTCTGATGAAAACAGAAATGAATATACACATCACTTCTTTTGCTGATTCATGAGAACAGAGCTTTATAAAACATGTCAATTTAATTATTTTAATAACCAGTAATCAGTTATCTGAAACAGAAAATAAGCATTTAAAAATGCTATGCTGAGTCAAGTATTTATATGTATCTATGTGCCATTATTTCCCATTAAAAATACAAGGAAGGAAGGGAGGGAGGGAGGAAATAATGATGAATGTAACATAATCACAGAAAAGAGCAGACTATCTTAAGTCTGCTAAAGTTAAACTAAGTATAGATTGACCTAGACTGACTAGATTGCCTATGCAAAGGGGGAAAGAAGTATTGCAGCAAATTACGAATATTGCTTTGAGTAGCTAGTTCAAGAAAAGCAGCAAAATGTAGAGACAGGACTAGTTCGTTGCATAAATAAGTGAGCACAGTAATTTCTCTACACATTATATGATCATAAATCTGTCAAGACAAGCTGGGGAATGAGAGTAATATATTTTTAAAAAATCTTTTAAATTGAAATGTATGTAACTATTTTCCTAAGTGATTTACAATCCTCCAAAGATTTTTTTTTAAAAGTTTCTATCAGTTTCCAACCCTTTCCCCTTGAAATGGCATTATAAGAAAAATACAGATTTATAGAAATCATTTTATATGAGTCCTAGAGTGGTGATCATTTAATATTTTACTCACTCTGAACCTTGTATCTGTAATGTTAAGATGGCAAGGGGATCGTGTGCAAACAGAATACCCTTCCACTCATACAGAGGAATTGCTGATCCCTCCTTTCATTTGTAGTCTTCCAACTCATATGCCAGATGCCTCCCCCATTCTCAAGAACGGCTGATGGGGATGGAAGAAAATGGGGGAAAATTCTGTTCTCTACATTGAATTCTGTTCCATGAGTGGCATGTATTTTAGAAACCAAACAGTATTACATGCTTCCCCTATTTGATGGTATTACTGTATACACTTATTACCATAGAAACAGGTTCTCAAACTGAAAAATTCTAAAGGGTGCAGTGTGTGTGCGTGTATTATATATGACTGACCTATCACTGAATGCTCACAATCAATTTTAGGAGAATGAATGCATCACAGAATTTGTAGATACTCATAGTATTTGTCAGAGGCTGTCAGTGTTCACATAGTAGTTTCAACATTTTAATAAATTTTGTACAGTAATTGTAATGAATTCACTATTTGCAGAAAATTATGAATCTTCAGATAATCAAGAGGCCAATCTGCAGAATTTGGACTTCACATTACTCTGAAACAATTAAAAAGAGAAAGTTTATTGCTCAAGCCTATTAAACGCTTGAGATTCTACTGTATTATAGTTTTAAAATCAGAAACTGTGTCTGGATTAGAATAACTTAACTTTAGTATAGTCTTAGATAGGGAACAACTCATTACCTGTGAGGTTTGCAGAATAATGGTCTTGAATACAGAATAAATGGACTTAAGAAAGAATAGCAAATGTACGTTTTTCTTAATTCATTATTTACTTAAGATTTTCAGTAAAAGAAAGCTGATACAAAGAAGTCCATATTACATGATTAGTGTGAAATTCACTGTCACAACATGGCATAAAAGCCAATTTTTCCATAGGAGAAAATCAAATTGTAGTACCTTTCCTAGCAACATACGAATAGTATTAATAAAAGATCAAGAATTTGCAGAGGAATATAAATTATATAATTACAAGGCACACATTTGATGCATGTGTTTTGGGAAGAACCCCTCATAGTTGGGTTCCTCTGCCTGCTGTCGCAGCAGCATTCCATCATTCAGTTGTTGTACAGAGTTGGATTTTACCAGTTTTCACTCAACCTTGTCCATTATAGGATTGCTCTAGAGCTTGTATAATTCCTTCTAGAAGACTGAGCTATTGGGAAGGATTTTGATAGCCAAAGTACATGTAGTATTTATGGAGCTGATCAAGTGGTTAGTTCGAGTGTTTGTTGCTGCTGTGGGGGGTGCGGATTTAGTGGGATTTTTTGTATTTGGATTTTAATCCTGCAAATTGCTCAGAGTCACTGTGTGTGAGTTGGGTGGCTATATAAATTTGTTTAATAAATAAATAAATAAATTTACTCCAGCAAAATGAAGTGGCTGTTTACATAACTGTATGTGGTGTTAGCCAGGAACGGCTTCAAAAGCAGTTAAATGAGCTGAAAAAAGATGCAGCTGCTTTAATGATTTGAAAAGAAGTCCTTTGTATGTGTTCCTACACATTCCAAAGCACATATTTGGAAGGATTTGTACAGCCTTGTTGCAAGGTAGCAACTAGGGGTTCCTACTAGGAACTAGGTCATATCTTTCTAAAATTTACTGTATGCTATGTCTACTCTACAACCAGCTAGAATTATTTGCATATATTTCCATGGTTGAGAAAAAAAGAACCCAACTGATTAGCTGGAAAAATGAGGAATTCATACTATTTTTGAAAAATAAACTTAAATTCACAACACTTAAATGTATATGAACTCATTAGGCAATTTTTAAAGTCATTCTATTCTACTCTGTTCCATTCTGTTTTATTTACTATTTGGAAAGAATTTCAATGTAAAAATAAACTTTCTAATGTCAGAAAATATAGAAAACAGAAGTGATAGAAGTGTCATTTACCTAACTATACACATCTACTCCTGAGCTTTTATGCTTTTTGATGATTTACAGTATTAGAGATCTTTACATATTTGGTTCGATGGAACAGATGCATTTTGCCAGGATTTTTGGCTGCATAATTGATATAAATGAAACCCGGACATAATTCTATCATAGTCATCTCTTTTTAGAAATACCTAATACATTTTTACAGCTTCATTTGAATGAGGTGTGGCTTTCAAATAGTAATGTCTCTAAAAAGACTGCTATATAAATTGTGAGATTTCAGAAGAATATTGATATTGCTTGTAAGGGCTAGGGTAGCAAAATCCAAGGAAATCTGAAAGGGCAAGAATGACTGTAGATGGATTAAAGACCCAAGGAACTAGGAAATGGGTATAATATTACCTAACTCCCAGATGTCCTGCTCTGTCTAGTTCTTGAGCTTTCCACAGACAAGAGCCAGGAATGCTTTAATCAGGTTTAAAGCAAACCTGAGAATTAGGTTAGAATTATTAAAAGTGTTCAGGATGGAATCACTGCAACAGACATTCCAGCTGCTTTATTCTACATGGTGGCTCAGGTACATCAAAGCAGGCAAAAACTCAGAGATCGCAGAGGATCAATAGTAAACATGCTTTACATGTAGACAAACGTTTGTGATTCCAGAAAAACATATCAAAATGAAAGAAACATAGAGTATCATATACAAAATGTTGTGGGTTGTGTCAATAAAATCCTAGAGCTACAGATGCATACTGAGGGAGGAGTGAGGGGGGTGGTATTGGGTGGTGGTGCTGCCAAAGACACAAGAAGGCTAATGGCAGCCGTGGAGTTGGATTGCTGCTGCCCATGCACTGATCAGCTCTTTGTTGGTTAGTGACAGCACAGCAATGCTAGAGGAAAAAAATGTGTGCCTTCAAGTCAGTTTTGACTTGCAGTTTCCTTGGTATCATTTTTCAGAAGTAGCTTGCCAATTCCTCCTTCCTAGGGAGGAGAGAAGTGACTGGCTCAAGTTCATTTAGCTGGCTTTGTGCCTAAGGTGGGACTAAAATTCACAGACTCCTGGTTTCTGGTCTCTTCCTTAACCACTATACCAAACTGGCTCTCCGCAATGAAGGAGGGGTTGTTAAAAAATGATCTACTCTGGGTGTTAACTATACTAGGTAGGCCACTATCCTGCTGCCTTCTTGGTAGAACAGGAAAATGTTAAAAGTTAGGCCATTGTTTAACATTAAAGATGTATAATACAGAAACACACTGGTTTATATCTATTCAGTTCTACAACTGACTGATAAGACATCCTGCCATTACGCCATAATGACCATAATGATATATAATGGCATCACAGTCAACTCTTCTAGAATAAGACTTGCTGGGAGTCAGGGGGTGTCCAAATGTATTTATTTAATTAATTATAACAGCAATAATGTCAATTTGAAAGAAAATGTAGAATTTGGAACTATGCTTAGTCAGCTTATGACTCTGTGCACCTGAATTTTAAATTTAATCCAACTAATGAAGACATGAAGTTATAGGGTCAATTTATTAGAGGGTGAATTTTTCTCTGCCAATCCACCCTTCCCAAGTAATGAGGTAGAATTATTTGACCTGTTGAATCTATGAATACAAGTGGTGCTGTCTGTTAGTGATTTATATGAGTAAGTCTACAGAGCAATGTGTTGCTAAATTGGCTATCTGAAAGTAAAATTAAATTAAGGAATCTTTGAAGGAACTGTATAAAAGGACACATATTCTCCTTTAGGCTAATATACTCCTGAAAATGTTCTAACTTGCATCACTGATGACAACAATATGCCATGTTTCTAATAAAAACTCTTAGTGACTACAGGACCAGGATCTAAACTGTCAGGAGTCAATGTTGATTATAACAAGATGTAAATGCAACAATGAATTAGTAAATAAATATTTTAAAATGGTGAAATACAGACATTAAGTATAATGCAAAGTGCTAAGGAGTCTCCAGTGATTCGTAATACAAAGGAAAACCAGAATAAGAGAAATATCTGAATACATTCCAGGTGAATACAATTAGTCTATTTTGTCTTGTAAGTTCATTGGTCTAAAACTTCTGCATGTAGTTCATACGTAAGATGCAATTACACTGCTAATTCAGAATATATATTTCCCAAACAAAAATATATTAAAGCAACAGTAATTTGTGGGAGACTTCAGATAAACTTGTTCTCTTTACATACTGTAAATATGGACAGGTGGAATGATGGAATAATCACTATCAACCTTTGCAATTTCATACATCTTCACTGGAAATCCTACTCCTCAAGTAGACTGGGATTTTAAAAGGTTAATATTTGGTTGGGAGACCACCAAAAATCCTAGGGCTATGGATTAGAATTTGAAAAAACATCCCAGAAGGAGACAGTGGAAACCATTTCTGAATTGTTGATAAGAAAGCTAGATGGATGTGTCCATGTAGTCGCCAGAAGCTGAATGTGAAAAGGTCTTTACCTTTAAACAGACTTGGTCTGTCCCAGCATTTGGACTTACCGTCACACTTGTATTCATTAAATAAATGAATTTAGTTCTATTATTAATTTAAGTCATAATTCTTGGGCTTAATTGGTGTAATGATCTTCCCTGAGACTGAGAAAGAAGAGGAAATTATTGAAAACACTGCAGTTTCAGAATATCTTGAAATTCCTTCCTTATTTGCTAAACAGCTACATTTTCTGTCCATCAAACAGTGGTTACCACGAGAATGAAGAAATCTCTGTCCTAGCAAAGAGATGAATAGAGTCCTAAAAGTGAAAGTATTCAGTCATCCAGATTTATGTATCCTTATGCCTTTTCCTTTCAATAAAACAATTGCGTCTCTTTTTGCCGTTGGTGTGTTAAACGTTCAACAATTGGATTGTTGGAAACCAGACTTTATTCCAAAATAGAGTATTATTTCACATGTTCTGTAACTTAGTCATCAGAAGAATCCAAAATAAATCAGCCTGAGCCACTGGTTCTGCCATCTGGAGAAAGACTTCTTGGTAAAATTTTACTTATTCCAAAGAATTGTATTATACATGAGACAGAGTAGACATAACCCATGATACTGATTGCTTGAACTCTTCCTCTGTTAAGCTGTATTCTTGCCACTTCCTATTATTCAAACCAAACAGTGAACTGTAATAAAGTAAAAGAACAACCAAGACAAAGATAAAACCTATAGCATTAGTTTTTAGGAAACAACAAACACTATATTGACAAATGGGACAATTCTATTCATTGAACTTCATATATTATATGTATATAGTATGTTTGGGTATGAAAAACTTAGATCAGAATGGAAGATTCAAAGGGAGAGCAAACTCTCTGAAAACAAAAAATAATTAAGTAAATGTTCTGCTACCTAATGCCTTCCCTACTACACAAATTGCTAGAAAAAATCTGATTGTTACAGTATTATTTCATGATGCACATTTTAGTTGCACAGTAGGACACATCAAGAAATGAACCCGAAAGTCAGTCCTCCCTACAGCAGACTATGAGAAACTGCCTCTTTGAAAATTTCTTGTATTAAAACAAAACTGTCCATGAATGGAGAAAAGGAAAAAAGATGTTGCCTAACTTTCATTTAACATGTTAACATTTTATATATGGGATTTTTTTTTAACGTGGAAGACTAATGAAAAAGATAATGGTTCTACTGAAGCTAAAATAATATGGTACAGGATTCATGCTTCTTTTCATAGCCCCAAAGTTAATCAAATACTAGCTTATTACAACTTGGAATCTAACTTCTGCCAATGACATAAGGCTCTCAGAACAGGGTTTTCCCACATTTCCATTGTACTTCACCTTACAGGGTCATCCTAAAAAGCTGCTTCTGAAGGAGGGCTGGAGGCCCTAGGAACTGACATGAGGGACTGCTACAACAGGAATCATGCCTCATCATGCAACAGGAATATCTTCAGAGAAGAACGTGTGTGTGTGTGTGTGTGTGTGTGTGTGTACTTTCCCAAAATCTCAGGGATATTAATGTGTGAAGTTCAGCAGAAGATATAAACTTCATTATTCCTGTTCTGTAACCAAAAATTTAGGGTAGGTGAGAACAAAGAAAAACAATTTGAAAAAAAAAAAGATATATAAAACATACTGATCTAGAATAAGCCTGATGCTCATCTCTAACCACAGCTTCCAAATTAAAGACAATGCCTTTCCTTTTGAAGAGACCTAGGATTTGACTTTTCAGAACCCTGGAGGAGGAGAGCTCCAAGTTGGATAGTGCTTATCGAGTACTCATATCTCTGTACCCTTCCCACTGTACCTACTAACAAAGGTAATAGCCAAAACCCGCTTTTGATGAACTACGGAGAGTAAGGCAGACATGGGTAGATTAGGTCTATGCACATAAAACTGATTTCTAATTTTGCCTGGAGGACATGTAGGAGATACTGGAGCAGAGGTGGTCTTTCCATTGCAATCATTTTAGCTCCTATATGTAACCTAATTTGGCCTTGACAAAGGAACTAGGCCTTAGCAGACTTAAGAACCAGTTACTTGTGCAACTTTATAACTTGGCTGCAGACTAAATGACTAAACACTAAAATAGTGTTTATTGTGTGGTTAGAAATTTATTAATAACATGAATGAAACTGCTTACAGAATGAAATATTTAACAGGATGTCCTCAAAAACTGGAAAAAATGCTCAACTGTCACACAATACATTATTTGTGCTGAAACTGAGTACTTTTAAACATATATATATATATACTTCTACTAATAAAAAGAGGATGCCATATGCTATTCTCAATGTATTTAATAAGACTTGTAGTGACTAGTTTATCTGTCATCCATCCATCCATCCATCCATCCATCCATCCATCCATTTTTAAAAAGAAGGCTGGCTTTAGACTGAATGCTTTCTTTTGGACATACAATACATAATTTAAACTAATTACCTTGAAGCATATTACAGTCAATATGATTTTTCACAAAGATATCTCACATTCAAGGATTTGTTTTTGATTGTGAACCTACCTACATGTATATCATCATGCATTTATTCCAAAGGAGAACATTTTGTGGCTAGTGCAGTTAGAGGGGAAGATGAGAGATCAGTGAGAAAAATAATCTGGTTAAAATAAAAATGAAAAGGTGTTGCATTAAAAGGCTTTTGCTCTATATGATAAACAATGGTGAGAAACCTGCATTTTAGTACTTGTGTTCAAGAAGCACTCCAAACTCTGCCATGAGCAGACCAGAAACCCATCCTTTCTCATAATCTTGTGACAAAAGCTAAAAGACATCATCCTATTAACTAGTGATCTCAACTGCTAACGCAGAGTACTTCCTGGTGCCTTTTATGTAGAAGACTGCTATTAAAAAACCACTAAACATTCACCATGAGCAGCACAGAATCATTCATCTTTTATCAGCATCTCTTGTTAGAAGAGTATGAGTGGGGCTGAAGGTGTCATTGATATTATGGAGTGGAAATTAATCAGAAATTTCTCTCATATTTTCCTCCTCACACTAATTTACTTTTGTACAAATTTCCCCTCGCTAAAAAGTTCATACCCAACCCCCTGTTGTACTCTTTCAAGTTGAGAATATTCAACGAGCACATCAGCTGAAAGGCACCAGGTCCTTACACAAAAAGCATTCGAAATTCTCATTTAGTTGTCTTTATTTTGCTAGCGCCATGTGGTCCTTGAAGATGTAGAAAACACGGGAAGCCGAGTAAAGATCAGAGCAAGCTCATTAGCATTCTGACAAAATTGGAGTGGTGGAGATGTATAGTTTGCCTAGTTTGTCGTTTGGAAAGCTACCGGTGGTAAGCTTTCTGTTTCATTGTCCTTTTGTCTTTTGGGGAGGGGGGGTTCAACGCAGCAGGGTGTTTGTTAGCCTAGGTTTTCAGAGTGCATTGTGGGAACCTCTGCTGCACATTCAGTCAATATAGTATCACTCTAGTTCAAGTCAAAAAGTTTTTTCTCTTTATTTATACTATAATTGCCTCTACTGATATGTATTTCTTGTCTTGTCAGTTCCCATCTAATCAGGCATTGGGGAAAAAAATCTACTTCAGTGTATTAAAGAAGTTGTCTGTTAAAAACACCCCCAAGTTAAAAAAAAACAGCCCCAAGTATTGCTCTTTCCCTTTAATCAGAAAAAAAAAATCTATTCTACTGTTTATGACAAATCAGGAACAAAATTTATTAGAATTTACAGGGTAAATCCTTTGTGGCAAAAGATCCCAATTTTGTCTTAGAGACTTTTGAAGAAAGATTGGTGTAAGCTACAGAAATATGTAAATAATGAATTGCATTTTAAAATCTTAAAGAAGTTACTACTCTGGTCATTTGATTTTTAAAAAAATATATGGCTCACTTTGAACAGCTCATGGGTTATATTAATGATGCTATTTGACATTAATGTTTCCCAAGTTGTAGTGAAATGGATAAAGTCTTTTTGGATGAATTTATCTGCTAAATCCTTGTGGCTGCCCTCTTATCTTAGATGATGACCCAAAGGAATGTCAACAGCTCATTTCCCAGGGAGCTGGAAAGAGTCACTATGCAAGTCATAATCTGCAAATTCTCAAAGCACCATTTCAAACATTACATTTCACAAGCTGTTTAAAGTTATTTTTCTCTCATCTCCACTATCTTCATGGTATTTTGTCATCAGTGTTTCTGAAATGATGGGTTAGAAAAATTGAAACGTGATTCTGGGAAATACCCTCTACCTTCCTCTGATTATCTTTAACATTATCTTATTATTATATGGATTTTCTTTGCATTATCCATATCTATGTTCTATATATATTTAAAATATATGCTGTACATATACAAAATTAGGGACATGCTGGCCCACAACATTAAAGCAGCACCAAAACATTTTAAAGCATTTTTTGAAGGAAATAACGGAGTACATAGTTGTGCCTTTTCATGTAATCTACAGAGATAAAACCAACTATAGAAACATTATAAGAACTTTTAAGTGATGCAAATATGTCCTAAAAGAATAGCATTTCCAAATAAAACCTTGATAAACTATTTTCCTTTATTCACTGTTTACCAGCACTCATTTACATATAACAAAAGAACAAACTCAAAACAGCAATCAGTGGGTGGCAGAGAACATCCAATATTTTTTTTCAGTACAGGGATCTCATTTGGGAGAGTAACTTTAAAATTATAATAGGAACAAAGCATTTCATGGTGTCATGTTGACAAATGCTTATTTAATGAAAAGCATAAAAATGCATGTTACATTTTAATTTTCCATTAAAACATAAACCTAGACATTTTAATGGAAAATTAAAATGTAAGATGAATTCTTAAAAGCAGTATTGATTTTTATCATATTGAGGTTTTTCTTGTTTTAGAGTGTTCAATCTACTAGTCCAACTCCTGTATTTTCTTCTATCACTGGCTTGGATGTAAAGGTGTTCCAGTAGAAAGGCACTGCACAGGGCAGGCTTTGCCAAATTATTCTAATTTCTGTGTGCTGCTACAGTCCTTCCCCACTGATGTCTCATCCCATTGCTCAAGAGGATTTTTTTTCTAAACTTCAGAAGTGGCCCGGAGGGGGACTCAGAGGCTGTAAGGACTAGGGAAAAGCAAGAAAAGCCTTATTGTATGAGCAGAGGTATGGTTTTGCTTCTGTGATTCCAACTCACTGCACCAACTTCTTTTAATTATGTACAAGCTTTACCAATCCTGAGCATTGTTCAGAACAAAACTCTCTGATTAAATCAGAAGGATAAACTTCAAAATTGTGGGTATGATGGCTGCACAGATAATTTCATAAATAATGACAGAGACTTGATTATTCACTCCTCAAGATACTGGCTTGAATTATGAGATCCTTTATATGAATATGGAGTTGAAGGTTGGTTGCTAAATGCAGTAGGAAAGGTATATGAATAAAATAAAACACATGTGAGAATAAACAGAATGCTTATGTGTCCTCTTGATCTGTATGGGTACATTGGTTAGGGGTGTGAAGGTAAGTGTAGTTTGGTATGCCATATCGTTGACTAAGCAGCCAAATTATTTTCAGCAAATGTCAGATTGTATGATGTAATGAGGAGTATGGATCTGTATTAAAGACCAAGGCAGCTGGGTTTAACAGGAGCAATGGAGTAATTTTATAAAGAGTGGAACATGAAAGTATTGAAAAGTACAGCGAGATAAAATAAATGGGATCAGTGTAAACTAGACTTAGCTATATTTCCTTTTCTTCTTATCTCATGTCTATGCCTTAATTCTTTGGGTTACTATTTATTACTTCTTTTCTGCTCCTTGCGTGTTATTTATCCTGAAAGAGAATAGGGTGATGAATATGTATGCATGCTCTCTTCGGTACATGTGCATGAATACACAGTGACTCAGTGTAGGAGCCTGTTACTACAAAATTGTGAGAGCTGCTTGTGTATTTGCCAACTCCCTCCTGAAACTTCCTTTCAATTTTCTGCAATAGGTGTGGATGCTATGTCCTTGCCCGTGGTCTGAATCCAGGCAGGGAAGAATTATGGCTTGTAAGTTTAGAACTGTGCTTGTGGTCCTCTAATGGTAACAAAGTTTAGTCATGTTATCGTTACAATAACAAACATTTAATTATTAATACACTTGGGGCTGAAGCTCCAATTACAAATATTTTCAGCTTTGAATTATGTTACCTTGTGGATACAAAATTATCATGTAGTGGTTGTCTTATATTTTTCATAATATAAAACAACCAAATTTCTCCCTATATTTTGTAAAGGGCTTATGGTTACAGAGTCTCCTTCACAGCATTCTTCTTGCAAAGTTTTTGGAAGAATTGTCTGGACCTGCCATATTAAATTAGAGGGGAGTCAGGAGTGTAAGTCCAGCTTTAAAACAAATGTCATATTAATGATTTAGCCATATGGAAAATTAGGTACGTCTTTCCAGAAAGGTTTCATGCATTTCCTAGCTCCAACAACAATTTCATTTGAAACTGTTTTGGAACCACAACTCACCGGATAACTGAGTATCTCTTTCCTAACCTACCACAAAAATAATTTTTAAATTGCAGAACTTTTCCTACAATGAAATGAACAACAGTTTGATTTTCAGAGTAAATTATATGAACGTTGTATTCTAGGATGTTTTCAAAATTTCAGAAATGAAGAATGTTTGAACTTATGAAATACATGTACATGTTTGACAACCTCAGATACATATGTCATCAAGAACAAATTGTTCATGGCTTCAAATGCACTTACTGGAAGAGACAACATTGCATTTAAGTTGAGATTTCTATGACTTAGAGGCCAGATGTTTCACAAATGACCAACAATTGGAGGTTAGAATAAATTAATGACTGATTTCTGAGCTTTGATGGAATTACGCATACTTCTTTTCTCAATGTGCCATGTGAATGTCTCCCAGTTAAACTTTTTTTTTTTTGACAAGTGAGGCCACCCAGCAGAAAACAACTGATGCAAAACCCAGGAGTAATCCCTCTGTTTAGTTCAACACTGTGGTTAGCCTTAACACTGCCTCTATTATCCAATGGATTTAGAGAAACCTTCATTTATTTGTTGGCTTCAGTTTTCAACTTTGTTGCCTTCTTTAAAGGATCCAAGATCCATTCCTATGTAAATACATTTGCATAAAGTCACAAAGAAAATGTTCTGGGACCGTGATTAAACTTGCACAACTGGAGATAGCTCCTGTGAACATATTTGTGATCCCACATAAGTACTTTCTCAAATACATACAAGTAAATGAAACTGAACATCAGGTCTCTTTACAAGAACCTTTGTAGTTAAGAACAAAAATGCTCCAGGCTACATGGAAAATATAGAATTGATTCAACTAACGAATATAAAATTCTGAACATTAGAGAGCAACCCATTATTGTATATTTCTTATACAAGGGCCAATTTAGATTACAGCTCTTTTTTGGGGCAGGGGAGGGTAATGTGTGAAAATCTGAATATTACTGGATAAACAAAATAGCATTTTTGGCCAACTGGGAAGCACGGTCTTTGTTTTTACAGATCTGCTTTTAATACCTTATTGACTATATTGGTTCATTAGCTTATGCTAGTAAGATTGACAATACCACTTACTATCCTAGCAATTGCAGTATAGTCTATCATAGTGAACTCAAATATAACATCATATATCAACCTGAAATAAAACCAAACAAAATTTAAAGGATAAAGATGACACCTTTCAAGATCTCAGTGTTACCATACAATCGATGCTAGAGACAACAAAGTGAAAGAATCCCAATACAATTATAACAGTTTGTTTTCCCCAAGACAACAATATTCCATATTTTTTCTTAGAAAAAAACTGCATTTTTGCAAATGACTTCAGATCAGTCAGTGTACCATATACTTTTATGACATATTTTAAAATGATGTTATGACTTTTCTTGTAAATAAAAAGCTAATTATTGGAATCTGCTTCTTGTTGTTAATTAAAATATTTATAGAATGTGAATTTTTTCTATGATATCAGCACATTTGGGTCCATTAGAAAATCATAGTAACTTCATGCAATTAAAAACAAAGGTAAACCACTTTTATTTACTATTTATTATCCTACTCATGAATACTAAATATATATGTTAAACTTTACTTTCCCAAAGACCACATGCAAGAGTGATTTTTCTTATTGCACTAAACACATCAATACCCAAGAAAATGAACTACCAAAGTGTCCTAATTAACAATTTTGCAAGTGAATGAAGACATTAGTGCTACACTACAACCATTAAAGTCTATTCTATGCCATATCAGTTTCTGTTAACATTTCAATGGGCCAATTAAATGACCCCCCCCAAGTGCAATTAAGCTATTTGAACATCAATTGCTATGTTGCCATGTATTTATGCAAAGGATGCAAGCAAGAGATTCAGTTCCCCCAATCTTAATGATGTTCTGAAGGAAAAAATGTATATGTAAATGTGTATGTCCCTACTGCTTTCCAGGTAATGCTGGTGGAAAGTGGTCTGTATTATAATGATACAATAGCAGAATAGGATGTAAATAGTGACACTGGTTAATAATAGGTAGCTTTAGTCCGCTTTGTTTATATATTGTTTTTAACAACAGAAGGGTGAAGTGCTTTCTGCCCAGTAAGCCATGATATCTGGACATTGGGTGAGTGGCGCCAAGTGTTTATGATATCCTTCTAATAGTTTATTTCTCTGCTGCTTTGTACATTTTCTTCCTGAGCCAGTATATACACAATATTTTAGTTTACTAAACTATATACTCTTAATCTTGTTCTGGTCTTAGTACAGATTAAGTACTACTTCTAGTGCATACTGAAAGGCTACACAGTATTTCCAATATGGAGGCCATTCATGTGGTGAGTATAGCAGTTGAAAGCTTCTTGTTTCTAAGTCCAGGAATCTTCAATTCCAGACATCTTCAATGATTGAAGCAATGCAACTGAGCTGAAACAAGTTACAATTGCCACCAAGCAGAACTACTGGGAAATGAACAGAGGTGCCACAAGTTCTGATATCTATACTCCAGACCAAACTATTAGTGCAAGTGACCACTGCTAGAGCATTTACTGTAAATAGTCCTGCCAATCATGGGGAAAAACAATTAACATGGCATGAGGCTGGGCTATCTGAGGCACCGCCTCTTCCCTGTTACATCAATCCGTCCCACACGATCATGCAGAGAAGGCATGTTGCGGACCCCATCAGTAAGAGAATTCCGTCTGGCGGGGTCCAGGAGGCGGGCCTTCTTTGCAGTAGCTCCTGCCCTCTGGAACATCCTACCCCCAGAGGTGAGGCTAGCCCCATCACTCCTGGCCTTCTGGAGGAATTTGAAGACCTGGCTCTGCCACCTGGCTTGGGGCGGGGAGGGTAGTAGTCACGTTTGGGGATGGCTAGTGCCCTAGAGTGCTTGTCCCACACAACAACTGAATTAGATCATCTGCCATTTGGATTTTATTTTTATTTATATTTAGTGTCCACTTGTAATCGCATTTTTATATAACATATTTTTATATATTAATTATATTGTATATTTATTGTTTTATTGATTACTTTGTTGTAAACTGCCCAGAGTTTGGCAGGAGATGGATGGTGACAAATTTGATAAATAAATAAATAAATAAATAAATAAATAAATAAATAAATAAATAAATAAATAAAATAACTTCTTCTCTAGCAACAAAGCAAAAGGGAACTATGGATATTCTGTGACTACTCTATCTTACTATCTATTGTGTATGCCGCTTGACAACCTGTTCCTACTCTCTAGGGCATAAAGAAAAAAAGAACAGAAAGAGAACAAAACATAAATCTTCATTAAATTATACTGCACTACCTAACATACTATATTTCTGTTCCTGTGTGCCTGGTTCTATATGATCAACCACGTGTTTCTTCTGATGACATCTTCTCCAATTTCAGACAAGTATTGTGAGATTCATTGTTGAAATCTGTTACCAGATAGATTTCACTGGCAAGTATTAATGCTGTTGTTCTGCCATAGATGTCAGTTTTCAGAATACAAGTAAACAAAAATTATACAAGCGAACAAAAATTACTGATGGAAATTGTATGCAAAGACTCAATTCCAATTAGGTGCAATTAGGACCTGTGCACTTTAGGCCTTAGTCTTAGATATACCCCTTCTTTTGCAGAGAGAAAGAGATGACTTAAGTAGGGAAATCTTAACTGTAGGAATGAGAGCTCTCCCTGAAGTGACCAGACTGAGATCTAAATTCCTAAAATACAATCTAAATTGTTTTTAATTTGGTATGTTAAAATACAAATAGAGTTCAGATTTATTTTAATGGTCTGATTTTATGGTTCTTATGCCCTTCAAAATCTTTATTGTAGTGTTACGATATTTTTATAATTTTATGAATAATACTGTAGGATTGCCCTTTACAATGAAGGGATGGTAGAAAGTTTTTTAAAGAAGGAAGAAGGTTGTGATAGAAAGATCCTGATGCATACTGGAGAAAGGCAGAATGGTAATACTTAAAAAAGATGACATTTCCAATTCATTTAATAGCTATGACAATTTAAAAAAAGAAAAACAGTTTATACTGTTTTGCAGGAACTTTTCTGTATATGCTTAAAATGTATATTTTTGGTGACCAACACTGACGAAACACCTGCTCCTAAAGTATAAAGCAAATGGAATAAGAAACTTCATACATAGCAACAGATGGGTAGAAATAGCAGTTACACCGGTTATAAATAAAATAACTGTATTCTGACTTTCCTTAAATTCTTTAGATTTTAATACATCAGCTCCAAAAAAAAACAAAATACGGGTAGCATTTTATTTAAGTAGGAAAAAAATCAATGAGTTCTAAAAAACAAGAAAAAGAGGAAAAAATCTAGAAGCAGATTTTTGTGTCAGTTAAAGGAGGGAGGCATGGTTTCTGAAAGGGAGAGGAGATATTTCTTTTCAGAGTGTTCATCTAGTATATCACTTCCAATATACCCTGGCATTGGTGATTTTCTTCGTATCAACTATTCAATGAATCCATTCATTATATAATGTTATCTCTGAATATGATAGCTTGTAATTCAGGCTAACTAGATAAACTAAAGTAAATTTTATTTAAATTTTCATTTCTTTGTGAAACTTTGTAGATGGTTCATATCTCCTGATTAACAGACAACCATCAAACATCCCGCCTTCTAATCTTCCCAAAATCCCTTTTCATCCAATTGTTCCAGACGTCTTGAAAGGCTAATACCAAGACTAAGACTATGGCACATGAGAGAGGGAGAGAATGGAGAGTCTTTGTAGGTTAGCTAATTAAACTGTTTGTCTTCTGAAAACATTTAACTGGCTTTAGAGATTATTCTAATTAAGAATGATGTTAGATGTATTTTTTAATGTAGCTATTAAAATTAATCATAATCCAACCATCTCATGCAATGAACTATGTAAATAGAGATGTGCTTCAAGTTCTTCTCCAATTTTTTTTCACCAATGGGTAGGATTTTATGGAAACTATGAAACATGCATTCAGATACTAATTGATTTTTAATTAGGGGCTGTTCGCAAACCAACAACTTTTATTCATTTATGCTGTTGTGCACAGTAAACAAGCCAGGGACTACAGGGTTTTTCCAAGCAATGCAGCCATTCCAATAAAATCCATGTTCACACACAGGACATTCTTCTCTCTGTGTTGAACAGTCTCCCTCCTGAATTAAAATAAATCCCTGCTTCTATTTATTTTGCAAGGTCTGCAACTTGGCAATGCACAAATTCAGGTCTTTTCTCTAGGAAAATATAGTTGAGTTCTCACAAATATAGCTGGCAATGAATTTAAAAAATCCATGAGCAGATCCTACATTAAAACATGCACACTCTCTTAAACACACGCACATATGCATACATACAGATACACAAACTGAGAAGCATTCACACAAAAAGAATCACAATGGCTATGAGCCAATATGCAAATTCTATGATTAAAAAAGAGCACCATTTTCCTCTAAAATTAGTTAAAGAAGCAAAGCTAACACAGTCAAGAGCAAGAATGAGTTATGATGCAACATACACAAGCACACGCACAGGCAGCCTGTATCTGAACTCAAAGGGTATTATAGTCTGAACACTTTTTCTTCCCTTACTGCTGAAAGATTATACTGGTTATCCCATTAAAGTTGGTAAAATGCCATTCTTGTGTCTTAAAGCTCTAGCATTGGAGGTCAAGAAGTGTATGCTGCTTCTTACAAGGCTAGTGTGGATGTAATCTTCCCGAAGTTACAATAATTAATGTTAAGCTTCTTTAGCAATACGTTTCTGAAAGAACTTGCCTGATAATATACTTAGGGCCTTGCTAGCTGTTTGTGTTTCTAAGCAAGAAATGTATTCAATGCTGCTCACGTATGTCAGCTTAAATCTTTAGTCAAACTAGGGTGATGATGAGCGGTTTCACTTATGATGAGTAGCAATAATATTTAAATTTAGGAGGGAGAATATTCTGAAGAAATAGGAGAAGGCAGTAGGAATAAAGCAAACACTTTCTAACATTAACTTCCCTTCATCTCACGGGAGGGATCCCAGCCTGATCACCTGGCTCTACATTAGAGGAAAGAAGCCCGAAGAGAAATCAGCCTGTCATTACAAAAGTTAGGATAGACCTGGTTTCCAATTCTCTTGAAAATGTCCTCAGACAAAATAATTCTAGGAATCAGTTTTGATATACACCAGAGTTTGCCACTTATAATTCTTGTTTTTTTTCCTTAACAGCACAGTTAGACCAAATGATTTAGAAATATACATCTTTTAATAATTTGTTACAATGAGAATGACAGAAACGGGAGGAAAATCCTACTCAACGTCTATTACAGAGTATTTATCAAACATCTGGGATGGATGTGACTAAATGACTATTGCAAGCAAAAAAGAAAAGAAAAGAAAAAGAAGACAGGCAATTTGTTCAAAAACAGTGTCTAGTACCCAGCAGGGTGGCTAGAGTAGAAAGCAGAACTATCCTAGATGAAGTCAAAGGATTGCGGTAGATGGAGTTATCATGTCATCTTCCTCTAGAAAGATTTTAGAACACTAAAGCAAACTGCATGAAATTACATAGCATTGAACTAACCAAACATAGGAAGGTTTATCTTATAGGGGCTAGATACTACCTAATACTAATAATAGGTAGATACTATCTGAACCTGAGCTTATAAGAAATTATAGAAGCAGTTACTGACAGACAGTCCTGGTGAACTAATGTCCACCTGGCTCCAAAGAATCAGAAGCAACTGAATGACACAACAACAACAACAGTAACAACAGTGATTTAGAAGAGTTGGTGCTGTCACATTGGATTTTGTGCTAGAGGAGAAGTGTGTAGCTTCCACAATTTGACCTATTGGTCAACCACACCACTCGCAGAACAAAAAATCTGATCCCAAAACTTTTAGAGCACAAGTCTCTGTCAGATGTTATTTTATCTAGAACATCCAATGCATAAATATTTTGGATAACCATCTGTCTCCACTGAAGTCACTATAATGATATCTGCAGAAGGAAAACTTTTGTGCATACAGCTGTGCATACCTGTGACTGACTATAGGAACTTGACATCATATAAGTAACAACAGTGTGAAGCACAACTCAATGTTATTTGAATGACATCAGTAGGGGCTTTTGTAATATATGAACAGGCTATATAGGTTGTCAGGATCTTGAAAGTAAGCTTATTCATAAAACATCCTTTTTTTCCTCACTGCTTCTCTTTTTTGTATTGTGCTTTATGTCTGCTACACTAAAAGCCTGGGAATGTTCAACCACTGATCTTGTAAACCACTTTCAGAGCCTGAGAGAACTGAATACAGCCTTGAAATGGTGTCTTGAGCAAAAGGAAGAGTTTTTAGGCAGAAAGGAGGGATCCAAAGAGCATAAGAACACAGCACATCATCTTTGAAATCCACAGCAGTTATCCACTGCACAAAAGAGAAGGAGAGCGGTCCACCGATTTTTAATCAGCACTTTGGATTCATTTTTTTCTGCTGCAGCAGAAAAATGTAACTCCATAAATGGAGTCAAGCAACTTTAAGGATCTGGGCAAATGTAAAGAGCAAAGTCGGTAAAAGGAACTTACACAGCCAGCAAACCATCTATTGGATCCAAACTTTCGGTTCTAACAAATGAGCAACACAAACCCCATTGCCAGATAATTGAAATCGGAGAAGCACCATCTATATGCTCCTGAGTACAAAGGCGATGGTGGGAGGAATCCTTTAGAGCCATGTATTTTGTTCTGTGCACAGGAAAATAACAGTAGGGATTAGGAAAAATAATTTACACAGGCACTTTCTATCTCCCTCTCTCATGCTGTGTCCTATTTAGTAATTAGAAATCTTTTATTTAAAAAAATGCTCCTCTTTTCCTCCCTCCCTGTAGCAAGAAGCTTAGCTCTCCATAGTACATAGCAAATAAAAAGCCTGTGTAAAACCCAGGGTAGTCCATGCAGGTGGTGCACTGCTGACTATGGCTCTGGTTAGTGGAATGAAGGTGTGGTATTGTAATTACAGCCGACTCACTGCCTGCCTGTGTCAAATGCACACTTCCACGAGGAAAGTCACTTGAATGCCTATTTTACAGACATGATATGGAAGGTGAGCAATAAAAAATGCTCAGCATAGACAGGGACCCAAACCCAAGCACCACTGCTTCAAGTGAAACTCTTCTCCAGAGGTTGAACAGGCTCTGATTCTAAGCAGGGTTATACACTAATGATAATTTCCTTTGGCTGAATCACTCTCCAAAGTGAAGATCTGTAATTCCAACTTATTTCAGAAGACGGAATCATAGGATAGATAGAATAAGAGTCCATAATGAAAACACAGTCTTATGTGAATCTTGTTTTCACTCTGGAAACAGCCAAGTTTGAAGATCTATAAAAACAACTGAAATAAAGTTCTGGGACTCTGGCCTTGTCTTATGTATGCTTAAAAACTCTTAAAATTAGTATTTTCATTTATCTGCAAGATTTTTAATCTTGGAGTACATTAGCTCCTGAATATCCTTAAAGGACATTTTGAAGTAAAATCTTTAAATATCAAAAGATGCCCCCCCCGCCTCAAAAAGCAGATATGTGCATTTAAAACAAAATTCTGCTCCATCCAAAAAATCCCCACAAGCACTCTGTTTATGATGGCTGATCTTCTGGATATTATCTGATACACTGTGAGGAATTCTGGAATTGAGTCGACCGGTTGCTCATGATGATCGTTAAGAACAGGCATACATATTTATTCTCTATCCTGGCAACTACCCCATTCTCACCTTTTTCTTTTTTTGGGGGGGGGGGGAAAGGCAAGAAAGGGGAGAAATGCTGCATAGGACTGTAAAACAGCTGCTGAAAATTTACTGGCAACTTGACCCTGAGATGGCTCCCACAGCAGTTTCACAGCCCTAAGCATGGTTAACAATGGTGTCAGCCAGCCCTGAAGCTGTCTGAAAAGTCGGCCAGATAGTGCTGCTGCACCCAGAAAATTACATTCTGGAGCTGGCTTCTGGATAATATAGCTGTTAGGCATGTGTTCCCACCACAGCTGTTGGCCAGAGCAAAGATAAGAGAATAGATACAAGAAAGCAATATTTGTGGCATTCCCAAATCAGTCATCCAATTACCTGATGGCCCAGTCTCAACTATGCTCTCCATTACTGTATTTGCAGAAAAGTCTCATGTGAAGGAAGAAACACATGATACCTCTAGCATCTAAAACCAACCAACTGGATTTTTATAATGTATTGAAAACTCCTTAGATGAATTGTGCACCACTATATCTGTCTACATTGTTACCGGCACCTATGAGACTTTGAGTCCCTGTTCACCTAAATACTATACAGAGTAATTGGAAAAATATTTATGTGTTTCTGTGCATATACACAACACATGATCAATATCCGCATTTGCAGTAACAACTGTCTTCTCCTTGCATGCATACCCACAAAGAATCTTTATGCTTAATAAACATAATTAATAAACATAATATTTGAGGGACCATCTCTC